>NC_133429.1:4011007-4340969 GCF_011762505.2 Arvicanthis niloticus | reverse complement strand
GGTCAGAAAGGAATAACAGCAACAGAGGAGCCAAGAGTTCTACATCTTGATGTGAAGGCCACCAGGAAGAAACTCTTTTCTACAGCCAACCAGGAGGAGGGTCACACTAGATGGAGCTTCAGGAGAGACCTTAAAGCTTGCCCTCACAGTGAGAGACAGACTTCCTCCAGCAAGATCACATCTATTCCAACAAGGCCACGCCTGCTACAAGTGTTATTTCCCATGGGCCAAGCATATTTAAACCACCACAGAGACCATGGACCAAATTGTAATTCAGATGAGAGAGTAAGTGATGTGTGTGTGTGTGTTGAGAGAGAGAGAGAGAGAGAGAGAGAGCAGAGAGAGAGAGAGAGGAGAGAGAGAGAGAAAGGCAGAGAGTGAGAGAGAGAGAGAGAGAAAGAGAGGTGGCAGGGTAAAAGAGGTCATTGTGATGCTGCTAGAGATGAGGATGAGAATCAGAAAAAAAACAAATAAGGTTTAAAATGTCATAATGAACCCAAACACACTATATGCAAACTAACTGATTAATTAATCAATTAATTAATTACTGAGATAAAAATATGTCCAAACTGGGTATGTAATCCCTGGATGTAAAGGTATTAAGATACTGAATTACAGGCTACTTTATCAAAAAATTAAAAGTAGCACCCAGCATGGTAACTTACAGCTATAATAACAGGAGATCACGAGGTACCATGCGCACCATTCAATCTCCTTGGGGTCCTGGTCCCTCAGCAGCTCCTGCACCTCCTGCCTGCAGCGCTCCTGGACGGGCCAGTGCTCGGGGAGGAGGGTAGAAAGTGCTAGATGGGAAGATGTAGATACTGAATGAGAGGAGTCAGGAAAGAAATATCTGAGCTTGGGGCAGAGTCACAGAGACCAAGGATATAGTGAAGTCTCCTCCATGAGGCCCTTGGATTGACTGTCCCCTGTCTCCTCTCTGGCTGTACAGGAGCCCTCACCTCCAAACATGAAAGTGTCAGCTTCCCCTGGATGTCCTCATCTGACAGCTGCTTTCCATATTCATCCTGAATAACATGACATAACATGAGACCCTCAATTTATGCAGTGTCTGAGGGCTCCCGAGGCTGATTCCCATTCTGCTCACAAGCACCTTAGTTTGCTATCCTTCCCCTCACCCTCCACAGCCTGTCCCACATTTTTCTTCTTGGTTCCATGCTGTTGTTTTGCTCACACAGCGTTCAAAAAAAGTGCTTCTATTGAACTTCTCTCTAACCTGTTCTTCATTTTACATGGCTCTTCAGTACCATCTTGATCAAATGCAGCCCCTTTTGGTCTAACACTGACCATGAAGGTTCCTGTAACCCCGATCCCACCTTGGCCAGCAAGAGCAATCAATGAAGTCCAAACTCTTAGACATAGTCTTAGAATTCAAGAACTCATCAATGCTTTGGCTAGAGAGAATGAGTTCTCTACTTGATAACAGCATCGGTGAAGTATGCACCAGGTCACAGGCCTTGAGGAAGCACCACCTATCTACAGTGAGGTAGTATAGGAAGTCTACATATAGGAAGATCTAGTGGTGGGTTTGTTGTTGTTGTTGTTGTTGTTTTGTTTTGTTTTTGCTACCAGAGCACCAAGCTCCAGGATAATAGCAATACATTTACTAGGAGACCTGCAGAGCAGACAAGAGAGAAGGAGCAGCGTAGCACAGAGAAACTCCAGCCAGAGTCTTTGGACCAGGATTCATACAGAAAACAGCATCCATAATTCTGTCTTCTGTTCCTGCTCCACACAAGTAGCCTCCTGACCAGGGACCCCAGGATAATATATAGACATCATTTCTTCCTTTCATTCACTCGGATACTCCTGTTCTTCCCCAGGCTTTCCTGTGACTCTACCCAGGCTCAGACTCTCCTCTCCAGATTCCTTGCATCCTGCATCTCTATGAAGCTCCTCTATTGATGAGCTTGTCCAAGATCACTGTGACTAGGACCCCCTGCATCCATACAGACAACTTTTCTCATACTCTGGGAAATTCGAGATAGAGTTGACACCCTCCTGGTTGGGCATTCAACATCTTTAAAATCTGGCCACTAGCTGGAAATGGTGGCTCCTGGCTGTGATCCCAACACGCAGGAGGTTTCTGCAGGAGGATCAGAAGCTCAAGGCCAATCTAATCTACATAGTGAGTTCCAGGCCAGACTAACTACAGATTGAAACCCTGTCAAGAAGGAACACGGGTAAAGGAAGGAAGGAAGGAAGAAGAAGGAAGGAAGGAAGGAAGGAAAGAAGGAAGGAAGGAAGGCAAGAAAGAAGAAGAAGGAAGATAAGGCTAGGAAAGAAAAGCTGTGGGCACTTTAGACCTATCTGTGATGGCTATCATGGTAATGTTCTCTGTAATACTGAGAGGCCCCTGTGCGGTTAGTGAAAGCAGACATCTGCATGTGAAGGTGGTAAAAGCCTTCTCTCAATGTGTACAGCCTCAAGCTGCTGGATGAGAAAGGAAGGAGGAAGCTGCTGGCACAGACAAGTTCTCTCTGTACCTCTTGGCTATCATGGTAGTAGCTGCTTTGCCCGGTCATTCCCACCATGATAGACTGAATCCAGTGGACAAAATATGTCTTTCCTTCTCAACGTGTTTTGCTTAGACATTTTGTCACACACACAAATCTAATACATCCTCCAACTTTGTTTACAAGGTATCCCTTGATTGCCTTTTCTACATGCTCATAGGCACCCAAACAACTGTAACTGTTCAGAAGGCTCTCTCTCACTCTCTCTCTTCCTTTCCCCATCTCCAGTTTGGGGGAGTGTTGCAATTGATCCTAGGATAAGCCAGATGGAGCAACAGGAATCAGGAGAGGTCAGAGTATGGGCCGAGCTTCCAGGAAAAGTGAAATCTCACGCAACAGGACCTCCCCAGAGGTCAAAGAATCATGGAGGTTTTCAAATCTTGTTTCTCTGCTCAGGAGAGATGTGAACCTGGAAGTCATCTAAGGAGGGAACTGATGGCTGACTTAGGAGGTGGACCCTTGGGTAAGAAAGTCACTTCACGAAAAGGGAGAAGAAAGGAATGGGAAGAGGATGACAGGGAACCATGTGAAAAGGTTGAGAGAGGGAGCCAGCAATAGACAGACACAAAGAGAGCCCTGAGAGCTAGGGAGACAAGTTCAGGTGTCATACTGAAGCCTGTGAACATCGTCTTGGAAAGAAGGCACCTTGGTATGAAGAGACAAAAGGCAGCAGGACAGATTCCATCTTGTCCTCCAAACTTTTAAGTTGCTGTCCTTGGGGAAACCTTGGGAAAGGCTGTGGTCCTTGGAGAAAGCAGAAAGCTGCTCTCTCCTGCTTTTGGAGTGATACAGCCCCAACTTTGAGCTCTGGGAAAGAGACCACCAAGCATTCCCAACAGTCAAAAATAACATACCAGCCATGGAGAGCTTGCAACAACAGGAAAAACTGGCCACGGTAATGGGATGAGTTAATCATTCCCAGGTCAAAATGCACCTTTCCAGATGTGTGGTCTCTCCTTGTTGTCTGAACAAACATTATCAGTTTGAAGGTTAACATTCCGTTACCCATTTACTCAATCATGTAATGCCAAGGCTTGAAAGCCCCAGTTTGCGCATTTTCCCTATATAACCCTAAGCTTCTAAACCTAAGTGTCACTTTCCTAGCCTGTTGCTCAGGGAGCGTTGTAACCCAAGCTCACGCTTGAATTAAAACTCTGTGTGCTTGCATTAGAGTTGTGGTCCCTGGTGGTCTCTTGTGGGTCTTGCGAACTGGGTATAACAGGTACAGCAGGCTGTACCTGTTATACTCAGTTATACCTGTTATACAGGGGGCTGTAGAGAGTCAGATGAGGAGAGGTCAGGATTGGGTGACCTATAAATTACAAAGCTGACAGGCTGAGGAGCAGGCAGGGAAAAGCAGGCAACAAATGAAGATGACTCAGGGGACTGCAGAGCAAGCAGCCAGAGAGTTTAGTACAGAAGAAACATATTGGAGAGAGATGAGACTCTGCTGTAAAAAACCACACCAAAAAACATGGGTGGGTGAGTTCATCGAAACTGAAGATACTTTCAAACATCTATGAAAGAAAATCCAGCTAACAAGAGCATCACACCATAGTGCGATGTGAATCGGAGTTAATGCGGTGATGAGAGGGGACCTATAACGACATCTCTGGGTTGGAATGTACAGAAGCAGGAGGTGGGGAAGGACATGAGATGAAAGGAGGTGATGACAGAAGCTAGAAGGGAAGAGGTTGTGGTGAGGATGGCATTGGTGGTGGCACCCTTACAGGTGACACTGAAATCCAAGGCGTGGCTCTAGTGGTAGGGAGGCAGTAAAGCATGGGGCAAGGGGCGCTGTGAATGATGGGAGGGTATTGAGTTGGAACCCTCTGAGCTTCGCCCTGTGGGAGAGGCCAGAGTGGTCTCTAATAAAAAATAAATCTATCCTTTTGTGCTGTGACTGGTTGACAAAGTGTTCCCTGTCACACACAAGACATTGGGTGTTATCTTCTGGCACTACAAATTTTCTTAACGCCTCACCTTTAACCCAAAATGGACATCAGAGTCAGTTGATAAACCTTGAAAAAAAAAGATACACATTTTGTCCAGAAACTGTCCTGAATTTGCTGGGTGTTAAACTTATCAGCCACTGAAATCTCTCATTGTCATGTCATCTATTTGTCAGGACAGAAGCTAGGTCTTTGAGGAACTGCAAAGGATACTCCCACAAATAGAACATAAAGAGCAATGGGTGGGCCAGCTGAATGCCCTGCAACAGTGTTTAAAGACAGCCAGCATGTAGAAAGGGCAAGTGGTCAGTGGGCAACTCCTGATAGGTCACCTCAGGCTGGCAACCCAGCTGTGAAGGAAACTAGGCTCGAGCGGTGGATGGTAAGGAGACTAAGGCAGCTTCATTCCCTCTTTCCTTGGGAGCTTGCACAAAGCTTCTCCTTTCTTCTAATAAACTTTCAACCTCAGAGTACTTACACCTATCTGGCATTCTAGCGTTTTACATAACTATTTCTACTTACAAAGAACTCTGGGTAACATGGGAAGCTTAGAAATGCACATCATTTCCCAAAACTGTCCACAAAGGAGGAGGCCCAAGGGAGAGAACTATAGGAATCAGAGCAGTTTGAAGATCAACCCAGGCAGGGGTGAGGTCATCACTGCTCAGCTTGGCCTTCTCTTCTTCTATGAGTATACTCTTGCTTCTAAAAAAGATCCTGAGTGCTTTCTCTGATACTGTATTCCAACCAAATTCTCTTTGCACACACAGAAACTTAGACTATGTCTGGGGTCAAGACAAGAAGAAACTGGTGATCTCCGCAGGACATTGCAAATATTGGAAGGACAAAAAAAGTAAACACTGACTGTAACAGTTAGGAAGGAAGTCTGATCTAAAAAAGCTTCTGTATCTGCGTGAAGTCCTACCGGGTGTCTAGGGCCATAAAATTTGGTCTTGCCACCCCATAATCACATATGTCAGTTTCTAAAAATAAGCCTGCTAAGCTATAAATAAACCAAGGGTTATATCTGTAATCAGACCATTTAGGAAGTTGATGCAAGAGGAATAAGAATCAAGGCCAACCTGGGCTACATATAATATGGGAAATGTAGGACATATGTCATGTCTTCAGATAAATATTCATAGATACTGATAAAATGGTCATAATGGTCAATCATCACCGCCATCTTTCTGGATCTACAATCTCCATGGAAGCTGACTTCTGGGGGTGTCTATATGAGTCGTTCAGAACTGAAAGCAAAGAACAACTCTGAATGTGGTCAACGTCATCCCAGGACTGTGTTCCTGGCTGAGCAAAACTAAGAACATGACCTGAATTACCACTCACAAGTCTCTTTGCTTCCTCACTTAAGATGTCTCTTTGAAGTGGAAACTACTGTTTTCTTTGGAAAGTCGGTTGTGTCAAATGATGCTTTGCTAGGGCACACAGGTAAAGGATGTTTTGCTAAAGCAGACATGTAAAAGAATGTTTTCTTGAAGCAGACACAGGTGAAAGGATGTTTTGCTATAGCAGACACATTTAAAGACCACGTAATGTTTAGAAGAATCTAAATATGACTGCAGAGAGTTTGGTTCGCATTCTCCCTCTGCCTCTCTGTTCTCTCCTGATGACACACACGTATTGGTTCACCTACACTGCATTGTTGAGCTTCACTGGTGGTGACTTCATAGAGAGAAACTCTCCAAAGACTTCATGAGGTTCCTACTGCTTCCACGGCGGATGCCACGGGTGGATAGTGAGCCTCTTGGTGTCTTCTGGATTGGATTGTCCTTGCTGATTCCTGTGTGGTGCTTACTGAGTGGACTGGACTAGAGCTGCTGATTCCTGGGGGGTGTATATCAAGTAAACTGGTCTGCAGTTGCTGATTTGGGTTTAGTGTTTGCTAGTGGACTGAACTGAGAACAACAATGACTGAAATAGCCCTAAAGAACTATTTCTAAACAGGTCCACCTCCCAGTGGACTATAATAACCTTTCTATTCCACTACATCTGTTCGGTAGTGGGCTAGAGGAGAGGGTGAAGCCTTACTAAAGTAGACTGAGAAAAAATGTGCCTATACCTCTTATTTGTTAAAGTTTATTCATGGTCAGACTGGTGAATCTCTGACCTATAACTGCAGGCCTATAACACTGACTGGTGTTCAGAGCACTACAATTTGAAGGTGTGGCAGCAAAATTTCTGAGAGGAACAGAATTCCTTTGATAAATGACCCACAGGACATCCACTGGCTTCATTCAGTTTATGTTCTGAGAACTTAATGAGGCTGATTCAAGTCAATGAACTGATTTGATTGACAGAAGAAACCTGAGGGTGAGCTATAGTCAGGTTGTGCTATAGTTACTATTCATTGCTCTTGCCCAGGTGTGCAGAAACACATGACAACATGCAGTGTGCACAGAAAGACATCACAGCATGCAGTGTGCACAGAAAGACATCACAGCAAGCAGTGTGCACAGAAACACATGACAACATGCAGTGTGCACAGAAACACGTGACAACATGCAGTGTGCACAGAAACACATGACAACATGCAGTGTGCACAGAAACACATGACAACATGCAGTGTGCACAGAAACACATGACAACATGCAGTGTGCACAGAAACACATGACAACATGCAGTGTGCACAGAAAGCAGTATGAGAGAGTTTGAAGTTGCAGACAAGGGAGGGGATGGTGAGGAGAAAACAGCTGTCATGCTCAGGTTAACCCATTAAAGAAAAGCCTCCTATCCCGACTGGGACAGTAGAGTAGGTGCCTTCAAGGCAAGACCCTGTCCACTGCTGGCTCCATCTTGAAACAGTTTGATTACATTTGAAAGGATAAAGTCTGAACTGAGAATGCTGCTAAAGTGATTCCTTTCTGCAGAGTCGTCACCTAGGGAACCATTTCCCCAGGACCAACTTTAAAGGCACACAGAGGCCATTGGAGGCAGCAGAACATTCCAACAATGTCACATACTACTGCTTTTGCAAACATGAAAGATATGAGAGCAATGGGAGACTTGAAGGCTTGCACCAGGCTACCAGAATGCCACTGAAGCCAGGCAATGTGTCTCAGGACGGCTTTGACAGGCCGTGCATAGCACTGAGAATTTGACAGGGAGACCCCAGGATATTAGGAGATGCCAGGAGAATAAGATATCTGCCATGAAATCCTTCGAACACAAAGTGGAAATACCCCTCCCACAAAGACCACTTTGCTGCAAGAAGCAGCAGAAGGGACACGGCTGCAAAGGATGCTGGGACAGTGATGGTTCCATCAAGAGCCCCAGATGCTGGATATGAAGCTACAGGGGTTTTGTTGTACATTTCAGTCTTGCTTTTTTCTTTTCCTATTTTTCCTCTCTATGCTCACATTACTCTCACTATTGGACTGGGATGTTTATACTGCCCTGTGTATATTAGAAATATTTTAGTAGGTGGGTTTTTCATTTGTTGTTTGTTTCACAATTAAGGGCTCCACTCACTTGTCTTAGGAAACTGTGAACTTGGGACTTTTCAGGAAGTGTTGGGATTATTTTAAATGATGGCAGGTTTAGAAACTGAATGAATGCATTTTGCTTTAGATCAAAATTAGAGCTTGTAGGACAAAGGTTGAATATCTGTAATCCCATTGTGCCCCTGCAGGAAGACTGGAGGTAGAGACAGGAGAATCTCTAGAGGACTGATTCTCAACCTTCCTAATGCTGTGACACTTTAATACAGTTTCTCGTATTCTGGTGGCCCCAATCATAAAATTTTTATTGGTACTTTATAACTGTAATTTTGCTACTGTTACAAATCATAATGTGTGTTTTCCAATGGTCTTAGGCATCTACCAATGAGTTAACCACCCACAGGTTGAGAGACACGGCCCTAGATGCCCAAGGGCAGCAGAAACTAAGAGAACCTGTCTTGAAGTCAGTGGAATAGTGAAGATCAATTCAGGTTGTCCTCTGACCTCCACATGCAGACATGCACACCTGCATGCATGAACAAACACTCTCAGACATATGCAAAAACTATTAAACACTTAAAATCACATCAGAACTCTCTGTAGCAATTGATACTCATATTAGAAAATTTTATGTGGGGAAAAAAGAAAATAATAAAATGGGTTTGGGGAGTTGACTCAGATGTTTAAGACTATGTAGTAGTTTTGCAGAGGACCCTAGCTTGATTCCCAGCAAGCTCATCAAGTGACACAAACTGTCTCCTCCCTCTGTGCATATACAGAGGAAGGGAGAAGGGGAGGGAGAGGGAGGGATTAAGAGGGAAAGAGGTGAGGGGGAGAGACAGAGAGAGAGATTTTGATTTTGTTTCTGTGAAGACTGTTGTCTGATTCAGGACAACATGAGCCCCACTCTCTCTGACTCTATACAACATCCATAACTTCTTGGGTGGTGGAGTTTATGTCATAAAGGACAATTTCCTTTGTACCCCCACTGGAATGCACCCTTTTGGCTCCAGCATACACATTAAAGAGAAGCCCAGGCAGTTCTGTGGAGACCAATATCTAAAAGAACACTCCATTATGAGAGTCAGCCATCTTAAAAAATGGCCCCTTCCCCCTGAGATGAGCTACCCTAGATAATAGTGAGCAAGGTGCAGAAATCCAGCCCTGGTGAACCCTGCCCAAAGTGCAAATTCCTACATTTACAAGCAACAGAGGGGGTAGCTCACAACATTCCTTAATGCATGGTCAGCAAAGGGCATGGTTGATTTATGACAGAATGACAACCAGCTATGATGCTTGGGTCTTCGGGCACAGAATCATGGAGCTCACTGCTGTAAACCCCTCATGAGTCCCCCCTTCTCTCTTTTACTCCCTCCTTCCCTCTCCCATTCTCTCTCTGTCTTAGACACACAAACACACACACACACTCACACACACACAGAGACCACTGAAAACCTAAGGACCAGGGATGTATGCAGCTCAATGCTGGAGGATTTTGTGCAAGGCCTGGGCTTCAATCAGATTGCTACCAAAAACCTAAAGATACTCTAAGAACAGAACACTAGAGCTTTTAAAAAAAAAAAGTGTACATTTTTGCTCTAAAGTCATTTCTCAAGGCAAAGATATGTAAAACTCTGGTTTTTAAGTTTTAAGACAAAGTCTCTCAATGCTGGCCTCAAATTTTTTCTATATAGCCCAGACTAGTTTTCAAGTCATGAAAATGTTTTAATAACTTCCTGGTAGGAGGAGGGAAATCAAATCCTTGAACAGACAGGAAAGTGAAGTGTGTGTGTGTGTGTGTGTGTGTGTGAGCGTGCAAGAGTCTGTGTGTGTGTGTGTGTGTGTGTGTTCGCGTGTGTGTGTGAGAGAGACACATACAGACATGCTCATGAGGAGGCCAGAGGTTTATGTCAGGTGTCTCCGTTCATCACTATCCACCTTATTTCCTGAGAATCTCTTACTGAACCCGGTGCTCTGATTCAGCAAGACTGGCTGGCCAGTGAGGCCCTGGGATCCTCCTGTCTCCCCGCTGAGGCACCTCCCCAGTCCCAAGAGGAATCAAGACATCATCACACAGAAGCCTGCAAGTGTGACATCATTTTAAGTTTAATGCCTCAGTGTCAGGCATCGCAAGTTTGGACCTCATTTAACATCGTTTTGAAGGGCCCCGAGGCTTCTCTCGTGGGGAACTGCTCTTCATGTCTAATAAATATCCCTTCTGATATGACAGACAGCGTGGCTCACTTTCTAATTGCACCACCCAAGTGGTTAGGCCAGAGATTTGCTACAAGTTAAAGGCCAGCCTGCTATATCCACCAAAAGCTGAGACCCTTTCTCAAAACAAAAGAAAACTGCCTCAAATCTGCCAGGAAAGCTTGTATCTTCCTGCTTAAACATGGGCAGTGCCTCCCTAATGCCGAAGGAATAAAGGCCATTCTTGAGCTTGGTGCAGCTCTCATCAGTCTGCAGGCCTTGTGGGTCACCCAGAAAGGCTGGTGGACTCAGACTTTTCAGCCAGGCTACCAGAGTCTCTGTTTCCTGCAGCGCCCCCTGCTGGCTCTCGGTGTGACTCCGCTTATTCTGGGCTCCACAGAGGATAGTGACTGGGACAAAAGTAGGTTAGATCACTGAGAGCTGGCTCTCAGTGGCTCCACCCGCAGCCACAGCCCGCCCTCTGCCCGCAGAATTATCTCAGGCTTCCTGCGTGGCTCCTTGTCATCTGGCAGAACTCGAAATCGCAGCAGAGTCAGGGCCAGGGCCACCTTCATCTCATTCCATAGCGAAAGTCTGTCCTATGCAGTTTCCTATGGGAGAATAGGGTGGGGACTCTGAATGTGCCAGAACCTAGACAGGAGCGCCTTGACCCAACCTGACCCAGTCCTGCCAGGCCTGGTCAGCCCTTCACCTGCCAACTCTGGGTTCTGCAGACTTCCTCACATACCCTGAGCAGTGGGTGGGAAGGAGAACAACCCAACCATCATCCCAACTCCACCCTATTCCCACTGACAGCTCCAGAATCTACCCATCACCACAACCATCTGGTCTCACCTGGGCCCCGCGGAGAAGGGACTAAAAGAAAGAGGTGACCTCTTCTGACGGTTTTCTGGGTCAAAGCGGGAGGGGTCATAGACCTGAGGGAAGAGGCAAGATGAGGCATCTAGGATTGCTTCTGTGCGCACACCCAGCCAGCCCCAGAAAAAGTGTGGACATGGAGGCTTCTTGTTTCCAGGTTGAGGCAGCGCCCCCTCCCCGGTCCCTCCCAGAAATGCTTGGAGGAACCCTCACCTCAGGGTCTGGCCAGACTGAGGGATTGTGATGAATACCAAAGATGCTGATAACACAGATGTTCCCTGTTGGGTAAGAGGATCCAGTCAGTAGTAGGTCCAAGCTGCCCCTAGTGACTGTCACTCTGCTCAGACGAGTCCCATCTGCTCCCCCCTTCACCCTTGACCTTGAGGGCACTTTAGGTATGACCCGGCCATCAGGTAGCACAATGTCCTGGGTGCAGCGGCGGAGGACGTCTATGGCTGGGGGGTGCAGCCGCAGACTCTCCTTGATGCACATGGTCAGGAAGGGCAGCTGGGCCAGGTCGTCCCTGAGGAACACACCACACAATCATTCAGGAACAAAATCAAGACTGGGCTCAGCCCCACCTGCATCTGGTTGGATTATTACCACTTGCCTCTCATTCTTAGTCAGGTAACAACTTATATTCCAGATCAATCAAGGATGTTTGCCAGTTCCCGTGTGTGTGTGTGTGTGTGTGTGTGTGTGTGTGTGTGTGTAGCTACTAAGAACAACCTTGAACTCCTGATAGTTATCATTCTACTTCCTGAGTTTTGATGTCACAGGGCCTTGGATCAAAGATTAACACTATTTTCCCCTCAAATCACAAAAACATGGGGAGGGGGAGGTTAACCAGAAATATTTCTAATTAAAGCACGCTGCTCCATAGATATCCTACATTTGATAAATTTGCTGTGCACAAGCTTTGAAATGTTTATACCATGACCTGGATGAAGTCTTACTCAGGAAAATGGAGGGTAGAAATTCAGCAATAAATAGCAGCCTAGGCTACAGGAAACATTACATCAAAAACCAATTATGGAATAGAGTTTTTTTTTTTTTTTAAGGCAAAGTAAAAATCCTCAAAGGCTTGTAAAGTTATTTAAATGAATATATGTACTCAATAGGAGAGTGTCTCTGGGGGGACGGCCTGTCATTTTAAAGGTGTCAGTTCTTTCCCTTTGTTTGTTTGTTTGTTTGTTTGTTTTGACAAAGGGTTTCTCAGTGTAGCCCTGGCTGTCATAGAACTTACTCTATTGACCAGACTGGCCTCAAACTCAGAAATCTGCCTATTTCTGCTCCCAGAATGCTGGCATTAAAGGCCTGTACCAACATCACCTAGCTAGTCCTTTCTATATTAAATTTATCAATAATAATCAATAAACCTTTAGCTGAGTTTTCTTTTCATTTTAAAATGCAGTTTTTATATTTCCATGCATGTATGTAATGTATATTAATCAAACTCAGCCTACATTACTCTCTCTCATCCCTCCCCCACACCCGCTGAAACCCCTTTGTCCTCCTGTCCAATCTCCCTTCCCTTCTACTTTGATGTCTTGACTTTTCTGTTTATGACCTGATGAAGTTGATTAATGTTGCTTGTATAAGCATGGGTGAGGTGTGTGTGTGTGTGTGTCTCTGTGTGTGTGTGTGTGCATGTGTGTGTCTGTGTGTGTGTCTCTGTGTGTGTGTCTGTGTGTCTGTGTGTGTGTGTGTCTGTGTGTGTGTCTGTGTCTGTGTGTGTGTGTCTGTGTGTGTGTGTGTCTGCGTGTCTGTGTGTGTGTGTGCCTGTGTGTGTATTTGTGCCTGACAATCCTTTCAGGACTGGTTTTTCACAGGCCCTGCAAATGTCCACCACTAATGGCATCCCCACTCAACGACTTTATTCTAGTTAGACGAATGAATATCCAATAAAGTTGAAGCTAAAGTCCATGCAGAGAAAAGTGATTTTAAAAATAAAAGATGATCCAATCCACCACTCACTAAAACTTATTGTGAAACTATAGTAATAGATATGAAAACATTTTATTAAATACTAAGTGACTATTGAGGTGTTGGGCCTTGGACGAGGTAACTCCATTTAACTTGTTACCTTCAGTCACGTAGGACACAGGTAGAGGGCATGATTAACAAGTCTCTACCTCCAGAGATTTAAATATTAATGAATTATCAAAAGGCCACGGGTGTAGCTAATTAAGTTATTCCCTCCCCTTTTTCCTTCCCTATAAAATGAGACTCCCCTGGCCTTTGGCGGGGGAAGCGCGTACCACTTACATCCATTAACCATGTCATGAACAATAAAGCTTTGGAAAACCGGACTCCACCTGTCGCATGGTCTCTCCGCCTGATTCCCAGCTTTTGGAACCCTGGAACCTTGCCGATGCAGCCGCTGGCCCGGCCACCGACAGCTGCGTGAATGTGGGACCCTCCGCTGGCGATGTGGGAAGCCCGCCCAGGACCCTGATGCCGGACCGACCTGGGACCCGGCCGCCGGACTCCCTCCCCCCACCCGCGAGATTTCTTCCCCACAGCTGGCGCCCAACGTATTAAATACTAAGTGACTATTGAGGCCTGTGGACTACAGAGCTGAGACAGGCACAGGAAGACAGTCCACACACTGCTGGGCAATACAAGAAGACAGTCCACACACTTCTGGGCAATAGAGAGATGGTTTGGAGGAAGAAGTTAAGAATACTAGCAATTAGCCAAGAAAAAGAATTAAATGCAGCCAGGAAAAGAATTCCAGTACTGGAGAAGTGGAGACAGGAGGATTGAGGTCAAAGTCAATCTCAGCTAAAAAGTAAGCTGGAGGCTGTCTTGACCTGAACAAGCAGCTGTTTCAATAAATATATACATAAACAAATGCTTGGCTATCATGATGGCACACACCTTCAAACCCAGCACTTGGGAAGCAGAAGCAGGCAAATCTCTAAGAGTTTGAGACCAACCTGATCTACACAGTGAGCTCCAGGTCAGCAAGGGTAACACAGTATGACCCTATCTAAAAACCAAACCAAACAAAAATTCTTGGCCCCTCCAAATGTAGGATAGATTTGCTCAATACATCAGAAGCACCAAAACTATACATTAATGAGAATATCTATCATTCCAAAGATTTGTCATTTCTTAATGGTGAAACAATCAAAATCCTTTCATTCCCCTTGGTATTTTGCTTTAAGATTGATTGATTGATTGATTGATTGATGTTATGTATATGAGTCTGCTGTTGCTGACACAACAGAAGAGGGCATCAGATCTAATTACAGAGGGTTGTGAGCCATCATGTGGTTCCTTGGAATTGAACTCAGGACCAATGGAAGGGCAGCACTTGTACATTGAAATGTACAATATGTTACTAAAAGTAGCCAAAATACACCATGGGATTTCTTTTCACAAGGACTGAAGAAGAGGTGTCTATGAATGACAAAGAGAAGACTCAAACAAAAGCCAGAAGAAACTTCATGATGGTGGGAGGAAGGACAATCGGGAAAAACAAATTGGGTTTGAAAACTCCATAACAAACCCTAACTTGCTATGTGAAACAAAATTCATTAAATGAAGATGTCAAACTGGGCATGTAGTCCCTGAAAGCAAAGGTGTTCAGACTTTGTAAGTCAGCCTTAGCTACACAGGACACACCCTGTAAGCAATGCAGCAATGAGCATGGTGACCAGAAGCTGTAACAGCAAAGACTTCCATGCCCACCATTCAATCTCTTCAGTCTCTCGGTCCTTCAGCAGCTCCAGAACCTCCTGCCTGCAGCGCTCCTGGTATTCTGGGTGCCTTGCCAGGTTGTACAGGATCCAGGAGAGTGCACTGGCTGTGGTGTCATGACCTGAAAGGTGGACACACAAACAGGTTTGGGTCTCTGGCATGTTTCAGCACAAGGGGGGACTTGTATGCAGACAGTAAGGGTCCAAAGGAACAGATGGAAAGAATGGAGGGACTCTAGGTCCCCACACAATACTACTAGGCATGGGCAGATCTCTTCCGTCCCTGTAGCCCTACACAGGGACCCTTACCTCCAAACATAAAGGTGTCAGCCTCTGCCCTGATGTCCTCAATGGACAGCTCCTTTCCATGTTCATCCTGAAAACAAAATAAGACTCATAATTCACACCATGTCTGAGGTGGTGTTCAGAACACCCATGTGAACGCTTGAATGCTTGGCCACAGAGAGTGGCACTATTAGGAGGTGTGGCCTTAATGGAGGGGGTGTGGCTTTGTTAAAGGAACTATGTCATTGTGTAGGTGGGCTTTGAGGCCTCCTTAGGCCCAGGCTCTACCCAGTGCAGGAGACAGTCTCCTCCTGGCTGCCTTCAGATGAAGATGGACAACTCGCAGCTCCCACTCCAGCACCATGTCTGCCTGCACACTGCTATGCTTCCCTCCATGATGATAATACACTGAACCTCTGAAACTGTATGCCATCCCCAATTAAATGTCCTTTATCAGAGTCACCTTGTTCATGTTGTCCCTTCACAGCAGTGAAAGCATAAGACAGGTAGTGGGAGACAGACTGATACCCGTTGTGCACAGAAGGTGCCTCCTGTGTCTTCTCCACAGCCTGCTTCCATCTCTTCCTTGGTTTCTAGTTTCCTACCCATGTTTTGCTCTTTTAGGAGAGCCTTCAAAAGAGTCACACCTAAAATGGAACTCTGTGTGGTACCCAGTTTTCATAAGCACTGTCTGTAACTTCCCAATATCTCCTGGTCAAGACCAGCTTCTGCTTAACACTGACCATGAAGGTTCCTGTAACCTAGACCCCACATGAGCCCACCTTGGCCAACAAGAGTACATCAATGAAGTCCAAAGTCTTAGACTTAGTCTTGGACTTCAGGAACTCATCAACACTTTGGCTGGAGAGAGTGCGACGTCTCTCCCTGATGACGGCATCTGTGAAGTTGTGCACCAGATCACAGGCCTTGCGGAAGCGCCGTCCATCAGCAGTGTGGTAGTACAGGAAGTCCACGTACATCAAGAGCTGATATGACCTTTTTATTATGAGGGAGCTGAGTTCCAAGATGGCAGAAATGTATTCACTAGGAGACCTGCAGGGCAAGGCAGAGAGAGGAAGGAACTGAGCACACAGAAAAACTCCAGCCAGAGTTCCAGGATTAGGATCCATCGAGAAAAGGGCATCCATGACGCACAAATTCTGTTTCCTGCTCCCCACAAGTAGCCTCCTGACCCAGGATCTCAGGGTATATATGGAAATCATTTCATCCCCTCATTCACTGAGCAGCTGGTCCTGTGACTCTGACCGGGCTCAGAGCCTCCTCTCTAGGTTCCTTGCATCCTGTATCTCTTTGAAGCTCCTCTAATGATTAGGATGCCCAAGGTCACTGTGACAAGAACCCCCTCCTTTACAGACACCTTCTCTTTTGCTCTGGGAAACTCTGGATGGAGTTCACACCCTTCTGGCTGGACACTCAGCATCTTTAAGATCTGGCCACTTGCTGGAGATGGCTGGCTCCTGACTGTGAGCCCAAAATCAGCAGGGAGATGCAGGGAGATCAGAAGCTCAAGGCCAATCTAATCTACATAGTAAGTTCCAGGCCAGACTAACTACAGACTGAGACATTGTCGAGAAGGAAAAAAGGAAGGGGAGGGAAGGAAAGAAGAAAGAAAAAAAACATAAAGGCTGTCTTAAGGTCCTGCAGTGTTTAGCTTTGAGTCTTAAGGTCCTGCAGTGGTTAGCTTTGAGTCTTAAGGTCCTGCAGTGGTTAGCTTTGAGTCTTAAGGTCCTGCAGTGGTTAGCTTTGAGTCTTAAGGTCCTGCAGTGGTTAGCTTTTGAAAACACACATCACACCGAGATGTGCCTGGGAGATTATTTAAGCATATGTCTGTATGTCACAGATGGTGTTTTGTTTCCAGATGGAGTTAAATGAGTAATTTACAGCTTCTTTCCACTGGATGGAGCTACATGAATAAAAGGGAAGGAGGAAGCTTGCTGGCACTGACCAGTACTCTATCTGTCTCTGCCATCATGGTAGAATGTGCTTCACCCTGTTACTGTCCACAATGATGCAGTGAAACTAGTGGGCAGACTAAGTCTTCCTCCCTTGTTTTTACTTAAGACAATTTTATGACAACACTGTAACCCAACCTTCAATCTTTTGAAGTTGCATCTTTCACCTGCTGCCCACCCACATCTCCTTGCCTTTATGCAAATTATTCCACCTCCCAAGGAGGAGCACTGACTCTCTCCAGTCCCTGACCCTCACTGCCAGTTTTAACACAACTCCTCTCTACTCCCTATTTGTGCCCTTCGTACACAGCTCATGTTCCAAGACAGAGCCAGGGACTCACCCCTGACAGTTGCTGTCATAGCCAAAGAGGCATTTCTGCAGACTGTCCAAGGTCATGAGGCTGATGTTCTCAAACATTTCCAGACGTGCACTGCCTTCCAAGGATAGGTGCTTCCACTTGGCCTGAACAGAGGAGGGACAGAGATGTGGATGAGCCTTGGATGGTTGGAGCTCCTTCTCAACACTAAACCCCAGAAAAGGGTCCTGACACCAGGGAAAACCTGACTGGTGGTAGCAGAAGACGTCACTATCACAGATGAAACACTAGGTTAGGAGACAAAGCCTTGAGTTTAATTCTGTCTCTGTGCGCCCTTGGTCAGCTTGCTGCCTTCCAGATTGGTCAAGTCTTCCAGAACAGTTAACTTGACATGACTTACCACCTGTAAAGTGCACGTCAGTGTTCCCTCTGCCTTTCATGCTCTCTTATTCCTTGTAAACCTGGAGAGGACTGACCGCTCTGACCTTTCATTTAATCATCCATAATATGACAGTCATATTCATCTCTACAACACAGCAAAGTGGAAATTACATCGACCAATGTAGTCCATGGACCTGGCCTAACACTTCATATACCGAAGGTGCTCGCTAAGTGATCATGGGAATTATCATCTGGCGTGGCTCTAGAAATGGTTTCAGTGTTTTGTAATGCTTCATTCTCAGTCGTTACAGTGAGTCCATGTAAAGGTTCTGCTTTCTCCCTTTTAAAACCAGGATTTTCCATACTTGACAACCAGAGTGAACCCAGCTCTATAAAAGACCTTAGGTTTTTAAATAAGTTTTGACCGTATTCACTCATTCCCCAATGAACTTCTCCCGGAAGGATCTTAGGTTTTTTGAAACAAGGTCTTGGTGATGTAGTTTGGACTGGCCTTTGATTCACAATCTTTCTTCCTGAGTCTCCCCATGCAGGTATTAAGAAGTGTGTCACCATGGCCAGCATTAGAGCAGTGAAGTCTAAACTAGTCCCCTACACAGAAAGAGCTTCTTCTGTAGTCAACAGCAACTGTTGGGTGACTTTCCAGGGCTTCTGTAAAGAAAAGTAGCTACTGGTCTGCTATGAACTCATCTGCATGCTAGGGGCATGACTCTAGGATACCATTCTGATCACCTTTTAAGTACAATTAATTATTCTTACTTTAAAGATGGGGAAACTGAGACACAGAAAGAAAACTGATGCCCCTGAGACCACAGAGCAGAACAGCACCTTCAGACTACATCTGTCTGAAGCCATGACCTTTTCTGCATTACTCTATGTGGGACCCTAGGTTTGAGGAACTCACGTGCATGATGTTCACACTCTGGTTAAAAATCTTGACATAGGGCTTCAGGATGTCAAAGTGGAAGGCAGGTGTCAGCAGACGGCGATGTCGGTTCCACTTCTCACCAGAACTCAGGAAGAGCCCATCGCCTGGGATGGCAGCAATGTCAGTGGGCAAGGGTGGCACTTTCCTCTCACTCCAAGGTGTCTTCCGACCCTCACCTTGAGGTACTTACCCAGCCACGGCTTCAGGAAGCGTAAGAAAGTCATGTCTTTTGGGGCCACCAAAGCTGCCATGGAGGAGGACAACCAAGTGCCAGGAAGAAGTCAGATAAACTTCGGGAGGGGCGAGAACTCCCAGCCCCAGGGATTTCATTTCCCCTCCAAATACAGGAAGACAGGAAGGGGACAGGGACAAAGAAAACATGAAAAAGAAAGGAGGTGAGGCAGGATCAGATCAGACTGTAGCAGCAGGGACAGGAAAAGTCACCTGACAGATCATGGCATGGCTCAGTATACTTTCACAGGGCTGCTACATGGTCTACCATGTCTTCCTCATCCGAGACTAGTACAACACTCTGCAAGCCTTTGCAAAGACCTGGGACACACCTTCAATGTGGCTCTCTGACATACTGGTATATATGAAAGTGCACGTGTTATCATCATTTTGTCATAAAAACACACATGGAATTCTCTGACATGCCACAACACAGTGTGTAACTGTCCGGCATGACCTGTTTCTGCCCTTCAGATAATCCCAGACTGGCACTTCAATTTGGTCCCATTCAAGTCCTAAATGTGACCTACATGTGTCACAGACCCTCTAGCTGTCTCCTCTATGCCATACTAAGCATCAAGTGTGCAGAACTAAGGGCCCCTCTATTCTCAGAGCCGTGTGCCCACCATGAAGACTTGTATCTGCCCTCTCCAGCCATCATGGATCACCAGGGCCCACCAGACACAGCTGACCATTCTGGACTCTGGTGCATTTTTCCCTGCAATTCCCTGTGTTCCGGCTTTGTTGCAAATCATTGCCAGCTTGGGTCACTTCTATTCAAGGTGGCTGTGGCAGCTGAGACTTACTGAAATGGGGAGGTGGGGGACGGTTCAGAGTATGTTACATGCCTCCCACAACCTCGGCTGTTCACCCAGGAGGTATCCATCTTGCAAGAATATCATGGAATGCCATGAGGGACAAATGGAAAGTAAAAAAAGCACTATGTTGTTCTGTTCTATACAGACCCATTTGCACTCCATATTTTTAAGGGAGTCTGTATGTACACGTTGTAAATAATGCAAGATGCACACATTGCTTACAGTTTGCTATTCTGAGTTAACTACTCCCAATCCGGGGAGTATCAAAAAGAATGTAAGACCCACACCACAAAGCCTTGTCAAACTCGGCACCTTTAGTGTGAACACAGCAGCACGGAGGGTTGATAAGAAGGGAGAAATGTAGGGCATGATAAGGAAAGAAACCTTGAATCTCAGAGGCAAGACTGACTGTGACCAAAGGGTTGAAACTGAGCTCTAGAAAATCTGTCCACTTTTGCTGGCTGCAGAGGAGATATGAGGCAATTTTTCAGGTGGTGGACTCACCTACTCTCTTCTCAGATCACTACATTCTAAATAAAACACAAATTAAAGATCCCATCCTTGTTCATGGAGAGATGGGTCAGTAAGGTAGCTCTTGCAGAAGACTTGGGTTTAGTTCAAGGCACCCACATGGCAACTCACAACCACCTGTAACTCTAGTTCCAAAGAACTCTGGTTCTGCCACCCTCTTATGGCCACTAAGGGTACTGTATACATGTGGTACCCATACATACATGCAGGTAAACACTCATAAAATAAAAATAAAGGTCTGACATGGTAGTACACACCTTTAATATCAACACTCAGGAGGCTAACAAACGTGGGTCTCTATGAGTTCTAGGCCAGCCTACTCTTGAACTCCAGGTCAGCTAGAGCTACAAAGTATCTCAAAGTAAATAAATAAATGCCTCAAAAATAAATGTTTAAATGTCTGTATGGTGTTGCTACTGCTGGGAAGGTAGAAATAGAAGAACCCCTGGGCCTTACTGGCCAAACACTCCAGATTAATGGGTGAGCTCAGGGAAGAGAGAGGTCTGGTCTCAATAAAGTTAGATTGAGTTTCAAGGATAGCAATTCAGATTGTCTACTGTCCTCCACATGTATGCACACACCCATGCATATGGACCCACACACTCATACCCACAACCACAGGCAGACACATACAGAAACAAAAAGTTATTATTCCCAGTTCTAGGATGGTACCTACCATTTGTTCATGGTAGGCAAGTGTTCTATTTCCAAGTAGATTCCAAGCCAATGCATTTTCTTCCCTGGCTTAGATCAAACTGGGTTTAGCTTCCATCACTCATACCTCAGATTTAAGCATCAATTGAGACTCTAGACCTTATCTAAAGTCACTCTACAGGTTAGCCACATGGCCATGGCCACTGTCAGATACAGCCCCATCTGCTGCTCACCTTGGTCAATCAGGGATAAAAAGAGCTAAGAGACAGAGAAGAAGCCAATGGTAGGGATCCTAGAATGAATACCTGGGGCCTGGAGCACAGGGGCAACAAATGCAGGATCAACAAGCCTCAGCACAGGGATGACTGGTCCCAGCCAGCAGAGATGGATATCTTGGAAAGTCTGGCCCATTTCAGTCACCAGCTGCATGCCTTCCTCATTGCTCTGGATCTGAGGATGGAGAAGGTTGAGGCCAGCCCTTGCATGGAATCTTAGATGCTCCTGTCCTCTACCCAATATGTTCATCCCTCTAACCCTTCTGCTTGGACTACTCATGAGAGTCTCTTGATGAGTCAATAGTTCAACTACATGTGACCCTTCCTGTACCCACATGTCTATCCACATCCCTCTCTCTGATGCATCACCCTTCTCATCTCTCTTTTGTGACGTAGATATACATAATTGAAGGATCAATCAATACATAGATAGATAGATAGATAGATAGATGACAGATAGATAGATATACAGTATAAATTGTAGATGATAGGTGACTATTTCATAGAGGGATTGATGATGAAGAGGATAAACAGACAGACAGACAGATGCATGGTATGCTTCTGATAGATATATAGAGAATACATAGACAGATACATTATAGGCAACATAGGTAGATGACATTTAAAGATGTGATAGGTAACTGGTAGCAGAGGAAAATGATTAGAGTGGTAGATCTCAATATGGTTGTGTGTATTTATTTCTTTATCATAATTCTGATTCTTCTCCATTTCCTTCATCTGATCACTCCCTCTCTCCAGTATATGTGTATCTTTTTCTCTATGGGATTTTTCCTACAGCTAAACCATCTATCTCTCCTCTTCCTCCCTTCCTTCCTCACTCCTCCATCCTCCACTCCAGTTACATGTAAACTTACAGCTAATTTCATCACCACCCAATTCTCTCATTTGTCCCTAATTCACCACAGCCTATTAAGACCAGCTCTGTGCAGGCACCTCCCCAGTATTGCAGCAAAGAATCGTGGAGGTTTCCAAATTCCCAGTTCCAGAGAGATGTGAACTTGGAAG
The DNA here is from genome assembly GCF_011762505.2 of Arvicanthis niloticus. Taxonomy (NCBI): domain Eukaryota; kingdom Metazoa; phylum Chordata; class Mammalia; order Rodentia; family Muridae; genus Arvicanthis; species Arvicanthis niloticus. The sequence goes on along the minus strand of NC_133429.1, from coordinate 4,318,806 downwards.
TCATCTAAGGAGGGAACTGATGGCTGGCTTAGGAGCTGGGTCCCTGGGGTGAGAAGAATGCTTCAAGAAAGACATGAGAGGGAAAATGGGAGTGGGTTGCAGGGTAGTCATGTGGAAAAGTCTGGGGGGAGGGAACCCAATGGTGGACAGAGAAAGGCCTCAGGGAGCTCGGAGGAGACCAAGAAGAATGGATGGAATTTAGAAACCAATAGGAGCTTCTAGGAAAGGTGGACAACCCAATGCAGCAGAGAGCTTTGAGAAAATGAAGGAGATAGAGCCAGGATCCAGGGACCTGGAAATCCTAAGTGTGAGAGAAATGAGAAACAAGCAGGAAAGGGAATAACCAGTGATGATGACCCTTTGTCCATAAGCAGATGGCAGAAGCCTGATGGTGTTGGCACAAGCATTTAATCCCAGGCAGGTATCTGTGAATTTAAGGCCAGCCTGGCCTACCAAACAAGTTCAAAGAGAGCCAAAGCTACACAGAGAAACCATGTATCAGAAAACAAAGAAGAACAAGAAGAGAGCAACAGGAGGAGGAGGAGGGTTGAGGAAGAAGAAGAGGAAGAGGCTGAGGAGGAGGAAGAGGAGGAAGAGGAAGAGAAAGAGGAAGAGGAAGGAGAAGGAGAGGAAGAGGAGCAAGAAGAGGAAGAAGAGGAATCAGAAGAAGAAGAAGAAGAAGAAGAAGAAGAAGAAGAAGAAGAAGAAGAAGAAGAAGAAGAAGAAGAAGAAGAAGAAGAGGAAGAAAACAACTTGAGTCTTAGTACAGAAACTGCAGCCTTGGAGATCTATAAATAGGAGCTGACATGTCACCTGACTCTACAGTATCACTGTGGATAACACAACAGAACATGTGGGAGTTTGGTTCATCAAAAGCAACATTTTTCCAAATGCCTACAGGAATAAATGAATTGTCAAGAACCTCAGCCTTCGAATCTTCAGTGGCATGTGAACTAATGGGGGGATGAAAGGGAACTGTCAGGAAGCTGATGGGTTAGTGTGTACAAAGGATGGAGATGCTGAGAAGACATTGGATAGCAATGGTTCAGTGAGAATGTTGGTGGGAAAGAGGGTTCTGTTGAGAGAAGCAGTACCTGATTGAACGGCCAGCATTGGTGATGATATCTATGTTGTGAATGATATCTAATCCCAAGACGTGGTTATGCAACATGGAGCAGCATGGAGCAAGGGACTCTGGTGACCAGGGAAGGTGCTGAGTAGGAACTAAGGCCTTCCCAGGAAGCTTAGTCATTGCGATGAGACCAGAGAGAAGTTGGCCATGCTGTGATGTGGCTTTGGAATAAAGTCGGTGCTTAGAATACACAAACTCTTGGCCCTTCAGATAATCACTACCAACGTTCAAAGTGTTCATCTTTGACCTGTATTGCATAATGGAGCCCACTAATGCATCTTCAGGATAGAGGGCAAGATGAGAAAGGAGAGTGGCCAAGAAGTTGAAGGGGAATAAAACCATACAATCTCTCTTCTGTCCCCAAAGAGTAGGCAGAGGTAAGAAATCACAGCTGAATCCTGCAGGGCAAGAAGCAACCCAGAGACATACACACACTGATCTGAAAGCAAGAGAGATGAGCCAGGCAGGAGGCAAGACCTTGAATATACAGAAGGAAGACCTCACATCCAACACTGAAACTGAATATACCAGAGATGCCACTGCTCTGTGCTGTTCACCACAGGAGCCACTGAATATGACACCGTCCAGGCACTGAGGAAACCTCAGTCCTGGTGAGACAGTGACCCACAGTGGGGCTGGTGCCTCATACGGAAAAGAGAAAGGTCACCAAGCACTAGTTTGACAGAAAGGCAAACGGCTGTGGGGATGTGACGAGGAGAGAGGGGCTCAACTAGCTTTCCCTGCTTCTCCCTGCTCCAGGCTCCAGACCTTTCCTGAGTTCTAGGGAACACATACACCCCGATACCCCAGCCTATCTGCTGCCATACTTACCATGCCTAAGTGACCCAAAAACCAGTTTCTTTTAGGGGGCTGAGGAAAACACCTGAGGCGGGAGCAGTTCTCACAGAATGAGTAAGTCCAGGCAAGAATTCTGGCCAAAATCCAGGAAGCTGCTCCAAGCAGCAGAAGATGCCATGGCGAGGCCACCACAGAGCCCAGGTCCAGCCCAAGCACACTTAACCACAGCATCCTGCTGAGCAGACAGACACAGGGTGAGATTCTGAGGTCTGGAAGAGGAACCTGGAAAACTTGAGAATTTTGAGCAAGGGCAGACACTGTGGATTTGGGCATAGAACAAAGAAGGGGAGGGAGATGCAGGAAGAGACAGAATGAGAGGGAGAAGGAGGGGGTAACACACAGACAAGGGCTGTTGAAAGTGTGGAATGGCTCTGCCTGAAGCACAAACAGTTATCCAGAAACCCAGGATCTCTTGTGCCAGTTGGCTCCATGGAGCGATCCCAATGCTGATAAACTCACGCTCATCAGAGGCAGGACCCTGTCTTCCCTCACATCCCAAGCTGGTGCCTTGTCTCAGGAGCGGCCTGTCCTCGAAGATCTTCTCCACACTCCTGCGAAAGCATTTATTTCCTGCTTCCTAACTGCAGTGAGCTGTGTGGGAGGCTGGGTTAGGCTGGACTGAACCAATCAAATCCCACCCAGGCTCAGCCACTTCCTTCCTTTCTGGGCAGCAGGCCAAAACAAGTTGGGCCAGGCCAGACTGGAGTGGAGGGGAGGGACTCAGGGTGACAGACACACACACACAGGCAAGTGATATGTTTTTAGGAAGCAACACTTCTGAGTCAAAGGCAAAGGTGACTCTGGGCCACCACATTTACAGCCACCCCTGCCCTTCCAAGTCTGCTGATAAAAGCATGAAGGAGGAAGTACAGGTGCCAGGATGCCTCTCTCAGAACAGGATGTTACCTGAGCATCTCCCAGGGTTCTATGCACATCATGCTGGTGGGGTTGCAGCATGCAGAATTTCTCACTGCAGGACTGCAGACCCGACTCTGGAATGCCTTGGCTCACCACCTACAGTCTGGCGGAGTTCAGGCCCTTAGCATTATTAGAGAAATAAAAGGAGCCAGGAGTCCCCCAAAGCTAGGACATAAAGAACAATGGGTGGGCCAGCTCAAAGGTTGCCCGATAAAAGCAAGCTCAAAGTCCTGAAGCAGAGTATAGGGGTAATTGATTGGTGGTTAATACAGAAAGATAAGGGCAGAGGTCAATGGAGAAGTTGAAACTCATCAACTCAGGGCCCACCAAAAAGGAAATGAGGGACTATGGAGACTAGGGGTCCATGATCAAGAGGTCAAAATAAAGCAACCTCATGACTTCCTCCCCAGGGGATTTTTCACAAAGTATTTCCCTTTCGCCTAGTAAAGTTTTCAACTTTACTGGTACTTACAAGCACATGAAAAGTCTTACTATTCCACAACTGCTTATGACACTGAATTCTAGGGAAGTAACCCTCTGAGGGAAACACACGCCTTTTCTGTGAGTCCACACTGGAGGCAGCACAAGGTAAGACACCATACAGAACAGAGTAGTACAAGGCCCACACTGGTCAGGATTGATGCCATAGCTGTTCAGCTTGATTTACCATTTTTATTTTTTGGTTTTTTTAAATTTGATTTATGTTTAGAGATGTTTTGTCTGCATATATGAGTCTACACCACATACATGCTTGATTCCCGAATCTTTGCAGAGAAAAGAGTGTGAGATCCCCTGGGACTGGAATTACACAAAGTTCTGAGCCACTGTGTGGGTAGTAGGAATTGAACCTGGATCCCAAGGAACAGTAGCCAATGTTCTTCATCACTTAAAAGAGCCATCGTTTAGTCCTGAATGGCTCTTTTTCAAAGAGTATATTCTTGCTTTCTTCCTCGCTCTGATTAAACTCTTGACTGCTCGTTCTACTACTGTGACCAACCAAATCCTTCTCTATCAGGAGGACTGGAACTCAGACTTCTGGAGTAGAGAACAGAGGAAACTTACTGTCTCCTCAGGACACTGAATCCTGGAAGGGCCTGAGAGCAAACACTGACTGTACAGTCAAGAAGGAAGTCTGATCTAAAAACAAAGCTTCAGTATCTCTCTGAAGTCCTACCAGGTGTCATAGACTTTGGTCTTGCCAACCCCATAATCACATATACCAGTTTCTAAAAATAAACCTGCTAAGCTAAAAATAAACCAAGGGTTATATCTGTAATCAGGCCATTTGGAAGGTTGATGCAAGAGGAATAAGAATCAAGGCCAACCTGGGCTACATATAATATGGGAAATGTAGGACATATGTCATGTCTTCAGATAAATATACATAGATGCTGATAAAATGGTCATAATGGTCAATCATCACCGCCATCTTTCTGGATCTACAATCTCCATGGAAGCTGACTTCTGAAAATGTCTATAAGAGTCTTGCAGACTTCCTTTCCAGCATTCACCTGGGACCCTGCAGCCACCGCGATGTTGATGCCTAAGAAGAATCGGATTGCAATCTATGAACTCCTTTCTAAGGAAGTTGCCAAAAAAGATGTCAACATGCCCAAACATCCTGAGCTGGCAGACAAAAATGTGCCCAGCCTTCATGTAATGAAGGCCATGCAGTCTCTCAAGTCTCACGGCTACGTGAGGAGAAGTTTTCTTGGAGACATTTCTACTGGTACCTTACGAATGAGGGCATCCAGTATCTCTGAGATTACCTGAACCTACCTCCGAAGATCTTGCCTGCCACTCTGCGCCACAGCTGCCTCGAGACTGGCAGGCCTTGGCCCAAAGGTCCAGAGGATGAATGGCCTGCACGACTCACAAACGGAGAGGCAGACAGAGACACCTACAGAAGGAGCACTGTGCCCCCTGGAGCTGACAAGAAGGCTGAGGCTGGGCTGGCTTAGCAACTGAGTTCCAGTTTGAAGGCAGCTTCAGTCGTGGACCTGGTCAGCCACCTCAGTGAAGTTGGAGATTATGTTGTATTGAATAAATTTTAAAGAAAAAAAAAGAGTCTTTCAGAAAGGCTGAACTGAAAGCAAAGAACAACTCTGAATGTGGGCAACATCATCCCAGGACTGTGTTCCCTGGCTGAGCAAAACTAAGAACATGACCTGAATTACCACTCACAAGTCTCTTTGCTTCCTCACTTAAGATGTCATGTGACCGGATGCCTCATGCTTCTGCCACCACGAATTTGCCACCATGAGAGGCTGGACTCTTCAACTGTGAGCCAAAGGAACCCCTTCCTTTCTCAATTTATTTTACCAGCTAGTTTATCACTGAGAAGAGATAGGTAACTAATGCAGAAAGTTTGTATGAGGAGTGGGGTCATTGGTGTGATAACCTGACCATGTGGTTAGGAGGAACTTGGGGCTGATTCGCTGAACGGATGTGGAGAACTTTGGAATTCTGGGTTAGAAAATCCCTAAGTCACTGTAAGCAGATCTGAATGGAACATTCTAACTTTGGTAGCTAATTTTATGTTTTAAACTTAAGTTGCTTGAGAATCTGTAAAACACAATCGTGAGTAACGTGTAAGCCCTACTGCCCAAGGACTGATAACTTCCTGGAATCCTGGGGGCTGTTTGTAACAACAGGCTTTACCACCCATAGCACAGTTCCCAAAATAACTGCTCTGTGACTTAATTATGAATAATTGCTTAGGCCATAAGCGTTTTCTCATTCCCCGACCAGCCTGTGATTAATATGACCTGTTTATTCTGTTCTATGTGTACTACATGGTTGGTTACTTCTCCTCAGTTTCACATGTCTGTCTCCTCAGAGTCCAGGGTGAAATCTTTTCCTGCACTTGATTCTAACCCAGAATTCCTCTCTCCCTACTGGAACTCCCACCTCCTATTTCCTGCGTAAGCCAATAGCCCAACAGCTTTTTGACTAGCAGGTGCTGTTTCTACACTGTACACAAGAGATTCTTTCTACAGCTGTTGTTCATGTAAGGTAACAAACCACATGTTTTCACTTCTGTAAACAACATCAGTTGTCCCAATTACACAGGATGTGCTTAATCACATGTGGTCAGGGAGTATGTATCAGGAGGTGTGCCTGAATAATTGCCTCTGACTGCAAGAAGAGGAGAAGTGTGTAGCCTTGTGAGTTTTCCCTTTATCAGCCCCTGACTAATGTAATTTAGCACCATACTCTGTGCATGAGGTTTAGGTATGGACATGGCCAGTATCCATGGCCTCTTAGTAAAGTCTCTTTGAAGTGGAAACTACTGATTTCTTTGGAAAGTCGGTTGTGTCAAATGATGCTAGGGCACACAGGTAAAGGGATGTTTTGCTAAAGCAGACATGTAAAAGAATGTTTTCTTGAAGCAGACACAGGTGAAAGGATGTTTTGCTATAGCAGACACATATAAAGACCACGTAATGTTTAGAAGAATCTAAATATGGCTGCAGAGCGTTTGGTTCGCATTCTCCCTCTGCCTCTCTGTTCTCTCCTGATGACACACACGTACTGGGTCACCTTACACTGCATTGTTGAGCTTCACTGGTGGTGACTTCATAGAGAGAAACTCTCCAAAGACTTCATGAGGTTCCTACTGCTTCCACGGCAGATGCCACGGGTGGATAGTGAGCCTCTTGGTTTCTTCTGGATTGGATTGTCCTTGCTGATTCCTGTGTGGTGCTTACTGAGTGGACTGGACTAGAGCTGCTGATTCCTGGGGAGTGTATATCAAGTAAACTGGTCTGCAGTTGCTGATTTGGGTTTAGTGTTTGCTAGTGGACTGAACTGAGAACAACAATGACTGAAATAGCCCTAAAGAACTATTTCTAAACAGGTCCACCTCCCAGTGGACTATAATAACCTTTCTATTCCACTACATCTGTTCGGTAGTGGGCTAGAGGAGAGGGTGAAGCCTTACTAAAGTAGACTGAGAAAAAATGTGCCTATACCTCTTATTTGTTAAAGTTTATTCATGGTCAGACTGGTGAATCTCTGACCTATAACTGCAGGCCTATAACACTGACTGGTGTTCAGAGCACTACAATTTGAAGGTGTGGCAGCAAAATTTCTGAGAGGAACAGAATTCCTTTGATAAATGACCCACAGGACATCCACTGGCTTCATTCAGTTTATGTTCTGAGAACTTAATGAGGCTGATTCAAGTCAATGAACTGATTTGATTGACAGAAGAAACCTGAGGGTGAGCTATAGTCAGGTTGTGCTATAGTTACTATTCATTGCTCTTGCCCAGGTGTGCAGAAACACATGACAACATGCAGTGTGCACAGAAAGACATCACAGCATGCAGTGTGCACAGAAAGACATCACAGCAAGCAGTGTGCACAGAAACACATGACAACATGCAGTGTGCACAGAAACACGTGACAACATGCAGTGTGCACAGAAACACATGACAACATGCAGTGTGCACAGAAACACATGACAACATGCAGTGTGCACAGAAACACATGACAACATGCAGTGTGCACAGAAACACATGACAACATGCAGTGTGCACAGAAAGCAGTATGAGAGAGTTTGAAGTTGCAGACAAGGGAGGGGATGGTGAGGAGAAAACAGCTGTCATGCTCAGGTTAACCCATTAAAGAAAAGCCTCCTATCCCGACTGGGACAGTAGAGTAGGTGCCTTCAAGGCAAGACCCTGTCCACTGCTGGCTCCATCTTGAAACAGTTTGATTACATTTGAAAGGATAAAGTCTGAACTGAGAATGCTGCTAAAGTGATTCCTTTCTGCAGAGTCGTCACCTAGGGAACCGTTTCCCCAGGACCAACTTTAAAGGCACACAGAGGCCATTGGAGGCAGCAGAACATTCCAACAATGTCACATACTACTGCTTTTGCAAACATGAAAGATATGAGAGCAATGGGAGACTTGAAGGCTTGCACCAGGCTACCAGAATGCCACTGAAGCCAGGCAATGTGTCTCAGGACGGCTTTGACAGGCCGTGCATAGCACTGAGAATTTGACAGGGAGACCCCAGGATATTAGGAGATGCCAGGAGAATAAGATATCTGCCATGAAATCCTTCAGACACAAAGTGGAAATACCCCTCCCACAAAGACCACTTTGCTGCAAGAAGCAGCAGAAGGGACACGGCTGCAAAGGATGCTGGGACAGTGATGGTTCCATCAAGAGCCCCAGATGCTGGATATGAAGCTACAGGGGTTTTGTTGTATATTTCAGTCTTGCTTTTTTCTTTTCCTATTTTTCCTCTCTATGCCCACATTACTCTCACTATTGGACTGGGATGTTTATACTGCCCTGTGTATATTAGAAATATTTTAGTAGGTGGGTTTTTCATTTGTTGTTTGTTTCACAATTAAGGGCTCCACTCACTTGTCTTAGGAAACTGTGAACTTGGGACTTTTCAGGAAGTGTTGGGATTATTTTAAATGATGGCAGGTTTAGAAACTGAATGAATGCATTTTGCTTTAGATCAAAATTAGAGCTTGTAGGACAAAGGTTGAATATTTGTAATCCCATTGTGCCCCTGCAGGAAGACTGGAGGTAGAGACAGGAGAATCTCTAGGAGGACTGATTCTCAACCTTCCTAATGCTGTGACACTTTAATACAGTTTCTCGTATTCTGGTGGCCCCAATCATAAAATTTTTATTGGTACTTTATAACTGTAATTTTGCTACTGTTACAAATCATAATGTGTGTTTTCCAATGGTCTTAGGCATCTACCAATGAGTTAACCACCCACAGGTTGAGAGCCACGGCCCTAGATACCCAAGGGCAGCAGAAACTAAGAGAACCTGTCTCGAAGTCAGTGGAATAGTGGAGATCAATTCAGGTTGTCCTCTGACCTCCACATGCAGACATGCACACCTGCATGCATGAACAAACACTCTCAGACATATGCAAAAACTATTAAACACTTAAAATCACATCAGAACTCTCTGTAGCAATTGATACTCATATTAGAAAATTTTATGTGGGGAAAAAAGAAAATAATAAAATGGGTTTGGGGAGTTGACTCAGACGTTTAAGACTATGTAGTAGTTTTACAGAGGACCCTAGCTTGATTCCCAGCAAGCTCATCAAGTGACACAAACTGTCTCCTCCCTCTGTGTATATACAGAGGAAGGGAGAAGGGGAGAAAGAGGGAGGAATTAAGAGGGAAAGAGATGAGGAGGAGAGACAGAGAGAGAGAGATTTTGATTCTGTTTCTGTGAAGACTGTTGTCTGATTCAGGACAACATGAGCCCCACTCTCTCTGACTCTATACAACATCCATAACTTCTTGGGTGGTGGAGTTTATGTCATAAAGGACAATTTCCTTTGTACCCCCACTGGAATGCACCCTTTTGGCTCCAGCATACACATTAAAGAGAAGCCCAGGCAGTTCTGTGGAGACCAATATCTAAAAGAACACTCCATTATGAGAGTCAGACATCTTAAAAAATGCCCCCTTCCCCTGAGATGAGCTACCCTAGATAATAGTGAGCAAGGTGCAGAAATCCAGCCCTGGTGAACCCTGCCCAAAGTGCAAATTCCTACATTTACAAGCAACAGGGGGGCTAGCTCACAACATTCCTTAATGCATGGTCAGCAAAGGGCATGGTTGATTTATGACAGAATGACAACCAGCTATGATGCTTGGGTCTTCGGGCACAGAATCATGGAGCTCACTGCTGTAAACCCCTCATGAGTCCCCCCTTCTCTCTTTTACTCCCTCCTTCCCTCTCCCATTCTCTCTCTTAGACACACAAACACACACACACACACACACTCACACACACAGAGAGACCACTGAAAACCTAAGGACCAGGGATGTATGCAGCTCAATAATGGAGGATTTTGTGCAAGGCCTGGGCTTCAATCAGATTGCTACCAAAAACCTAAAGATACTCTAAGAACAGAACACTAGAGCTTTAAAAAAAAAAAAAAAGTGTACAATTTTGTTCTAAAGTCATTTCTCAAGGCAAAGATATGTAAAACTCTGGTTTTTAAGTTTTGAGACAAGATCTCTCAATGCTGGCCTCAAATTTTTTCTATATAGCCCAGACTAGTTTTCAAGTCATGAAAATGTTTTAATAACTTCCTGGTAGGAGGAGGGAAATCAAATCCTTGAACAGACAGGAAAGTGAAGTGTGTGTGTGTGTGTGTGTGTGTGTGTGTGTGTGTGTGTGTGTGTGTTTGCCCGTGTGTGTGAGAGACACACATACAGACATGCTCATGAGGAGGCCAGAGGTTTATGTCAGGTGTCTCCGTTCATCACTATCCACCTTATTTCCTGAGAATCTCTTACTGAACCCGGAGCTCTGATTCAGCAAGACTGGCTGGCCAGTGAGGCCCTGGGATCCTCCTGTCTCCCCGCTGAACCACCTCCCCAGCCCCAAGAGGAGTCAAGACATCATCACACAGAAGCCTGCAAGTGTGACGTCATTTTAAGTTTAATGCCTCAGTGTCAGACATTGCAAGCCTTGGACACCATTTAACATCGTTTTGAAGGGCCCCGAGGCTTCTCTCGTGGGGAACTGCTCTTCATGTCTAATAAACATCCCTTCAGATATGACAGGCACCGTGGCCACTTTCTAATTGCACCACCCAAGTGGTTAGGCCAGAGATTTGCTGCAAGTTAAAGGCCAGCCTGCTATATCCACCAAAAGCTGAGACCCTTTCTCAAAACAAAAGAAAACTGCCTCAAATCTGCCAGGAAAGCTTGTATCTTCCTGCTTAAACATGGGCAGTGCCTCCCTAATGCCGAAGGAATAAAGGCCATTCTTGAGCTTGGTGCAGCTCTCATCAGTCTGCAGGCCTTGTGGGTCACCCAGAAAGGCTCTTGGACTCAGACTCTTTTCAGCCAGGCTACCAGAGTCTCTGTTTCCTGCAGCGCCCCCTGCTGGCTCTCGGTGTGACTTCCCTTATTCTGGGCTCCACAGAGGAAAATGACTGGGACAGAAGTAGGTTAGATCACTGAGAGCTGGCTCTCAGTGGCTCCACCCGCAGCCACAGCCCGCCCTCGGCGCGCAGGATCAGCTCCGGCTTCCGGCGCGGCTCCTTGTCGTCTGGCAGGACGCGGAAGCGCAGCAGTGTCAGCGCCAGCGCCACCTTAATCTCGCTCATGGCAAAAGTCTGTCCTATGCAGTTCCTGCGGGAGGATAGGGTGGGGACTCTTACTGCACTGAAACCTAACCAGCCCCCAAGGTTTGAGCTTGACCTGATCCCTGTTGCGCCTCGCAAGCCTCAGGAGCAGAAGATGCGTTGATGCTCCTGGGACGTTCTATTGCCCTTCCCAAAACGCTCTCAGAGTCTGTGCCCTAGACAGATCAGGACAAGGCTCTGAGCACGGGGCTCCAGCCTTTCACCTTCCAGCCCTGGCTCTCTAGACCTCTGCACATACCCTAAGTATAGTGCGGGAAGGAGACCCAGAACCTAACCATCCCAACTTCCCCTGTCCCCGCCGTCAGCCTCTCAGTCACCCCAAGCCCTCTCGCCTCACCTGGGCCCAGCAGAAAAGGGAATAAAAGCCAGAGGAGACCTCTTCTGTGGGTTTTCTGGGTCGAAGCGGAAGGGGTCATAGACCTGCAGGTCAACCAAGACTAGACTTATGGGTCGCGTCTCTATGCACACCCAGCCAGTCCCAGAAAAGACAGATATGGAGACAGAAGAGTGACAGATCTGGTTTTCCAGGTAAGGGCCACACCTTTTCCCCGGGGTTCCAGAATTAGAGAGTGGGAGGGGTCGCACCTCAGGGTCTGGCCAGACTGAAGGGTTGTGATGAACACCAAAGATGCTGATAACACAGTCGTTTCCTTTTGGACAAGAAAAGAAGTCAGTGCTGCCCCTGAGGACCACCAGGAGTCCATCTCCTCATACAGTCCACACCTTTAGGGATGACCCGGCCATCTGGGAGCACAATGTCCTGGGTGCAGCATCGGGAGATGACCATGACTGGGGGGTGCAGCCGCAGACTCTCCTTGATGCACATGGTCAGGAAGGGCAGCTGGGCCAGGTCGTTCCTGAGAAACTACCACACAATTATCCAGTAATAAAAACAATGCCCTAGCCTGCTAGAATGCTTGTAATTAGAGGGCTAGTACCCATGTTTGACCACCTGAGTTCAGTAGGCAGACCACACAAGGTTGACTTCTAACCTCCACACATGGACTTCATGCACACACACAAGCCTATGCACACAAGCCTACGCACACATGCCCCTGTGAGAGCGCACACACACACACACACCTATAAATGCATAAACAGTACTGGCCAGACTCACTGTCACTTGTAGAAACTCTTACTGTTTTGCTGTGATCATGAGTCCAGAAACAAAGTTAAATTTAAGATGAATCAAAAATATTTGTTCATTATTTGTGTGTGTGTGTGTGTGTGTGTTGTGTAAGCCAGAGGTCACCCTTGGGCATCTTTCTCTATCCCTCTACATTTTCCGTTTTGAGACAGTGTCTCTCACTGAACATGAGAACTGCGTACTTTGATTAGACTGGCCGGCCAGCACAATCCCATCTCCTGCCCCCCTGTGTTCCAATGCTGGTGTAGCCTCTCACATGGATTCTGGAAAGTCAAACTGAAGTCTTCATTCTATCAGCAAATACATTACCCACTGAGCCATTACACCAGCCATGTTTTATGGGTTTTACTTTGTTTTGACATAATGTAGCCTTGGCTAGCCCAGAACTCCCTGTAAACCAGGCTGGCCTCAAACTCAGAGCTCCACTTACCTCTGCCTCCCAAGTGTTGGACTTAAAAGCTTGTTCCACTATACTTGGATATGTACTGGTTTTGTTTTTGTCAACAAGGTCTCATGTAGCCCATGCTGGCCTTGAACTCCCTATATAGGCAAGGATGGTTTATGCCTCCACCTCATGGGTCCTGAGAGAACAGGAGTGAGCCACCATACTTAACTCTGAATCAAACATTAAATCATTAGAAAATCAAAACAAAAAGTAGTGGAGAAATTAACTTGATATTAATATTTTAGGTATCACTGTTTTAGAAATATTTCTTTTAAAAACCATACTTATCAAAAGATACCATTACCAAAAACAAAGAGGATATCTTTAACTGTTCTCATTTATTTTCATGAGAGAACTTTAAAAATTAAATGGAGGCACTCAAGACTCAGAAGGTGGACAGGAGGATCAACATTTCAAGACCAGCTTAGGCTGGCCACTGAGTTGGAAGCCAGCCTGAGCTTAGGAAGGCTGTCTTAACAGGATCAGTAAGAGTGCTCACCACTATTCTAGAGGACCCGACTCCACTTCCTGGCGCCCACACAGAGCAGCTCATACCCAGCTGTTGCTCCAGCTCCAGGGGATGGGACACCTTTTGTATTTCAAGGACACTCATGTGTACATGCCCATCACCCACACACAGACAGGAATAAAAGTCAATCTTTTAAAAAGTGAGTAAGTTAGAAGTAACTGTGTGTGACTAGGATGGGAATCTTCACTATTTCAAACACGGGACCTACCGAGTTCATTATTACATCTATCTCTTCCGAGATTTGTCATGTCTCTCTCTGTGTAGGAATAAATGTGCAGCACGTATTGTCAACCACACCTGAGCGATGGGTCGAGCACCACTGACTGCAATTCCTTACTCACTTCCCAGTCTCCACCTGCCCACTCCTTAGCAGACTGACTAAGGAGAATAAAAGAAACCCACAAAATCCAAATGGAACACTATAAATGACATCTTTGTGACAGAACACCAGAAGTTCTTTAAATTCCAAAAGCTTGAACTTAAAGACCAGAAGGAAGAGGCAGTATGTTATTCACAAAAATGAAGAATCTATATGTCTTAAGATTCCACAGATCACAATAGTATTCAAAAAGTTCATTCCCGGACCTCTAGGATTCCCTCTGTCTGTTCTCATGAGTGAGTGAGTGTGTGTGTGTGTGTGTGTGTGTGTGTGTGTGTGTGTGTGTGTGTGTGTGTAAATCATGCAAGCAACAAGCAAAGGATACATAACCCAAGAGAAAAGTAGACAGAGGGTATGATCTAGGAATTCACCGGGGTCTGCCAGTAGAGATTTAAGAAACAATGTCCTGGCTTCCCAGGTAATCCCAGGAGGTGACACAGGAGAGGAGGATGCTGAGTTCAGGGCCAGCTTGAACCACATAACTAGACCAAAAATATCAAAAGTGGGGCCAGGCGGGTGGCTCCTCAGGTAAAGAGACTTGCTGCTGATTCTGACAAGCCAAGTTCAGTTCCTGGAACCCACACGGTAGAAAGAGAGAATCTCTGAAGGTTCCTCTGACCTCCACATGTGTACCTGGCACATGCGCTCCCCCAACCAGATACACACACATACAAATAGATCAGCAAATGGATAAATAAACAAATAAATCTTATTTTATAAATCAAAAATAGCAGCTGCCATTCCAGCTCACAGCTCTATTCATGGCACCGGGCTCACCACTCAATCTCCTCAGGCTCACGGTCCCTCAGGAGCTCCTGCACCTCCTGCCGGCAGCGCTCCTGGTATTCTGGGTGCCTCGCCAGGTTGTACAGGATCCAGGATAGTGCACTGGCCGCGGTGTCATGGCCTGGGGGACAGACAGGAAGGTCTGAGTGTAAACAATAAACAGTACTGGTGCGTCCATGTCCCCAAGCAAAGCAGTGGGTAAGTAGAATGGAAGATCCTGTGTCTCCCCACAATACCTAATTGGAATTGATAGACCCTTGCCATCACTGTAATCTTACACAGGGACCCTCACCTCCAAACATGAAGGTGTCAGCCTCTGCTCGGATGTCCTTATCCGACAGCTCCTTTCCATGTTCATCCTAGAGACAAAAACAAGGACCCTCAACTCATTCCATGTCTTAGAACTCCGGATGCTGATCTGAGACAGGCTTTGCTGTCCACTGGGCACACCGGATATCTTTCCTATCTTCTCCAGAGTCTGTCCCTGCAGCTTCCTCCTCAAGTTCCTGTTGTGTGCTCCTTCATACAGTGTTCAACAGAGTCACCTCTAAAATGTCTTTATCCTGCCCCTAGTTATTGTAAACGCCATCTATTACTTTCTCTTGATCAAGTCTAAATTCTAGCTAACATTTAATGGCAAGGTTCTTGGTTAAGTTCTCAGTTTGGATCCCACACGAGCCCACCTTGGCCAGCAAGAGCACGTCGATGAAGTCCAAAGTCTTAGACTTAGTCTTGGACTTCAGGAACTCATCAATGCTTTGGCTGGAGAGGGTGCGACGTCTCTCTCTGATGACAGCATCTGTGAAGTTGTGCACCAGGTCGCAAGCCTTGCGGAAGCGCCGCCCGTCAGCAGTGAGGTAGTACAGGAAGTCCACGTACAGGAAGGGCTGGCTGTGTCGTTTTACTATGAGGGAGCTGAGCTCCTGGATAGCAGCAATGTATTCACTGGGAGACCTGCAAGGCAGGTGGAAAGAAGGAATATGAAACCTCAGAGAAGTTCCATCCAGAGTTCCAGAACCAGGGTTTATCCAGAAAAGGGATCAGGCCAAGCAAATGTCTCTCTCTTTCCTGCTTCCCAGGAGTAGCCTTGTACTCCAAGATCAGAAGGTAGATATGGTACTCGTCCTAGCTCCCTAACTCAGCATCTGTTCCATCCTTTCTTTCCTGATTTACAGCTCTGTCCTGTTTTCTGTACCAAGTTCCTATCCTCTTTCAGGTCCCTTGCATCTTGTGACTACATGACACTCCTCTACTGGGTCAAGTGGCAATCTCAGCCATGACTATGACTCCCAGTTGGAAAACTGAGAATGGAGTTCATGCCCTTCTTGCTAGGTATACAACGCCCTTAAGATCTGCCCACTAGCTGGACATGGTGACTTGTGACTGCAGTCCTAACAATTGGACAATGGAGGCAGAAGGGTCATGAGTTCAAATCTAGCCTGAAGTACCTACTCAATTACAAACTAAGAAAAGAGAAGGAGGGAAGGAAGGAAAGAAAGAAGGAAGGAAGATAGTCTGAGAAGTGTGTCCTAGAGGCTCATGTCTTGAAACACTTAGTCCCCAGTTGATGACACTTCTGAGGAACTTATAGAACTTTTAGGATGCGAGCCTTGTTGGGGAAGCGGACTTTGAGAATTTACAGCCCCACTTCCAGGTTGTGCTCTCTGCTTTCCAGATGTAAATGAATGTGATCAGGTAGCGTCCTGCTTCAGCCACCAGTTACCATGCCTTCTCTGCCATTAGGGTCTTCTCCTTTAGAACTACAATCCAAAATACACAGTTCCTGATATAAGATCACAGCGTTTTATCACAGCAACAGAAACGTAACTAATACAGAAAGGCAATGGGGGTGGTGCACTGTTTAACACCATGTTAGAGAGAGAAAGAGGGAGGCACTTAACTCTCTGTGGTTACTAATCTTGGTTATCAGTTTAGATTAAATAAATCATACCTTTTT
Organism: Arvicanthis niloticus; assembly: GCF_011762505.2. Taxonomy (NCBI): domain Eukaryota; kingdom Metazoa; phylum Chordata; class Mammalia; order Rodentia; family Muridae; genus Arvicanthis; species Arvicanthis niloticus. The sequence goes on along the minus strand of NC_133429.1, from coordinate 4,302,496 downwards.
CAGTATGTGTTTGTGTATGTGTTTTTTGTATGTACATGTTCATGTAGCTGCCTTATGTACATGTAATGGTATATATGTGTGACTATACATGCAGTGTTGCCTATAGCACAGACAGCTCTCAGAAGTACAGCAGAAGTGAGGCTGCTCCTTACCCAAATCAGGCTTGAGCCTACTCAAACTCCATAGAGACAAAGATTACATTATGAGAAAGCCAGTTAAACTTCCGTTTCACAGGCTTCTTGGAAATCATGTGACCGGCAGTCTGCTAATCTAGCTGATATGATTGAAAGGTCCCTGCCCCTGCTGCAACACTTCCTCCCTTGTCTTTCTTCCTCCCCGCCCCCTGACGTAAGCTATATAAGCTAGGCCCACTATCTCAATAAATGAGCTGTTCTTGGAAACAGTCTCCCAGGTCATTCATAGCGGGCCATACTCACCACTGCTGAAGACCCTAGCATCCTGAGCCGGCTGGTGCTGGTGCACTATGGCTGACAGGTGTAGGGGACCCACACCTTCCCAACCTCCTGCTCCTTTCATCCATGCTCAGATTCCCAGGCAAAGACTGTGACTCACTCCTGACAGTTGCTGTCAAAGCTGAAGACACATTTCTGCAGACTGTCCAAGGTCATCAGGCTGATGTGTTCAAACATGTCTAGACGGGCAGTGCCCTTGGTGGTCAGACGCTGCCACTTGGCCTGGCCAGAGAAGGGAGCAGAACTAGGTTTTTGCTCCTGAGCTCCTGGCCAACTCCAAACACCAGGGTAGACACACACACACACACACACACACACCACAACACATACACACCCTCTGGGGCCTCTGTCCCAGGCCTTACAGAATAGGCCAGACTTAGGAAGAACACAAGACTGGGGGTCAGAAACTTTGAGTTCACGTCTAACTTCTGTGTGCTCTTTGATCAGAGGATTTCCCTCTCCCAGTTCTCACTTGGGAAACCTTCAGTGACAATTCATCTTGTTGTTCTAAAAACAAAAATTCCAGCCATTCATATTTTACCAGTGAAGATTCAGGAGCCAGACACTATTAGCTAGTTCAGACAGGCAGAGAAACACACAGCTGAACTTCCTACATCCCAGAAGGAAAAACAAGCCTTCTTCCACATTGTCTTAAACCCCTTCACCTCAGTGTTCCCCCTCTACTTCCTTACGTTCTCTCTCAGCTGAACACTTGCTCTGCCTAGTGATCCATCGTTGACTTTATTTATCTCTTGTTTACAGAAAGCTCTTGGGTTAAAGGTGTGGGCTAGAGCTGGGTTACAACTTACTTGTTTACCATAAACTGAAAGCTCTTGGATAAAAAGTGTGGGCTAGGGCTGACCCACACCACAACGAGGTTTTACCGGCTCACAATCTTGGGGATCAAATATCCTGAAACATATTTTGACCTCATCTGCTGCCCCATAAGCTGTACTTTGGTGGCTGCTCCGGCACTCACACTGTCCTATGGCTGGTGAGCTTGGATGAGCTCCCTGACCTCTATGACTCCCAGGCTCATCAGCCGTAACGTAACTGTCATGGCCATTTGTACCTCGTGGCAGTGTGAAAATTACAAGAGACAACAACCTAGATCATGGAAATGGTATAGTATTTCTGTTTCATAGTAGGTACTCAATAAATATTAATTGGTATATGGCTACAGAAATTACCCCATATGGGGCTGTAGAGGTGGCGTATGCAAGAGCATTTGTTGCTCTTACAGAGGACCCAGGCTTTATTCTCATTACCTACATAGTGACTCACAACTGTCTGTAACTCCAGTTACAGGAGATCCAGTGCTTTCTTCTGGATTCTACAAGCACACAGTCATATATGCAGGCAAAATTCCAATACACATACAACAACAACAGCACATATGTATATATGTATATATATGTGTGTGTGTGTGTGTGTTTGCATGTATGTAAACATATATGTATATATTTGTGTTTCTATACACATAGAGAGAGGAGGAGGAGAGATAGGTGGTATGACTAAAAATAGTCATACATGCAGGCAAAATTCCCATATACATACAACAAATATATAACCAGGCAATGGTGGCAAATGCCTTTAATCCTAGCACTTGGGAGGCAGAGGCAGACAAATCTCTGTGAGTTTGAGGCTAGCTTGGGCTACAGAGTAAAATCCAGAACAGCCAGGGCTACACAGAGAAACCATGTCTCAAAAAAACCTATCTCAAATATATCTATATGTAATTTTATATTTTTATATGTAATTTTATATTAACACATATCATTTTAGTGTTAAAAAGAAATTATCTCACTGGGCAGTGGTGGCACACGCCTTTAATCCCAGCACTTGGGAGGCAGAGGCAAGCAGATTTCTGAGTTCAAGGCCAGCCTGGTCTACAGAGTGAGTTTCAGGACAGCCAGGGCTACCCAGATAAACACTGTCAAAAAAAAAAAAAACAAAAAAAAAAAAAAAAAAAAAAAAACAAAAAAAAAACAAAAAAAAAAAACAAAAAAAACAAAAAACAAAAACAAAAAAACCAAACAAAAAAAGAAATTATCTCATACAAACACAAAAACACCCAAACTCACATGCATGGTGTTCACACTCTTGTTAAAAATCTTCACATAGGGCTTCAGGATGTCAAAGTGGAAGGCGGGTGTGAGCAGGCGACGGTGGTGACTCCACTTCTCACCAGAACTCACCAGGAGCCCATCCCCTGGGAGGGCAGTGATGGCTGTGGGCAAGGGTGGCACCTTCCCCTGACCCAAAAGGGTATTTCCTGCCCCTGACCTTGGTACTCACCCAGCCAGGGCTTCAGGAAGCCGTAGAAAATCATTTCTTTGGGGGCCACCGCAGCTGCCATGAGGGAGGACAATCAGGGGCCATGGAGAAGTTAAAGATGAACTTCAGGAGAGGGTGGAGAGTCCCAGCCCCAAACCAGGGGTGTGTACTTCCCCCTCCAAGCACAGCAAGGCAGGAAGGGGACAGGGACAAAGGAAGAAGGGAAGGAGAAGGAGGTGAGGCAGGACCAGACCAGACTACAGCAGCCAGGAGAACAAAGATCAGCCTGACAGAACACAACATGCCTCGGCATGCCTTCACATGGCTGCTACATCGTCCATCATCTAAATGCCACACCCTAAATAGAGACCTTTAACAGAGACATGGGACACACTGTATATTCCAGCTCTCTGACATGTCCTGACATGCCCTGCACATAAGACATGGACATAGTTATGAACACAACACATATGACCTTCCCTGAGATGACACAATATGATCTGACATGGGCATACAACAGTCTGATGTGATCTAATTGTGCCCTTCAGATAACCCCAGACAGGATTTAAATATGACCCATTCATGGGTCTCCAATGTGACCTAGACATACCCAAGAATCCCCACATATCCTCCTTTACACACGCTAAGCATTAAGTATTTAGAGCTTAGGGCTCCCCCATCCTCAGAGACTACAGGGTGCTGCCCCCATGTGTTCCCCTTGAAGAGCTACCACTACCCCTCTCCAGCCATCAAGCAGCTTCAGGGCCAACCAGACACAGCTGACCCATCAGACCTTTTGAGGTACTCACCCTCTCTCCTTCCTAAGTCACTTTTCAGCTTCAAGTCCTGAGAAGACACTGAGCCAAGATAGGTGGAGTCCTTTGTGTGTCGTGTGCCTCTTTCAGCCTCAGTTTCCTGAACTCCAAACCTTTCTGTTCTGTTCAGTTCTGGTCTATCTGGTCTACTTCAGAACTGTGATAGAATGGATGTCATAACCTCAGCTCCTGGTAACAATCTCTTGAGAAATGTCCCAATAAATTGATCTGATTATTCATTCGAATGACCCCAAAGAAATGATGAGTGACTGTAATAATGTTTGACCATGCTATATTCTGAGTCCTACGACACAGTAGTCATTACATTGGTTTGCTTGTTTGTGTATTTGTTTACTTGTGAAAAGAAATTTGTAGACCAGTTGGCCTTGAATGCACAGAAATCTGCCTGCCTCTGCCTCTGCACTTGCAGCCGTAAGGGAGTGGACACTACACCCAGCAGGTCCACATTTTTATTCTAGTTCATTACTTGAGCTATTTGGCCAAGGATCACAAAATAAAGATTGTAACTTAAGTACACAAATGCTTTCTTCTTCTAGCCTTTTGCTCCCCTTTAAGAGAGAGCTACGAAGATACTCGTGTCCATTTTGACTTTGCTTCTGTTTAAGTCTGCTCTCTGATTTGATGTACTGGTTATTTGTCATTTTACATCTAAAATATTATGAGACAATCAAGTCACAGTGGTGGATGAAGAATCTGTCCTATCTCCCAAATGAGGCAAAGGTAAGGGATTCCCAGAGCTCTTCCTGGAACCACAGGAAATGTTTTCCCCACACAAGAGTGAAGCCATCCCAGAGGTGGAAGGAAATAAGAGAGAATGGCTCAGGCAGCACTTTTTTAGACCTGAATCCAGCTGTGTTTGAAGAATATTCTCCCTGGGTTTTTCTGCCTACAGATTTCTTTAATTTTTTTCAGTGCCTAGAAATACAGTGGGACAGACAAATGCCTCACTACATAGCTATACCCCATGCCAGAAGGTTTTCTTTCTTTGCTAAGGCCACACTGAGTTGAGTTTCCATCATTCACAATTGAACAGACTGCTGTTCCAGAGAAACCAGAAACTTTGTCCCAGGGTCAGTCAGGTTAGTGGCAGCGGCTTCTATCAGACATGGCTCCATCCTCCCCTGCCCAGCCTGACCTGTGCAGGGATAGGAAGAGATGGGAGAAAAGGAAAGGAACAGACAGTGATCCTTGGAGAAATACCTGGGGCCTGGAGTATGGGGCCAATAAACTTGGGGTGGATGAACCTCAGGATGGGGTAGAAGGCCCCAATCCAACAGAGGTGGACATCATGGAATTGGTGGCTCATTTCAGTCAACAACTGCAGGTCTTCCTCGTCGTTTTTGACCTTGAGATGGAGAAGGTTGGGGTTCATCCTGAGAGGGTGCCTCAGAGGCTCACACTCTCTTTTCAATCAAATTTCATACCACTCGAACTCTTCTGATTGGCTCATTCATTTATGACTCTTGCTGAATCAATGTGGATTAAACTATGCACATCAATTTTTTATTCATGTATCTATTTACATCTCTCTGAAGCCTATTCTCCCATCTGCTTTTAAGATTTATGATTTATTACTTGTATATGTGTGTGCCAACATACTTTATGCATATGCTTATGGAGGCCAGAAGAAAGTGTTGGGTCCCCTGGAAGTGTAGTTCCAGGTAGTTGTCAGTTGCCTGATGTGGGTGCTAGGTACTGAAGTCAGGTTCTTTGCAAAAGCAGCACGTGTTCTTAACCACTGAGCCACCTCTCCAAACTCTATTTCCTGGATGGATGGATGAATTGATGGATAGATGGATGGATGGATGGATGGATGGATGGATGGATGGATGGATAGATGGATGGACAGATGTTGGATGGATTTATTGATAGATAAATATGAATATACAAATGATTTATAAATGTGATAATAGATGAGTAAATGGCACAGGGATACATAATAGATAGATGATAGAGGTAAAATATATTAGATATTAAATACACGTGTGGATGTATCTGTGTATCCATTTCTCCATGAATTATCTGTTCTATTGTTTCTCTCTGTCTATCATTCTGTCCTTATCTCTCTTGCTCTCTGTCTCTTCTGACCTCTTCCTCTGTGTACTTCTCTATGTGTCTTTATCAGATACTTTGCATCTGGTTCTTCTGATACCTGCCCTCCTCTCTCCCTGACCACTCATGTGAACTCAGGGAATTTTACCCCATCACTGGTCAAGTTTCTCTGCAGCTTTGAAGCAAAGGCTGCTTCAAGACACCTACAGTGTTGTCCCCGGATGAGAAGAGAACGGATGGCCAATTTAAGAGCTGGATTTTCATGTAAGGAAGAAGCCCCGGGAAAGAGAGAAGAGGAAGAAAACAGGTGATCCAGTATGGAAAGTTCAGGGAAGGAGGACCTAGATGTGAACACAGAGTGGCCACAGGGAAATCAGGGGTGACCAGTGAAGCTGTCATCCTGGAACAATAAGAAGAGATTCTGGAAAGGATGATAGAGGCAGAACGGCAGACAGCTGTGGAGAGATCCAAAGATGACAGAAATGAGGAGCAGGCAGCAAAAGGGACAATGAAAAAAAAATGTCCATGAGGCTATGGATGGAACAAGCAGGCTGGGGCTTAGTACAGAAGAGTGATGTTGGGGATGGATGGACAGGAGCTTACATGACACCAAACAGTCCATCATTACTGTGACCCAAGTCATCAGAGAACATGGATGCTTGAGTTCATCCAAGGCGAAAGTTTCCCAAATGACTGTCAAGGAAAAGCCAATTGACAGGAACTTTAGACTGAACCCTGAAGGGAATTTAAGCTAGATGTGCTCAAGAAACTGAGATGGTTACTTGATTATTTCTGATTTGGCAGAATATGGAATTAACTAAGAGTTGTATCCCTCCCTGGAAGAGTCTGTGGAAGGGTTTGTTTCCAGGAAGAATTAACTGAGAGTCTGCCTCAGAGAGGGAAGCACTCTCTGGCAACCACCCAAGATATGAAAAGGTCCAACGAGAGGGGAAAATGACTTAGCTCACCTTGTTGGTGAGTGCAGCCATCCTTCATTAACGTCAGACTGCAGCTTTTGACCTTCGGTGTTTACTGAAGAACAGCAAATTTCCCTGCTTCCTCAAAGCCATCATCCATAGATTTAGACAGTGAGGCACTCCTATTTGTGAACTGTGAAGCTACTGGGCTCTCAACCTGGTGTGCAGACAACCATTGTTGACCAACCCAGCTCCTACTACCTGAGAGTCATCCCAGTAAGTTCCTTTTAGAATATAAATCCTTTGTATTGAGTCTGTTCCTGCAGAGAACCTTGACTAATGCAAATTTTCCTGCCAGGAGTGGTTCTAAAGAAAGGGAATTATAAGGATATTTCTGTCTAGTGGGTTATTGGCATCTGACACTAACTACAATTCAACGGAACCTAAAGCTGCTGTAGTGGTTTTTATGAGAAATATCCCATATAAGTTCATTTATTGGAACACTAGATCACCAGCAGGTGGTGCTCTTGTGTGGGGAAGTTATGGAACCTTTAGGAAGTGGAGCCTTGCAGAAGGAAGTCATCACCAAAGGCAGGGTTTATAACCTTCTCTCTCTCTCTCTCTCTCTCTCTCTCTCTCTCTCTCTCTCTCTCTCTCTCTCTCTCTCTCCTTGTTATAGATGGGATATGAGTACTCTGCTCCCTGCTCCTCCTATCATGCCTTCCCCACTATGATGGATGCTATCTATGCCCCTGGAACTTTCCCAAAGTTGCTTTAGGTCATGGTGTTTTATCACAGAGACAGAAAATAACGACTACCATTGCTGAAGGCTTGGTGGTCTAGAAAACACTGCTAACCAATGGTGTGAACTGCCTAAAGAACTACGCGAGATAAATGCACTCAACAGTCCCGATTCACCCACTGTAAAGAGCAAGGGAGGTAATGACTCTCTACATAAAACTTGTTAACATTTCTGGGAAAGTAAGTAGTATAATGACGCTGGTTGGTTGTGTTCAATGTTTCTGGATAAAACAGCAAATGAAAATAAAATGAGTTTAACTTCCCAGCTCCAATTCTACTCATATCAACTAAAAACTTTTAAGTGTGTCCTAGGAGAGAGTCTGTGCTTGTTCTTGTGGTTCTTGTTTTGATTTTTTGTTTGTTTGTTTCTTGTTCTTTTCAAGACAAGATTTCTCTGTGTAGCCTTTCTTGTGAAGCACTGTGTAGCACTCTGTAGACCAGGCTAGCCTCAAACTCATAGAAATCCACCTGCCTCTGCCTCCTGAGTGCTGAGATTAAAGACATGAGCCACTACCATCTGGCCCTAAGAGAGAATCCTATCTTGAGCAACCATAGGCCTGAAGATGCTGAAAGACAAACACAAGCCCTTGTTATAAGACTGAATGACTTACAATGCAACTTCAGGTCAAAGAGTGTCAAGAACTAGTGTGAGGTCACAGCTGGGTGAAGAGTAAGAGCCTATAACTTGAGATGGAGATACACAGAGGACCTGAGAGCAGAGAACTCTCAAAACCTGGTGTGTCTGACCCAAGGAAGATGTCTCCTCACATTTACTAGCAAATGTATACCCAACTCCACTCCCTGAACTATTTCCCTCTCCACCTTTGTCTTAAAAAGTTAATACTGTGTTGTCTATGAATACCCTTCCCTGGAAGAGATGCCAAGCAAGATATCTCTGATGCCAATCGGGATCTACCCTCACCACCAGACTCAAGTTTCTGCAGGCTCCAGAAATGGAGGACATAGTGAAAAGGTGCACAACACTCCTAAAGAACTTGTGGTTTCTGTTCCATATAACAAGAGGTCTGTTATCAGACCTCCTGTTAATGAAAGCACAGCAAAGGATAAGTATCTATTTCAGTAAGGAAAATGCACTGTCCATTCCATGATGGGAGTGGTCTAGTTATTGGTTGGTCTCTCAAAGGAACGGTGTCATATTGGAAGCTAAAGAAGATTCCAAAATGACTATGGTTCCTACTCCTGTTACAACACCTTCTGTTCCTAAGCATGTGCCTACAGTCTCATAAAGTGTGCCCTATGATCTGTTAAACAGAAGAGTAGTCATTTACAAATGTTCCCACATGATATACAGGCACCACCCAAAAAAAAGAACAGGTGCAACTTTACAGCTTTTCTCCGACAACCCTAAAGGACACTAGTGAAAGATCTTCACAAGTGTGTATAGTCATGCTTTAGCTTGGAAAAGGAGACAATCAACTCTGCAATTATATACTGCTTCTTGGCCAAATGGTTTGGCTGCATGGCAGGGTTCTTAAAAGGGGTGTGATTAAAAAACTGGAAAGACATTTTGGGAAAGGGGATGTGGTAGAACTCTGCAGATGGGCAAAGGATGTGAAGACTTGTGTTTCATGTAACTACTCAGCAAAAGGTGATCTCAGCAGAGGTAGACTTCAGTAACCAAGTAGACAGGATACTTATACTGTGGGTTGTAGTTAATATCTTTCCCCAGCTACCCCTGCCATTGACCCGTACATCTATGACCAAAGTGGCCAAGGTGGCAGGGATGGAAGTTATCCATGGGCTGAACAACAGGCTTCCACTAACCAAGGCTCATCTACTTATGGCTACCATTGAGTGCCAGATGCGCCACCAACAGAGACAGGTTGACTACCTTAGACCAGCCCCATCATGGAATGAACATACATTTTCCTTACTGAAATATAAACTTATTCTAGTTGTGAATTTGCCTTTCCTGCATGTAACGCTTCTGACAAAACTACTGTCTATTCATTTACAGAATTCTTTACCCACCACCATGGCATCCCACATAATTTTGCTGCTAACGAAGGAGCTCATTTCACAGCCACTGAAGTGAGGCTCATGTTTGTGGAATGGTCCTACCATCTCCCACCATCCTGAAGCAGACGGCTTGAAAGAGGAGCGGGATGGCCTTTTGCGGGATGGCCTTTTAAGAGGACATCTACAGTGTCAATTGGTGGAAATAACTCAGACAGCTGGACAAGTTTTCCAGAAGGCTACATATGCTCTGAATCTGTGCACAATGCATGGCACGGTTTCTCCCATAACCAGGATTTATAGTTCAAAACTTAAGCAAAAGGTGGAAATGAGACGGGAGCTGTGTCTAATCACCTCTAGGGACCCACTAGCAAAATTTTCCTTTCTTGTTTACACAAACTTATGCTCTGCTGACTAGCAAGACTTGGTTCTAAATGGGAAGCTGCTTCTGCCAAGAGATTTAATAAATACTCCATTGAGTCAGAAGCCACGCCTTCCCTTCAGCCATCATAGAGTCATTCTTCCTTTGACTCAACAGGCTAAGTGGTGTGTTTTTGTGTTATCATGGGTAACTGATCCAAATGCCCAGATGAAAAGTGGGCTGCTTCTCCACAACAGAAGGAAGATTTTGTGTCCAAATCAGGTCAAAGTTGAGCGCTCTGTTTTCCTCTGTGGTGGTGAGATGAAACACTTCATCTACATAGAGTGCACAAGTTCTTTTGGGGCATCTCTTGTTACCATGTTCTGTGGTAAAGGTCGGTTGGCATCTCCTTCTGGCAGGGAGCCAAGATATAAAGTCTGCGGTTCAACCGACTGCTTGGGCCCTGGGCCTTCACTTTCTGACAGTGACTATGTCTCGTCATCAGAACTCAGCTTCTGCTGGGAGATCAGAAACACTCCATGATTTTTCCAGGTCTTCAGCAACAGGTTAGAACAACTGAGCCACCCATGAGGTTAGAATAGCTGAGGCACCCATCTTCACAGTCTGAGAAGCTACTGGGTCCCCAGCCTCGCCAACAGGAGAGAGCCATGACTGGAGTCCCCAGCCCAGTGGTCATGCACCATCTTAGTAACAGAATGATAGGATGTCTATGGTTCTGTTAATCTGGAAAGCCCTGCCTAATACAGAGTAATAGGAAGGAAGTTCCTTTACTGGGAGAGAGAAAGGGAGGAGGTCCTGAGGAGACATGAGAGGAGAGAAGAGAAGGCCAACAGGGAAGCTGGAAGAAAAGAGAGCTGTGGAGAGAAAGCAGCATGTGAATCCAGGCCACTAGAGGTGGTACCCTTACGGGTGACACTGAAGTGCCAAACGTGGCTCTGGTGGTAGGAAGGCATGGCTGGGCACTGGATCTGAGTAAGAAGCCTTTCCAGGATTCGTGGCTATTATGGAAGAGGCCACAGTCATACCCTCTAGAAAAACAGGAAGAGAGGCTGGCCTAGTGATGGAACCCTTCATTTCCTAAGGAGCACGAGACATTCAGTGTTTCATCTGAATACCACAGAGGAAAACAGAGTACTCAGCTTTGACCTAACTCAGACAAAGAGTCCTCTGACATATTTTAAGGATGACGAGCTAGATAAGAAAGGACTGGGAGTGCCAGGACTGGAGAAATAGTTCAAAACTTAAGAGCATTTGTTGATCTTGGAGAGGGACCTGGTTTTGATTTTTAGGGCCTACATGGTGGCTCACAAACACCTGTAACTCCAGTTCGAGGAGATCCAATGTCTTCTTATGATCTCTTTGAGCAACAGGCACACACATAGTATACAAACATATATGTTGGCAAGACACACACACACACACAATCTTATTTTTAAAGAAAAAGAAAGGACAGGGCCTACAGAATTGGAGAGGAGAGGTCACATCTTCTGCCATTTAGTGTCCCTGTCCCCTCAAGAGGTACAGACACTGGCCTGAGGCCAACAGCAATGGGCTAGGAAAGGAGTGTACCCCATTTATTCCACTAGAAATCCTCAAATCTAACAATGTAAAGTGAAGATAGTACATTGGTGGGGGATGTGCTGTGCTCTCTGCAACCTGTGGGGGGGGGGGGAGTGAGGGGGGAGTGAGGGCTCTAACAACATAGAACAGGACTGAACACATAGGAAAAGACCTCAAAACATGAGTTCTGGTAAAGAATGTGATCGGAAATTAGCTGGGAACAAAAAAAAAAAGGCAAAAAAGAAAAAAGCATCAAAAAGTGGCGTAGAGAGGCCAGGAGTAGATCTGCTGGGTGTGTGAATAGATAGGGACTCGCTCAGCCTCCCTCACCTCTCCGCTGTTGTAGGCACCTGGTCCTCTCTTGACTCCCAGGTTCCTAAGAGCCTTTCCTGACCCTTTGAGAACACATTCATCCTGACACTCCAGACCTACCTGCTGCCTCACTCACCATGCTCATGTGACCCCAAAACCAGTGCCGGAAAGGAAGCTGAGGGAAGCAGCGGAGTCGGCAGTAGTTGTCATATAAGGCACAGATCCAGCTCAGAACTCGAGCCAGAAACAAGGAGGTCCCAACCAGCAGCAGAAGCTGCCATGGGGAGACAGCCACGGGCCCCAGTCCCAGCCATGACAGGCTCAGCTGTAGCATCCTGCAAGAAAGATGGGCCAGAAGTGAGATTCTGAGGCCCAGGAGACAGAGGTGGACCTCCAGGGTCACTGGACAGGGATGGTGGCTTAGAAGACTAGAACATGACAAGGAAAAGGGACAGCCAGGGCTATGCAGGCGAGAGACAGAAACAGGCAGGAGAGAGACAGAACTGTTTACAGTCTATATTGGCACAGACTGAAGCACGAGGAAGTAGAATAGTAACTTGGAGATCACCAGGCCTCCAGAGTCATCCCACCTGTAGACACAGTTTCCACTGTTCAGTCAGGGCCGTCCGTGTGTCCCCCAAGTCTGGCACCTTTTCTCCGGAGTAATGAGTCCCAGAAATGTTTTTGATCCTGGCTACTGACTGTGCAGGAAGTTGAGCTGGGTTGAGCCAATCCCTCCGTGGCCCAATGGCTCCTCCCAGCCTGAGCAGGATGCCAAAATGAGGAGGCGGGGCCAAGCCGAAGCTGTTGGAGCCAATCCAAGGTCACAGGCCCAGACAAGCAGGGAATCCTCGGGATTCCTTCTATCAGAACCGATCAACACCTTCTGTCAGAACCAGAACAAAGGTGTCTAGAGACCCAAAGTTTACAATTTCTTCCGTTCTCCCCAGGCTCCGCAGGTCCTCTGCACAGCTAGCTAGAGGGCAGCAGGCAGTGTTTTCCAGTGCGGGATGGAGAGGCTCCGAGCCTCTGCCTACCAGCTGCACAGCCTGACAGAATTCAAGTTCTCCCTCCAAGTAATCCAGGTTCTGAGTGGAGACAAGACTTCCAGAAACAAAGGATCCAGCCATGCTGGAATCGACTAGATCAGAGTCTGATGATTAAAACTCCCAGCTACGCCGGGCGGTGGTGGCGCACGCCTTTAATCCCAGCACTTGGGAGGCAGAGGCAGGTGGATTTCTGAGTTCGAGGTCAGCCTGGTCTACAGAGTGAGTGCCAGGACAGCCAGGGCTATACAGAGAAACCCTGTCTCGAAAAAAACAAAAACAAACAAACAAAAAAAAAAAAAAAAACCAACTCCCAGCTACGGAGCCAGAGTTCTGATAGGAAGTAGGTGGGAGGAGTCAAGCTGAGAGACGCCAGGCCCTTGGTGAGGCAAGCTAGGAGAGAACTAGGGTGTGGGCTCTGTCATGTTGAGAGCTCCAAGAGAAAAGCACCATTCATATATAAGGGCAGGCCATCTGAATGACACTATTATTCATAGTCCAGGAAAAAAATAAAACACACTAGAATCGTATCTACCCAAGAGAGGGAAGAGGGGGACACAAAATCAACTAAATTGCAGAAATCAGCACACACCTTTCAATAACTCCAGTGTTCTCAGTCTCAATGGTGAAACAATAGATAAAAGTGTGTCAGGGGATCGTAACACGGCTCAGTGTGTTGGTGCGCCTGCTGCCGAGCCTGGCAGATTCGCTCTGATCATAGAGTAGACGGAAGGAGAGACTTGACTCCTGCAAGTGTCCTCTGGCCTCCACACCCATGATGTTAGCATTCTGTCTAAACTCCACCCCCACAGTTACCTGGCAACAGCCAGGTAGGCCTGGCCCACTATAAAGGGGGCTGCTTGCACTCTTGCTCTCTCTTGATCTCTTGATCCCCCTGTCCCCTAGCCCCTTCCTCCTTCCCTTCCCCCTCTCTCCACATGATCATGGCCAGCCTCTACTTCTCTACTCTTTCTCTGACTCTCTCTGTCTCTACTACCCTCTTAACTCCTCTCCCCATGCCCTGAATAAACTCTATTCTATACTATACCGCCCTGTCACTGGTCCCTCAGGGGAAAGGGATGCTTTGCATGGGCCCACTGAGACATCCCCTTCCCCCATACCTCACCACACACACACCCATAGAACATATTCTATATCTCTTTATCTTTTTATAAACACACCACATGGCATCACAGACACGAGGGCGGGCACGTATGTGCGCACACACACAAATAAATGAATAAAATGTTAGTTCACAGACTTTTAAGGGTATGCCAAGGAAATGTACCTAGAACACAAGCAAGCAGGTATGTTGCTGTTCTATCATTTGACAAAAAAATCTTCAAACCAAAACTAGGGAGAAAGGATAGAGAAGTCACTCATAGTCCAATGAGATGCTTCTGTGTGTAAAAGACTCTTGCCACCAGTCAACACCAGCCTGACAACCTCAGTTCAATCTAGATTATGAGGCAGTGTCCTCTATGAAAAAGAGGGGCCAGCTATAAGGTATTGTGATCTGAACAGCAGCTAGATTCTAACATTACATTCTTTGCATGTGTGTGCACTCGTGTGTGTGTGTGTGTGTGTGTGTGTGTGTGTGTGTGTGTGTGTGTGTTTTGAGACTGTGGTTTGGTTTTTTGGTTTTTGGTTTTTGGTTTTCTGGTTTTGGTTTTTGTATGTAGGCCTGGCTGTCCTAGAACTAGCTCTATAGACTAATCCTCTCCTCAAACCCACAAAGATCTGGACTTCTGCCACCATGACCACCACCACACAGCCTAACACTGCATTCTTACAATATCTGAATTAAATGGCATCATTGATCCAATGGACTTAACAGACATTTACAGAACATTCCATCTAAACACACCAGAATATACATTCTTTTCAGCAACTTACAGAACTTTCTCTAAAGCAGACCACAAGCATGCCTAAGGCCCATCTCAAGTTGACAATTAACACAAACCATCACAAAGGGTATCTTAGTTGAGGTGGTGGTGAACCTAAATCACCTCCTTGATTTAGAATTACCATGGAAACAGACATCTGAATGTGTGTTTGTAGAAACTTCCAGCAAGGTTTACCTGAGAATAGAAGGTGAGTACCTTCAATGTTGGTTGCACCATTCTCTGTTCTGGAGTTCCAAGCTGAATGAAAAAGAGGAAGCTCAGGTTAGCACTGAACTGGAAGCTCCTTCCCAGCTGGGTAATCTTCATGGAGTGCAGGTGCCAGGTCGGATGATGGAGAAGAATTATCAACAGTCTCACTCACCTGTGGACTCTATGTGTGTGTATAGGATTTGAATGAGAAATGTCCCTCAGAGTATCAGCATTTGAACACTTGATCCCCAGCTGGTAGTGCCTTTTGGGGAGGCTTGGTGCAGCCAAGCTGAAAGAAGTATATCACTGGGGCCAGGCCTTGGGGTTTTAAAAGTCTCCCCTGCTTCCAGTTTGTTCTTTCTCCGTTGTGCTTAGAATTTGACATGTGAGCTCTCAGCTTCCTGATCTAGCCACGGTGTCTACCACATTCTGCGATGCTTCTCTTGCCATTGTGGACTCTAACCCTCCTGAACTATAAGCTAAAATAAACTTTTTTTCCTTGACCTTTCCACTCCCCTTTTCCTTTGACCAAGTTGCCTTGGTCAAGTGTTTTTATCAAAGCAACAGAAAAACAACTGAGACTGTGTGCTAGATTAATGACTGAGCAGGTGAGATGTATGCACTGGAGCAATAGTGGCAACTTTGTTATGGGGGTAGCCACCTCCTTTCTGGTTTTGAAATCTATTCCACAAGATGGAATTAGTGTTAGATGCTGTGAACTGAACCTATCAAAACCCTATGGAATTGTGGCTATGGAGGTCATAGATCCTTGGGGGTGGACTAGTTGGGATTTCTATTATCATGATAAAACATCATAACCAAAAGCAACTTGGGAAGGAAAGGGTTTATGTCATCTTACATTTCCCCATAATAGTCCATCACCGAATGAAGTCATGGCAGGAACTGAAGCAGAAGCCATGGAAGAGCCCTGCTTACTGACTTGACTCTCACGGCTTGCTCAGCCTGCTTACTTACACAACACTGGGCTACTAGACCAGTGGCACCCTCCCACATCAATTATTAGTCAAGAAAATGGCCTGTAGGCTTGCCTATGGGCAATCTGGATGAGGGCATTTTCTCAGCTGAGAGTCCTTCTTCCCAAATGGCTCTAGCGTATGTCAAGTTGACATAAAACTAGCCAGGACAGAGTATAAGGTACTGTGCCCATCAAATTGCTTTTATATGTTTATTTTTATGCCTAGAGAGTAATGCTACTCTCAACCTTGGGCAGAGAAGCTTCTTTTTGCAGTGAACAATAGTATTTGCAGGTGCTCACAATTGATCAAAGTGATTGTAATATGTGTCTGTTGGATGCTCAGTCACAAATGGGGCATTTATACCACCTCCTACAAGGCTCAAGGAACATTCTGGAAGAAGGGCCAGAAAGTTGTAAGAGGCAGATAAAGGAGAGGAGTATTGTGATGTGCTTTCCTCCGAGACGTGACACTTCAATTCACAGCAGCTATGACTACCTGCCCAAGGCCTGCCCAAAACTGGGCCTGCCAACATCCTGCCATAAGGATGAGAGTCACAATGTTTCACCCCTTCCTAGTGATCTATAGGTTAATGGTTGCTGGGAGAGGAAGACATTTTCTTCAGTGGCGTGGCTATGGGTAATGTGCTCCAGTTATGGGTAATGGGCACACACTCCTATAAATAACCTCTCACCAGTGCCTCTACAAGCAACCCGAATAGAGGTCACTGAAACACACACACAAAGATATGAAAGGCTAGCAATGCAGTTCTACAGGTAGAGGTGCCTTCTGCCAAAGCTGAGTTCACTGCCTGGGGCCCCTACAGTGGAAGGAATCTGACTCCACAGGTTGTATTCTGACACCTTCACGCATGCCAAGTGCAGGTACACAAAGAAATAAATAAACTTTAAAGGCATGAAAGTACAAAAGAGACTAGCTAGGCACAGGAATAAATGAGAGAGCAGATACCAATAGCCAGTAATGGAGGGTGATTATGTCAAAACACATTATATATGAATGAAATGTCCAAATGAAACCCATTGTTATGAAGAATTGATATATGTTAATGAAAAGCATTAAAAGGAAGAAGCAAGATGAAAAACAGCATTTATCCCTCTCTCTGCACGCTGATTTCAGATATAATGTGTAAAGCTGCCTTATACTACTGCCACCAGAACTTCCCAGCCATAAAGGGCTGTACTCTTGAGCTGTACATATAACCCATTCTTCCTGAAGTTGCCTTTATTGGGTATTTGTCAAGTAAAAAAAGTAACCAATATGCAAAACTGATGTTGAGAAGGAGTCAGAGCTGTGATAAATCTGACTGTGTGGTTCACAGGCTTTGGGCCTGGTTTGCAAGAGGGATGAGGAGGAGTTTTGAACTTCTATCTAGAAAAGCTCTAGAATGCAGTAAGTCTGGAGTGGTGGGCCAAGATGGTAGGAGTTTGGACACTAGGGTGCTGAGGTGTGTGTGGACAGTGGAGGCTCAGTTCATGAGGTCTCAGAAGGGATCAAGACTCCCTTGGGAACTGAGCTAGAGGTCATTCCTGTTGTGACATGATAAAGAATCTTGCTACAGGGCTGGAGAGATGGCTAAGAGCACTGGTTGTTCTTCCCAGCACCCACATGGCAGTTCACAACTGACTATAACACCAGTTCTTAGAGATCCAGTGCCCCTTTCTGACCTCCACAGGCAGCAGACATGCATGTGGTGCACAGACACACATGGAGGCAAAACACATTCCGTGAAATGAAGAGTAAAACATTTTTCAAAGAATCTGGCTACACTCTGCCATGTTCTGAGAAGCTGAGTTTAGATGAAGGTTAGAGGAGGGTCTCGGGCACTGTGTATTCAGATGCTGATCTCTGTGCCCAGACATCCACTCACAGGCATGTTAGTGGCTTTCTAATAAGTGCTTGTTTTCCTCTTAACCCAGCTAGCTCCCAAATAATTGACTAAATTATTATATTTATGTAACGGGTTTTAAGAGCTCAACAACTGAACAGTGTTACTCTACTTTAATCCCCTAAATTAAACCTTTAAACTAATCTGGCTGCCTCCCAGAGTACTAATCTGGCTCTCTGGGCTCCATGTGTTTTCTCATGATGTCTCCTGAACTCTGTCCCTGTGACTAAGCCCCACTTTTTCTTCCTCTTCCCCTTTCCCTAGCTGTGAGGAAGTTCAGTCCTGTTCTCTCCTCTACTCAGGCATTGGTTCATCAGCTTCTTTATTGACCAATCAGGGAATAACTGAGGAGCAATATTTACATGACACTGACACAGGAGATTCTCAGAATAAAGATTGCAACTAGATATTGGGGCACAGAAACCAGCATTTGAATAATACAAGAATAATCTGTGCACGGGATATAATAACATTATGCCTACAAGTCAGGACATGGCATTGTCACGAATATTGAAAAGTATCCTGTATAAATGTAGTTTAAAGAATGCTCTCCAGTTACCTCTGAATCTTTAATAAAAGGCTGGACATAGAAAGGCTGGACTTCTGATCCCAGCCAAGGGTACTGGGGAGAAGAGTGAGGTAGAAAGAGTTCACCATGAAGCGGGTGAGGGTCCAGGAGAAGAACGGTCATGGGGTAGAGGAAGAAGATGGTTGCCATAGGGAGGAGTCACCAAGGGAACTCTCCATGAGGACAGAGAGTTACAGCAAAGTGAGCCAAGGAGAGACTAAATGCAAGTAACTCTGGGCGTGTGGCTGGGAAACAGCTAAAATAGCACAGAGGGCTAGGAATATCTGCTCAAGGTTACTGTGCTTAACGCTTATTGAATAAATCAATAGGTCCCTGTCTCAAGGAAGCTATTTGGAAGCTAGCTAGGTGTGATGGCTATTCCTGCTTGTCAACTTGACTACATCTGGAATGAACTACAATCCAGAAATGGAGGACATATCTGTGGTCCAGATCTTGAGGCATAGTTGCCATGAAAAGCTTAGGCTCAGGTAAGGTAGTGTACACCTTTAATTCCAGGAGACAGAGGAAAGCAGATCTTTGAGTTCAAGACCAGCCTGGAGCAGAGCAAGTTCCAAATCCAGGTGTGGTGGTACACACCTTTAATCTGGGCCGTACCTTCTGCTGGAGGCCTACTTAAGGACAATGGAAGAAAGCATTTGTTCTTCTTCATTTTGCTTGCACTTACCCGCCAGCACATCTGTTGGAACCTACTTCTTCAGGATCTCAGCTTATACAGAAGACCAGGTCAAACACCCAGCCTCACAGGACTGAGCAACTACTAGATTCTTGACTTCCCATTCACAGCTGCCCATTGTTGGGTTAGTTGGACTGCAGACTGTAAGTCATTCTAATAATTTCCCTTAATATACAAAGGCATTCTGTAAGTTCTGTGACTCTCGAGAACCCTGACCAAGATACACTAGATTGGGGGATGGGGGGAGGGAGGAGGTGGGGAGGGGAAACTTGCCACGTTAAAATTTCATCCTAACTGAATAAAAACCAAATGACTACTTTGTTTGCCAGAAGACTTTTCAAGTGTGTTACGGTTACTGTTCATTGCCTTTAGGTCCACAGTGAGAAAGAGCAAGTGGAACAGAAAGATTAAAAAAAAAAAAAAAAAAAAAAAAAAAAAACAGTTTAGAAAAGAAGGAAGCATGTAAATTTGAAGTTGCAGACATGAGTACAGAGAAGACAGCAGTAATGATGACAGACTAACACCATTAAAGAGAAATCTCACACTTTGCATTAGGTCCCACAAGATATGTCCTAACACAAGGTTCCAACCACGAATGATTCCGATATGCCAGTGAAGTGGCTCAGTGGCCTGATGTCTGATCCCATGTTGAAAGGAAAGAACTAGCACCTCAGTGTTGTCTTATGACTTTCTCATGTGTACCATAGTTAATTAATTCATTAATTAATACACACACACACACACACACACACACACACACACACACACACGTGAGGAATATTGCTGAAGGAATTCCCTACTGCAAAATGGCCACTTAGAGAAATTTTTTTCCTAAGGTTAACCTCAAGGGCACACAGAGGTCACAGCAGCTGTGGTCCAAGAAAGCCAGAGTGTATCTCAAGCTGGCAGCAGAACTCAGCATCTTCAATGTGGCAATAGTGAAGATTCACATCAAAATTTCAGAAAACCTCTGAGGCCAAGCCCTGTGTATCCAGGTAAGGTTTCCTACAAGAAGGATGTGAGAGGCAGTTGCTCAAACCTGGGAAGATCAAGCCTAAGCCGCAGTAGAAAGCATAAGATTCTAGAAATACAGGACCATTGGATATCCACTGAGGACAACTTCAGGCACACAGTGAAACGGGCTGGAGAGGCAAGACTGCTGCAGCCCAGATGAGCCAATCATAAGCCCCAGGTGCTAGATACAGATAGAGCTGAAGGTTTTCCTTCTTTTCTTGATGGCTTTCAGTCTTGCTATGGTCTCATTTCTCCATTTTGTAGAGCAACATTTATTCGAATTAAGTATTGGAAATGTGCAACTTGCTTTCAAAAGAAAATAAGTGCTATATGGACTGAAAAGATAGTTCAGCATTTAAGAACGCTGGCTTCTCTTGTAGAGGGCCTGAATTTCATTTCCAGCACCCATGTAGCTGTTCATAGCTGTCTGTAACTCTGATCCCAGGACATCTGATGACCTCTTCTGGCCTCCATTGGACACAGGTGGTGCAATACATGTGGGCAAAACATCCATACTCATTTAATTAATTCATTTTTAAATTTAGGTTGTGTTGGATGCATTGAGTGTTACTATTCCTGAGGAGATGTAAACAAATGTTCACTTATTCCAGACAGGGAATCAATAACAGACCAGAATAAAGATGCGGCAAAAGTCCAACTTATGGAAGTGTGGGTGAGGGTTCCCTACACTAGCAAAGATGTCTCAAAGACAGCTGCATCACCAAAAGCTTGTCTTAACAAAGGTGATGGCTCACAAAAGCTGGAACCCTGAAGCTCACCACACGTACAACTGGCAGGCAGCTTGATAGGTCAGAGAGTGTCTCCGCTCTTTTTATAGTGTATATCAGCTTGAAAAGGGTGGAGCCTGATGAATCTGGCCAGTTTCTAGGAATTCCTGAAGCTGTGAAATTGTTTATTAAAATATACTTAAAATCAGTTTTCTCTGCTTCCTTCCTTCCCTCCAATCCCAAACACACACACCATACACCACTTGCTATCTCCCAAATTCATAGACTCTAAGCTCTTTTCCTTTAACTGATGTGTGTGTGTGTTAATGGATGTTTGGATAGATATAGAATATGTACCATATAAAGACAATGGAGTATTGTCTACCCATAGAAAAGTGTGAGGCCACAATGTGTTCAGCAAAATGGGCAGAACTGGAGATCATCATGCTCAGTGAAAGACAAACATTACATTTGCTCTTTGTGGGAGCTAGAAAGGAAAAGACATGAAAACAGACGACGGCCCAATAGGGAAGAGGAAGAGAATAAGGTAGGGTGTAAAGAAAAAAGTAATATCAGTGAATATGACTCGTGTATGAAAATGTCAAAGTGAACCCGTTATTTTCATAATTAATAAACACTAAAACCTGCACCACTTTTTTTTCTCAAATAATCAAGGTGCATCCAACCTGCACTTTAAGGAGCACATTCTACCCCCCCCCCCAGGATAACTATGAGTGTTTCTAATACAAAAACATAAACTTATTTAAACCACTATAAGAGTTGGTGGGAGGGGGCTGGAGAAGTGACCCAGTGGTTAAGAGCATGTACCGCTCTTTAGAGCACCTCAGTCTGGTTCCAGATCAGATGGCTTCAAACCCATCTGTACTGCAAAGACATACATGCACATATTCACACACTTAGACACTGTGATGATTTGAATATGCTTGGCCCACGAAGTGGCACTATTTGGAGGTGTGGCCTTGTTGAAATAGGTGTGACCTTGATGGAGTAGGTGTGGCCTTGTTGGAGGAACTGTATCGCTGTGGGTGTGGGCTTTAAGATTCTCGTCCTAGCTGCCTGGGAGACAGTCTTCTCCTAAGGCAGCCTTCAAATGAAGATGTAGAACTCTCAGCTCCTCCTGCACCATGCCTACCTGGATGCTGCCATGATCCCACCTTGATGATACTGGACTGAACCTCTGAATCTTTAAGCCAGCCCCAATTAAATGTTGTTCTTTTAAGAGTTGCCTTGGTCATGGTGTCTGTTCATAGCAGTAAACCATAACTAAGGCAGACACATAATTAAAATTTTAGTTTTATATTTTTTTGCTAACTTGATTATGTGTTTCTTGAACTTCATAGATGGCAATGCCATGTGGAAACAACAAAATATTACACACAAGAAGTCATGGGGGGATAGGAGACTGTTGACTCTTTCTCTAAAGAAGCAGTCCAGAGGTGACGCCTAATGTTCCTCTCCTTGAGTTTGGTTAGTCCCTATGACTTCCTGGACAGTGGTGTTTATATATCATAAAAGGTCCACAGTTTCCTTCAAGTTTCACTACACTACAGGGTCTTGGCCCCAGTGGACATGGAAAGATGTAACCCAAGCAACCACATGGAGAGACCTTGTCTTAAAGGCCATGAGATCCTCAACCATTTGTCCACCATAAGAGTCCACCACCTTGGAAATGTCTCCTTCCTACTCAGACAAGCTGCTTTGTTCAGTCGAGCATAGAAAGCCAGCCCCGCTTGAGTCCTCCCCAAAGTATGAATTTTTACACATAAGCAATTTCCCTTAATTACTACTTTTTTACAACCAGCCAGGGAGGAATGAAGGGAGGGAAGGAGAGGGTGTTTACCATACTACTTAGCACACGGATAGAATGGACAGAATGAAGCACATGTCTGATGCCTGCTTTATGACAGAGTGACGACATAGGCACCAGCTGTGATGCTATGTCCTTTGGCACCCAGTCAAGGAGCTCACTCTGTAAGCCCTCTCATGAGCTCTCTGACTCTTCACAGGCTATTAGGAAGGCACCCGGCTTGGTATAAGACAGACCAAGGTTAAAGTTGTGCTCTACCACTCAACAGGTGTGCGGCCTTGCTCAAACCGAGGGATTCACACTTGAATGAAAAAACAATAAAAAGGAATATATATATATATATATATATATATATATATATATATATATCCCTTGGTATGGTAGAGAGAAGAATATTTATCGTAGATAAAAGGGAGAGCATAGCCAGAGGTAGAGATTTCTGAAAGAGTCCAGAATGAATATGATCAGACTGAGCTGAGCCATGTGAGGTGAGAGGTAAAAAAGGGGGAGAGGGAAGAAGGGGAACTAGGTGCAGCACCCAAGAGGGCAACGGTACAAAAGGGATGGGTAACCAAAATGGTTGGATTCCATAGGGACGTACAGCCCAGTCCAGCCACCCACATACCAGAAGCAGCAGCAGCACCACCACCACCACCCAGCTAGAGAGTTCAGGGTAGGAGCAAGGTATGTAAGGACCCTGTAACAGGTAGGGGCTGAGGGATGCCGGGAGAACCTAGGGGCCAGGTCCATTTTGACATGTTAAATAGGCACCTCAGTCATTTGTCCCAGGGTTTGAGACTTAACTATGCTCTGATCTTAAATCCCTCCCTGGTAATCAGGACACTCGAATAGGACTATAGGGGCTGGAGGAGCTGCCCCGTGTTGTATTTTACTTTGAACTCACCAGCAGCAGACCCTGAGACAAGCATTTCAGGGTAAAGACTTTACCTGGCAGCAGTCCTAAGACAAGATTTTAACTTCCAAGCATCTCTTTGAGAGGGTATCCCAGGACACATCAGAAACACTCCTGGGGAAGCAGAGTGGGAGAGAGACAGGAGCCAAGGGCAACATGAAGGACGTTTACAGTGTTCAGTTCTGGGCAGAGAGAAAGGAACACTCACCTCAGGGTCATCCCAGCCACAGAGAAGACCCAGTGCTGCTTCAAAGGCAGTGTCTGTCTAGAGTGTGGAGGCTGCACTGCAAGGGCTGAGCCTGGTACCGGGACAGGGAGCTGTGATGCTGACCTTAAGCACAGCTGCTGTGGAAGGTTGCAGGCATAGTGAATAATGGTGTTTGCCCTGCTTTGCCGCAAACACATGAACACATATTACATACATACACATACACTCACGCACAGACGCCAAGATGAGTGTATGCCATCACCTAGACAGATTCAGGGTCACCAGTGCACACAAGCTGTAGCAAATCGGCAGGCATGCACACAGAAACATGGGCATTCTTGGAGGAAGAACTTTATAGACTGGTGCCTCTGACCAGCAGAGGGAGCCTCTTACATACATATAAGAGAAACAGGGCACCTCGTCCCCAGCCTCCTTGTCTTAAAAGAATCAATCACACAGGCTTAGTGCTATGAAACCCTGTCTTAAGAGGGTCGGCGGGAGGGCGTGAAGGTGTGACTTGAACTATGGCCCCATCCCTCCCTTCCTCCTCTCATTTATTCACCTTACGAGGTTCACAAATGTCGAGTTTTATGATCCTGTAAGACTCACAGTACCAGGGAAAATTGAGGAGCAGAGAATAGTGCCCAAGCCCACCTCCAGGAAAGGGCCCTACCATGATTAGATCTCACAAATAATGCCTTCCCATGCCAAATTTTTGTGGTTATTTTGTTTTGTCCTGTTGCTGGAAGACGACAAGGTTGTGTATGAAAAAACTGGGAAGACTTTGGAGAATGATGGGCTTGTGGAGCTCCTCCATCCTGGCGACAATGTAGGAGCGACAGCACTACCGAGGGCCAAGTAGCTCGGATTGAACACGAACTCAGCAGGCAAGTACCGTGGACAGTGGACATTGGCCGACGATCCCATAATGTGACACCAGGGGTCGCCCCAGGACACAAGACAGTTTTGCCACTGCCACAGTCTTGAAATTCAGTTTAGCAGATACTCTAGGCCACCTGCTGACTCCCAGTGCTGTAGTAAGGATATTGGGTGAGTTGCTTCCCTCTGAGACCTCAGTTTCAGCATCTATTAAATGAGATATCCGCTGTGGAGCGGTGTGTGGATATTTAAATAAGAACATGTGGGAAGACAACTGAGCTGTGACAAGAGTCATTCCATCTCCAGTTCAACGCCACCGTGGGCCAAGGGCTGGGTTTGTGCTCTGAACGGAGTGCTGGGCTACCTCAGCCGAGCCTGGGAGGGGCACAGGAAGCATTAGGTCTCATCTGAATCTCACTAGAGTAACGTGGGGAATCTCTAAGTCTTGGTCTTTAAACTCTTTTTCATGCATTTGTGTGTGTGTGTGTGTGTGCGCGCGCGCGCACGCACGCATTCCAGTGGACTCACACATGTAAACACACACACTGGGACACTGACAGTCTTGGTTGAAGGATGGTTTGCTGTTCCTTGCAATACAGGGGTCAAGCGCAGGACTCCACCATTGAGCTACATTCCACCCCAAACCCTTAGTCCTTTTTTTTTTTTTGAGACAGGTTCTCTCTGTAGTCCTGGATGTCCTGGAGCTCCTTATGTAGACCAAGCTGGCCTCAAACTCACAAAGACACTTCTGGTCCTGACTTGGATTAAAGATATGTGCCACCAAGCCCAGCTCCCTAAATACTAGACTTCCAGAATGTGTGTTCCAGCCTGCAATCCACATTCAAGTTCAAGAAGTATTAACAGGAGTATAAGTTAGTGTTTGAGTGTTTGCCTAATACAGACTACAAAGTCTCCATCTTTCCCAGGACCCTGACCCACACACAGTATGTCCCTACAAGCCCCATTCATAAGAAGCCTGGTCTAACCGTGTCTTTCTCCGTCCTTTCTCATACCTTCCATGACTCCCTGTAGCTGTTTGCTCTCCGTCCACTACCCTTCCTCCATTCTGCTTCCATCACCCAAATCCTCACAGTTACTCTAGTGAGATTCAGATGAAACCTAATGCTTCCTGTGCTCCTCCCAGGCTCGGCTGATGTAGTCCAGCACTCCGTTCTGGGCACACACCCCAATCCTTGTTTTCTTGAGACTGGGTGTCCACCTGGCCCAAGCTGGCCTTGAACTCGAGATGGAGTGACTCTTGCCACGGCTCAGTTGTCTTCCCACCTGTTCACATCTGATCCATGCACTGCTCCATGGCTTGGATAGCTTCTAATTATCTCACTTAACAGACACTGAAACTGCTGTGGGCTCTCCATGCTCTTCCCCAGCCCAGCCCTTTACTGACACCACCTGGGATGCTCTTCCCTTCCCTCAGTCCATTCAACTTCTGCTCTTACTTCAGCCTCAGACTTCCCCTGACACTCCACTCCCCATATTTCTGTCAGATTCACCGGGAGCCAGGGAGCTCATGCTTGAAGCATTTGTCGTACGTTGTAAATAATCATTCACAGGTATAATTGTTTGTTCAACTTCCGCTCCTCTCCAATGAGAAGGAAAAACTAGGCTGAGCTGTGCATCTGACCCCATGCCAGTAGACATTGAATTAATATGAGATCTATTGACCAAATAAACAGTGCACAAATTGTCCCAAAAAAAATCTGACTTTAGTTCCAGATCAAACAACTATGTCCCAGTTGCTTCCCGACTGCTAAGAGGCCCACCTCCCCACCGTGGGCTCCATATCTGGGACGGGGTGAGGTGGGCGGAGTGGGGTGGAAGGTGTCTGGATCCTCTTGCCTTTATTCTCACTCTTAAAATTGAGAAAATTCAGCAAAGGGATGGTGGACAAGAAGGAAGGAGCTTGCAAGGGTCCAGGTCTACAAAACAACAACAAAGCAAACAGCCTAAGTCCTGAGATTCAGCTTGAACAGTCCTTCCTTGGAGCTGTGGGTCTCAGGAAAAGTGACGTTGAAGATTCAGGACTGCAACCCTCAGGCTCCAGCTTCTAAATCCTCGGTTTAGAAGCTAACCTGGGCGTAGCCAGAGGGAAAGCCAGAGGATACAGCCTCAGCTGTGAGTCTTAGGTCCAAGGAAGTTTCTGCGCCAGGCCTAGGAATAGGAATCCACAGGGCCAAGGGAATCTGATTCATGCTGGGGGCGTGGCCCAGGCCGAGGGGGCGGGGCCTAGTATGATTCCCTCACGCTGAAGGGCCGGCGAGAGTAATTCAAACCGAAACTTTGACCTCAAGGGGTGGAATCAAATCCCAAGGGTGGGCTCTTGTCCTGAGGGGCGAAGTCGGCACCAACAAGATGCTCCTCTACAAAGCTCTGTCCTCCAGTACTTTCGAGGAGCGTAGTCAACACCCTCAATATCTTGGGGGCGGATCCAGGCCATTGGAGGCGTGGTTTAGGCCTGAGCGGGCGGAGCCTGGACGCCGGGATCCGCGAACCCGGGCGCACTCAAGCCTGCGAGGGTAGCGGCTCCACGTTGAGCCAAAGGCCGTTCTCCGAGCGTAGAATAAGCTCCGGCTTCCTCCGCACCTTGTGGGTTCGGTCCACGCTCAGGCGGAAGCGCAGTAGTGTCAGCGCCACGACCACACGCATCTCTGCCATGGCGAAGCTCTGCCCGATGCAGTTCCTGCAGAAAGGGTTCAAATGAGATGCAAGAATCCTTAGGACGTGCAACCCTGAGAGTCAAACGTTCAAATCCTAGCACACAGCTTACTACTACCAATGCATCCTGACCGCCTTTATCTAAGCTTCAGTTCCTTCCTCTGTAGAACTCGAATGACGGACGACAGCATCACACAGCTATTGGAAGTATGTGAGCCCAGAACCCAGGGTACCCAGATCTCAAGGACGGAATTGTAGTCTGATTCAGGACCTCTTGGTTCAGTCAGGGAATCAGAGGGGACTTAAGTTGCCAAAAATTACTCGTGGGTGGGGCTTGCTCCCTGCTTCCTTGGGGCACACCCCTGATCTGACAGTGGCTCTGCCCCTCCCATTTGTAGTGATGTTTGGGGTTAGTAGAGGCCTTACCTGGGACCTGCTGAGAAAGGTACAAAAGCCAGCGGAGAGCGCTGCTGTGGGGTGTCCGGGTCAAAACGGTAAGGATTGTATACCTAGATAAAAATTGCCTGGGTGAGTCTGGGGACTGTCCCAACCGTCCAGCCCACTTGCACCTCAACCTCTGAGGACTCCTGTAGCTGAAACACCTTGGGGCCATTTGTTCCAATCTATCACACCCGCTACAGCCTATCCATGTCTGTCTCCTGTTGTCAAGCACCCAGGCTCTTTTTCTACCTCAGAGGTCTTTACACTTGATGTCTCCTCAGCCTGGAACAGGCCTCTCCCTGTTCTTCATAATGATTAGGTCTCAGTTCAAACATTACCTTGTCTTTGGGGCCTCTCTGGATCCCTTGAGCATAATTCTCCCCACCCCATCTGTTTCTACCTCCTTAGAACATTTACCGATGCCCAAAATGATCTTATCTATCAGTTAGTTGTCATAAGCTTTACTTTAAGGTCCATGAGGGTATAGACAGTGTCATTATAGGTTATCACTGCTAAGCACAGAAGTGTGACACACAGAAGTTGCTCGATGACTATTTGTTGACTTTGTAGATAAACAAGGACTGGCTGAATCAGGAACAGCGGGGCCAGTCCCTGCAAGCAGCCCTGAGAAGCCCCTGAGAAGGAGCCAGGGCCACTGGACGACAAATGCAGAAACTTACCTTAGAGTCAGGCCACACGATGGGGTTGTGGTGAGTCCCGTAGATGCTGACCAAGCAGATAATTCCTGGGGGTGGGAGGATTTGGAATCAGTAAGACCCAAGGGAGTCTCTGGAAACACACACACACACACACACACACACACACACACACACACACACACACCTCAGCTGGTCCTTCAGTCATAGGTTGGATCCCTGTGAGGCAGCTACCACCACTTCCTGTCCATCCTTCTCTGAAAGCATTTGCTGCCCTGCCTACTCTCCCTGCCTCTTTCTGGCTATTCCACTCACTGTCCGTACAGTATGGACGTCAGTCCATCATGGCATCAGTTTTGCTCATGGGCACACCATTGTTCCTTTTACCTCCCTAGGCTCCCTTCTTCCCTCTGGATGGAGTCAGGTGCCTGTGCTTGTTATTCAAGGCACTCATTCACCATCTGCACTCTGATGCTCTGCTCCATCAACACGCTTGCTCTTAAATCTTGGAGAACGTGGCCTTCCACATTCCCTCCCTGGGTAGAGTCTGCCCTCCTCCTGGGCTTCCCAAGCCTGTCTCTGCATTTTGTCCATCCCTGGTGCCACATGGACAGGAATACGTGGGGCCTCTCCTTAGAGACTGAGTGGTAATTAGGCCTGAGCTCCCGGCATCACCACAAATACAGCTTGCTTCTCGGGGAATGAATGGCAACTAAACAAACCTGGCCCTCTGCTCCAGCCCCCTACCCCAAAATATGTTCAGCACGTAAAACTGCTTTCTGTGAAATCCCAAGGACACGGGTGCAAGCTTTAGAACTCATAGTGAAAGAAAAGAATAGATGGCCAAAAACCTCTGACCTCTGACCTTTCTATGTGCATGTGTGCGCACACAAACAGACACACACACATAATCGTCATCATCCTATTTTTAAAAGACTCTGACCTGCCATTAATGACTACCCAGAGCCAGCCCTGCCTCCTCCACTCCTTCCCTTCCATCTGGATACAGGTACTTCGACCTCCTCTACAAACACCTAGGTTTCCCTCTGATGATTGGTTTTGCCAACTTGATACACTCTAGAATCACCTGAAAAGGGGTCCCAATGAGGGATTGCCTAGACTAGACTAGATTAGATTAGATTAGTCTATATGCATGCCAGTAAGAAAGTTTCTTTTTTTAATTTATTTTTATTTTATATGTACTTTGTGTGAGAGAGTGAGTGTGTATATATGACACGTGTGCGGGGCTCAGAAGTGAGTGTCATATTCCCTGGTACTGGAGTTATAGGTGGTTGTGAATTTCCCAAGAAGGTGCTTAGAACTAAACTCAGGTCCTCTGTGGGAGTAGCAAGTGCTTTTTATTTTTTTACTTTTAGGTTTATTTGCTTATTGTGTATATGCGTATTCTACCTGTATGTGTATATGAGTACCTGTATGTGCACCACATGCACACCTAGTGTATGTGAGTATTTTACCTGTATGTGCACCACATGCACACCTAGTACCTGCAGAGTTAAAAATGGGGTGTTGTATCCCCTAAATCCAGAGTTACAAAGAGTTATGAGCCAGTACTCTTACAGTGCTGAGCCATCTCTCCAGCCCCCACGGAAGATATTCTTAATTGATTACTTAAGGTGGGAAGACATACTGAATGTGGGTGGCACCGTTTCATGGATTAGGACCTGGACAGAATAAAAAGAAGAGAATTGAACTCTGGCATGTGGGTAGTCATCCATTGCTCTTTGCTCTTGTCTGTGGCTGCAAAATGACTGAGGATTTTATGTCTCTGTCACTCTGACTCCTCTGCCATGACAGACTATAACCAGGAATCATGAACCAAACAAACGCTGTACCCCTAAAGTTGCTTTTGTTGGGTGATATTATCACATCGACAGGAAATGAAACTAAGATACCCTCCTCACTCCCAAAGCAACTCATACCCAGGAATCTTTCCCATCACAGGAACCCTGCACCATAGCAGGCATGGCCAGAGCCCTGTGAACAGTGCCACAACAGCAAAGGAGACAGAGCAGGCACCTTTGGGGATGATGCGTCCATCTGGCAGCTTGACATCCTCTGTGCAGCGACGAGAGATGAGGGTCACCGGTGGGAACTGGCGAAGGCTCTCCTTGATACACATGGTGGTGAAGGGTAACTGAGTCAAGTCATCCCTGAAGAGAAAGGAATTGTGACGCCCTGAACACACTCACACATGCAGGTGCGAGTACGCGCAGACACACACACACACACACACACACACACACACACACACACTAAGTAAATGCAATAGAAACAAAAAAGAAAAAGGTGACTGGGGTATAGCTCAGTGATAGTCCAATTGGTTGAAATACATGGTGTCCTAGGGTCAAACAAAATTATCTGACCGTCCACCCATCACAATACTGACAAATGGAAACAGAAAACGATGGTCCTGGTTGCTGGGGCTGCCACTGGGCCCCCACACTAATCTACCATTGATGAATAGTTGTACAGTCACAGGAGATGTGAGGGCAGCTGGAGGCCTCAAAGTCACAGCAAGTTGCCTCTCCCTGATACAGGCCAATATGAAACTCATAATATAGCCCAGGCTAGCCTCAAACTTTTAGTCCTCCTGCCTCAGCCTCCCCAGTACTGTGATTATGGGTGTGTATTATCATGTGTGTGTGTGTGTGTGTGTGTGTGTGTGTGTGTGTGTGTGTCTGTGTGTGCATCTGTTGATGTATGGATTCATGTGAATACCTATGGATGCCAGTCATTTCTCAATGTCATTTCTCAGGCACCATCCACCATCTACTTACTTACTTATGTACTTACTTACTTACTTACTTACTTACTTACTTTATTTATTTATTTATTTATTTATTTATTTATTTATTTATTTATATTTGGACAAGATCTCTTATTGGCCTAGAACCCTCTAGACTAGCTGGGCAGTGAGCCCAGGGATCTACCTATCTCTCCTCCCCAGAATTGGGATTTCAAGAGTTTGACACCATATCCAGCTTTGGTGTTTTGAATAAGAATGGATTCTATAGGCTCATATATTTGAAATGATTGGGAGGTGTGATCTTATTGAAGGAAGTGTGTTGCTTAGGATAGGCTTTGAGATTTCAAGGGTCAATATCTCTCTCTTCCTGCTGCCCATAGATCCAAATGTACAACTTTCAAGCTCCTTCCCCAGCACCATGTCTGCCTGCACGCTGCCATTGCTTCCTGCCATGATGGAAATGGACTAAACCTCTGAAACTGTAATCCAGCCCCAACAAAATTTTATGAGTTGCCGTGTCTTTACAGCAATCGAGCACTGACTAAGACACCAGCTTTTGCTTTACCATGGGTTTTCATTCATGTTTGCAACGCCAATGGAGGAAACCCCCACAATTTTTTTTTTTTGTTTTGTTTTGGAAAGTGACTCAGATAGCCAAGGCTAGTCTCAAATTCAACATGTAGACAAGGCTGGATTTGAAGTCCTGATCCTCCTGCTTCGTCCTTTTAAAAGCTGGAATGTCAGGTGTGGCACCATGCCTTGCTACAGTGTTGGGTTCTCTGTGTCACTCAGAGTCAGCTTACATCTTAAGACTGTCTTCCTAGTCTCTGTTCTGCACATCCTCTCTGCATCATGATTGCATCACGATCACACGGCATGCCATTTCAGCCAGACTGGAACATTCCATCCCAAGGGTGATGTGTCTAAAGGCACGATTTACAGGGCAGTAGGCCTTTCCTGCCCCACTCATACTGAGCTTTACCATGTGACTTGCCTCCTCTACAATGTTTCAGTGCACACAGAACTTTTTTTTTTTTACACTTCTGGAATCTGCATTGAAAAGAACAGGCTCCAGAGTAACCCCAGATCCTAGAAGAGTTAGGAGACATTTGGTGAAGACCTGAACCCAGCCAACAACTTGGAATCAGCCCCACTCCACTCAACTGAGCCCAGTAGCATGAAAATCTTGTGCCAGTCAGAGCTATAACTAAATGCTTGCCGCAAGCCACTGAATTTGAGGGATGTATGTTGTGTGGTGGGAAGGCAACAGTTGCTGATGAAGTTGTCCTGAGAACTGCTGAACTAGGGACAGGCACCATGAACATTCCCCATGTTATGAATTGGAATTCTGAAAGCTGCAGAAACTTGTCTTAAGACCACACAGTCAGAAAGTGGCAGCTCAGAGACTCACACCCAAGACTCTGGCCTCATTCTCTTCCCTCAATCCCCCTGCCCCTCCAAACTGACCAGTCCAGCTCCTCCACCTCTCGGCCTCTCATGATTTCCTGGATCTCTGCCCGGCACTTCTCCTGGTACTCTGGATACTTTGCCAGGTTGAACAGCGCCCACGACAGCCCACTGGATGTTGTGTCATGACCTGTAGGCAGACAGATGTTGGAAAGCTACTGCCTTCGTGTGCATATTAGAGAGTCCCCCAAGGTGTTCCCCACAGCAGGAGGATGGGGAACTTCTTCCCACCAACCCTCAGCCTCACTCAACATCCTTACCTTCAAACATGAAAGTGTCTGCCTCAGCCCGGATGTCCTCATCGGATAATTCTTTCCCCTCTTCATCCTAAAATGAACAGTGGAGGATGCTGAGTTCACTGTACTCAATGCCTGTACTCCACTCCTACATCCTAGGGGCGCCCCAAAGTCAGATATAGCTGTTTCCCCATTTGTCTATTCCATTCTCCTTCTCTTTCTACTTTTATTTTTACATGTATTCATTTACTGTGTGCACACATTTATTTAGTGTGTGCCTTTAGTACATACGCATGAGCACTGTATACAAGTGCATACAGTATGGTGCACATGTGAGAGTCAGAGGACAACCTGCTGAGGTCATTTCCTTCCTTCATACATGTGGGTACCAGGGATTGAACTCCGGCTGTCAGGCTTTGCAGCAATCTTTACCAGCTTAGCCACGTTCTCAGGTCGTCTTGTCTCTTCCACCCAACTCAACAGAGACTCCATGTGCAGCTCAGACTGGTCTTAAACTTGAGATCCTCCTATCTCAGTCTCCCAAAAGTGGGAGTTACAGATGTGCACCACTGTGCTTGGTTTGCCATCTGCCCTGCCTCTCTTAAACTAATGAGTGTAAATATTCCAGACAGAGTGAAGGACGCAACCTACTCTAAGAAAGACAAATGGGGAGAGGGGGAGGAATGTCAAAGGGAGTTCATACAGGCATCACTTGATAATTATATTACAGTACAGAAAATGAATTAGGGGAACAAAAAGATGGATTGATAGGAAAGATAGGATCGATGGGTGTCTCCTGCCCATCCCAATAGGCTGCGTTCCATTCCCAGAACCCACATGGTATAAAAAGAGAATCAGCTCCTACAATTTGCCCTCTGACCTCCATTTTTCACAGGTTATGTGGCCCAGTGTAGTCTCAAATTGACAATTCTGTTTCAACCTCCCAAGTCCTGGGATTATGTGTCACCACAGCCAGCTATTCTGAGTTACCTGGAGATAACTTACATCTACAAAAGGAGCATCACCATTTTCGCATGCAACTACTTAATCTTAATGCTGCACACCTGCAGTTACTGAGCAGCTCCTGACAACCATTTATCCTGCTAGAAAGTCAACAACTTTGTCATCAGGTCTTATCAGCACCTAGCTACAAGAGATGGGTACTTCGATCTCAGTCAAATATTCTCGAAATGGCAGAGCCATGGCTGGAATCCAGAACTATATAAAAAAAATCCACACAAGAAGCTGGGCATGGTGTCATATCCCCACTGTACCAGCACTAAGGAGACAGAGACTGGGGGATCAGAAATTCAAAGTCATCCTTAGGTACACCAGGATTTTGAGGTTAGTATTGGCTAAATGAGACGTTACCTCAAAAATACAAAATAAAAAATAAAAATAAAGCAACAGATTAGGAAGGCTGGACAGGTAGCTTAGACTGCTTGCTGCTCTGTAGAAGACCTAGGTTTGTTTCTCAGCACCCATATCAGGTAGTTCACAGATGCCTGGAACTCCAGCTCCAAGGAGTCTGACCTCTTCTGGACTCTAAGGGCACTTGTACTCAGACACATGTGCACACATATTTAAAATAAATGTAAAAACAAGGGACTAGAAGGAGGGTTTTGATGGTGAGAGGACTTGCAGTACAAATAGGAAGACCTGAGTTTAGATCCCCAACACCCATGTCAAAAAGAATAAAGTAAATAAAGAATGAAAGGAAAGAAGAAAGTTGTGGATTGGTGCACATCGGGGACAGAGAGACACCGATCTCTACTATTGGATGGACAACCAAACTAGATGAAATAGCAAGACTCCAGTCCTGTGAGAGACCCTGTCTTGAGGCGATAAGTCAGAAAGCCAGAGAAGGAAAACACCACTGACAGATCCAAAGGTGCCTGCATAGACACCCACATCCACACACTAATGTACCCGTCATACCCACAAAGAATGAACTGTAGCTGAATGATAGAGCACTTGCGTCAAATTCCTTATGGCCTGGTTTCAAGTCTCAGAACCCCAGTGATAATAAAAATAACAGCATTTTGGTTGGAAGTTTGCTCAGTGGTTACAAGCACTTGCTGCTCTTCTAAAGGATCCTTGTTCACTTTCTAGAACCTTGTGGAGAATGGCTTCCAACTATCTGTAACTCCACGTATCTACTGCCCTCTTCTGGCCTCCATGGGCATTGACATTTGTATGCACATACCCACAAATAGACACGTAATTAAAAACAAGAGTACCTACACAGAACCTACAAACACATTCTTGCATGCTTTAATCCATGAGTAGAAAACAGACTAGCTGGGCATGGTGACAGACATGTAATCTTGCCATCCAGGAGGCTGAGAAAGAGGATCATAGAGTTTAAGTTTGAGGCCAACCTGAGAACTGGAGAGGGAAAGGAGGGGAGTGGGGGCAAGATGGCTCAGTGAAGGCACTTTGACACTAAGCCCAGTGGACCTAAGTTTGATTCCTAGGACCAGACCCACATAGTTGAAGGAAAAAACCAACTCCCAGGAGTGGTCTTCTGACTACCTCTGTGGCAGGTATGTGCACCCCATATACAGAGAGAAACACACACACACACACACACACAAGCACGCGCCTGCACGCACACTCACGCGCACAAATAAATCAGTGCGACTGTTTTGTTTTGAGACAAGGTCTCAGTATGGAGCCCTAGATGTTCTGGATCTTGCTTTATAGTCTCCCCTGGCCTCAAACTCACAGGACTCTGCCTACCTCTGTCTCCTGAGTATTGGGATTAAAGGCATGTATCACATCCTTAGCCAATCACTGTAATTTAAAAGGTTTGTTTTAAAAGAAGGAAGCTGTGCATGTGTCCAGGACAGAGCTTAATTGTTTTGACATCAGTTGTCCCAGCAGGATTCACAGCCAGCTTGCTTACGTATACAGGGATGTTCCACAGGACAAACCACACTCTAGACTATAAGGGGGCTCGTTAAATGAAAAGAACTAAAGTACTCTGTTGTGACATCTGAATGAAACTACCCCCATCATGCACCTACTGTAATCCCTGCGACTTCGAGCATCTTTTTTTAGCAGTGAGTGCAACTCCCAGCCGGCCTCTAGGGGCAGGAGCCCGCTTCCACCAATTCTCACCTTGGCCAGCAGCAGCACGTCTATGAAGTCCAAGGTCTTGCCCTGCTTGGCCTTCAGCCATGCCTCGGCGCCCTGCTGGCGCAGCGCCCTCCGCCGCCCCTGTATGACTTCAGAGGTGAAGTTGTGCACCGTGTCACAGGCCTGGCGGAAACGCCGCCCGTCGGCTGTGAGGTAGTAGATGAAATCCAGGTAGTGATGCAATCGGTATTGGCGCCGCACCACCAGAGCGCTCAGTTCGATGATGGAAGAGATGTAATCGCTCATTCTCCTGCAGAGAGAAGGGCCGTGAACCACCTGCGCGGCCCAGAGACACATAGGGCAGCCCAGAGGCCGTTGCATAACACAAACAGATATTAAACTATTTTGTTATTTTTTTAAATTATTTTTATGTTATGTGTATGCATGTTTGCCAGCGTGTATGTCTGTGCAGCACGCACGTGACGAAACCAAAAAGGAAGGCGGATCCACTGGGCTGGAGTTACAGATAATTGTGAGCTGCCATGTAGTGTCTGGAACAGAACGCTGAGCTCTCTAAGGGCAGCAAGGGCAGATAGCTGGCCCATCTCTCCGACCCATATATTTTCTTTTAATCTATTTCTCTCTCTCTCTCTCTTTCTCTCTCCATGTGCACGTGTGTGTGTGTGTGTGTGTGTGTGTGTGCGTGTGGTGTGTGTTGCTGGAGATGGAATGCAAAGGTTTGCATATTCTAGGCAAGCACTTTACCAGCTGAGCTCTCTCGCCAGCCTTCCGCTGTTTTGAAATGGGGTCTCATGTTGCCCAGGATGAACTCAAACTCATTATATAGCAAAGAATGACCTTGAACTTCTGATTTTCCTGCCTTTACTCGCCCAAACACTTGAATTACACTGCCACATGTGGCTTATTTTATTCAAACACTATTTGTCTTATCATTGTTTTATTTTTATTTATTTTATGTGTGCATGTGCTTCAGTTGTACATCGGTACATCACATGTGTCCCTGGTGCTCTCAGAAGTCAGAAGAGGATGTCGGATCCCCTGGAACTAGAGTTACAGTTGGTGGTGAACTGCTAGATGGATGCTGGGGCTCAAACCTGGATCCTCTGCACTAGCATCAAGTGCTCTTAATCACTTAGACATCTCTCCTGCCGTGTTTTTATTATTAACCCCAGGGGGAGGGGTCCTGAGTATATACATGCCCACCACATGCATGCAGGTGCCCTGCAAGGCCAGGGGAACACACCAGATCCCCTGGAAGTGGAGGTACAGGTGGCTCTTCACTGCCCATCATGAGTGCTTAAACTCCAAATTCCAGTCCTCTGCAAGACATTATGTGCTTGTAACCACTGGATCATCTCTTCAACTCCGTGCCTGCTTAATTTAATTTTATTGCACAAGACTAGAGATGGAGCAGAGGGTGTTCTACATGAGAGACACAGTGCTTCACAGCTGTACAACCAGCCCCATAACAAACATTGAGGCATGAACTGAGTAACTGTTATTTTATTAGTTTAGTCAACAAATATTCACTGAATGCTTTTTACATGCCAGAGAAACTGCCAAATCATTTTATCCTTAAAGCATCCTCAAAGTCAGATATTTCCATCTTTGGCTTACAAAGGACTGGAGGTTGTGGCTCTGTCCTGTAATCCCAACACTCAGGAGGATCAGGAGTCTACCCTGGGTACCATGTGAAAGCTTGTGTCAGAAACCAGGAGGGTGGGATAGAGGCATGACCCAGCCCTTAAGAGCACATGCTGCTCTCCCAGAAAATTCTGGTTTGATTCTATGTTGAACCCCTGGCAGCTGCCTGTAACTCCAGCTCCAGAGCACCTGGCACCTCTAGGTTTTATAGGCACCTGCACTCATATGCACATACCTATGCACAGACACATAGCCATAATATTTGAGGATAGTAAGTTTTTCATATATATATATATATATATATATATATATATATATATATACACACACATATGTGTGTATATATATATGACAAAAAGGAAGTAGGACAAGGAAGGAGAAAGGGGGGATAAGGATGAAGAAAAATAACAATACAGGAAGAAGAGGAAGAAAAGAAAGGGGATAGGAAGAAAGGAGGAGGGAGAAGAGAAAGGAGAACTAGGAATGAAAGAATGAACTGGACGTTTCTAGGCTATACCCTCTCTGTGGGGAAATGGGGAGAATAGTGTTTCCTGAGCATCTACTAAGTGCCAAGACACTAGCTGACATAGGTTTATTTACTTAATGTTGCATTTATGTGGGTTTTGTTTTCATTTTTGCTTGTTTGTTTGTTGTTTGCTTGCTTGCTTGCTTACTTTTGAGATAGGTTCTTATGAGGTGGCCCAGGATAGCCTAGAACTCACTACGAGAGTTGGCCTTGACTCAGAGGAATATGCTCGACTCTGACTCCAGAGCACTGAGATCAAAAGGCATGTGCCACCAGGTTGTCTGAGATTTTGGTTTTCACTACATTGTCCAGGCTTAACTCAAACTCAGCATCCTCTGGCGTCAACCTCTCAAATACGGAGATTAGGAATCCCAGGCGTGGACCACCACACCCAGCCAAAATCTCATTCTTATAAAAGAACTAAAGCTGAGAGAGGTGACGTCACCTTGGGGGCCACCCAGGAAGAAAAAAAAAAAAGAAACCAAGGTTTCTTTCTGAGGGGGTGTGGCCTTAGTTTGCACCACAACAGGGACGGTCCCACTCTCCTCCCACTCCCACCCACCCTGGAGGCCATACTTACTCCTGGCAGTCACTGTTGTAGCTGAACACACATTTCTGAAGGCTGTCCAGGGTCATGAGGCTGACGTGCTCAAACATGTCAAAGGAGGTCGCTGAGCCCTCGGCCAGATGCCGCCGCCATTTAGCCTGTAAAGGAGACGGAAGGCAATCAGGCATGAAGAACTCAAACAAGCTGGTTAGACAGGAGCCAGGCAGGATCCTCACGGCCAATCTGGTTCACACATAGCAAGGGATGCCCCGCCCCCGGCTCCATTTGTGACCTCCCCTGCTGAGGCCAACCTCTTCCCACTACTCAGTCTTAGGACTCACGTGCATGGTGTTTGTGCACTGGTTGAAAATCTTCATGTAGGGCTTCAGGATGTCAAAATGGAAGGCAGGTGTGAGCAGGCGTCGATGCCGGCTCCACTTCTTCCCTTTGCTGATCAAAAGTCCATCCCCTGAACCCAGAAAGACAAGACTAGAAGTCCATCACCGCTGAAGCCCGCCAAGGAATCCCACACCCTTCCCTTATTCCCGGTGTAAAAGATAATCAGTATGACTCTGGTTTCAGTATGAGGTGTGCTTAGAGCCCATTGGGGAATCACAGAAGAGGACGTACTGGGCCCATCTTCCCCAACTGCCGCCAGCCGGTGCCTGCTTACAGGATCTCAGTTCATGTATCAGAACCGGAGGGAATCTTCAGTCCTGAGATACACACCAATAGGGCTTTTGTCTTGAACTACTGGGATAGGAATCTGGGGAGGGGACAATGCTAGACACCAGAAGGATAAGGACCTCCTTGAAGAACTTGTCTAATGGGGAATCCAAGGGACAGAGAAATATTAGAAATATAAAAGCCAGTTTGGGATCAAATTGGGGGATGGGCAGCCATTTGGTTTTTCTCTAGGCTAACACTCAACTCTGTTACCTTGTAAGATAAACTGTCTTACTTTCCCTACTCTGAGTCTCCAGTAATCTTATTATGAAGTGAGGATCATTGTTTCCCACAACGGAAACCCCAGCTCCATCCTCCTCTTCAGCACTTACCTAACCAAGGCTTCAGGAAGCTATAGAAAAACTCATCCTTCGGTGCAATGGCAGCTGTGGGGAGAGGAGTGGCAATGATGGTTCTAGAAAGCGTTCTGACCCCTGACCTCTGCTTGTGACTTCCTCGGGCCTCTTCTCTGGGCCCCTGCCTCCCATGTGGCCCCACCTTCACACCTTGAGAAATCTTACAACATGCTGATAGGAGCTTGAGTCTCTCCTACTCAGACAGCCCCCACCCCTCACCACTGCTTTTGTAGAAAGAACTAGGAGTTGGGCACACTGTGCATTCTGCTTGTACAATGTGGTCATACATTATGCTAGCAACCCAAACGGTTGAGAGGCCAAGTCAGGACAATCACTGTAAATTTCAGGACAGCGTCAGTTATATACATAGTGAATTCCAGGCCAATCTGGGCTGCTGTGTAATGATAGCTTTTCTTGAGGGAGTGGAAGGGAGCAGCAACCTTGTGCCTGCAGGACAGCTCTCTGTATGAAAGGGTGCTTTCCTATCTGATGACCTGAGTTTAACACCTGGAACTCAGAAGGAAGAAGGAGAAAACTGATCTCACAAGTTGTCTTCTGGCAACTTATATCTACATACATGATGTAGTACATACTTGTGTTACCATACACGCATATGCACACACATATACACACACACCAAATTAATAAATATTAAAAAAAAAACCCAAGCTTTAGAAAAATATCTATCTTAATGTCTGTCTATCTGTCTGTCTATCTATCTATGTTTGTATTGTAGACACACACACATGCCCTGGCACTTGTATGGAGGTCAGAGAACAACCTGTAGGAGTCAACACGCCCCTTCCATCTGGGTCACAGAGATCAAATTCACTTGGTCAGGCTTGCCAACAATCTCATTACCTGCTGAGTCATCTCATTGGTCCCAAATGTTGGCCTTTCTTATATTAAAAAATAAAAAAAGAACCAAACCAAATAAAGAGAATCCATTCTTAGCCAACCACTGCTCTATTGCTGGCTCTGCCTCAGTCAGTCCCTGCATGCTTCCCCTCAGCTCCTCAACAATCTCACAGCACGAGGTCACTCGCACAGGCAGCCCCGGCTGTGATCCCATAGGAAGGCGGACGCCCTCTGACCCTCCCTGCTGTCACTATCAGCTGTGGCCATCTGAGTCACAGCCGTCTTCCCACAGACACACTTAACTTCCCTTGTCTGTCTGCTTTGCTGGCCCCAAGGGGATCTAATCTGTGGCATCGATGGCGTCTTTGCCAAGCCACCCACCTGTCACTGTCATTTTCAAAGGGTTCGTTTTCAAAGCCAGCTGTGATCAGCCCCAGTCCAGACTTTGCTCTAAGCAGACAGCTCCACTCTCTGAGCCCTTGCCACTCTGCCACACAGAACCAAGAACACAGCGCCTCTGTGCTCCTAAACGTCAAGTGCCCCTGGTGGTTGGAGAGCATGCCTGTGTTCCTCAGAGTTCGGATGCTGAGGCAGAAGACTGACATCAGCTTGTGATACATAGTGAGATTCTTTTACCTTACAAGCACAAGGGACTGAGTTTGGTCCCCAGAACCCATATTTAAACAGTGACAACAAAGCCAACGGTGGTCAGTGGGCGGTGAGGTAACTCATCCAGTAAAGGAGCTTATGGCCGAGGCTGAACACCTAAGTTCCCGTCTCGGGTCCCACAAGGTGGAGAGAATCAACACCTGTGGCTTGTTCTCTGACCTCTTCACATGTGCTATGGCACTAGAGTGCCTCTGCTCCCCTCGCCAGATCCCAGCAATGAGGGGAGAAAGAGAGAAGCAAATGTGGAGCTCACAGGCCAGCCAGCCTTGCCTACTTGGCAAGCTCCAGTCCAGTGAAAGATCCTTAATAAAGTAAAAGAACTTGACAGCTGAGGTTGTCCTCAGGCCTCCACATAAATACATGCATGTATACATACACCCCAAACCAATACACACACACACACACACACACACACACACCCCAACAGCTGGATACTGCCCAAGTCACAAGTTAGAGAATCAGGAAGGTCCCATTTTCCTTTTCTAACCCACATCTGCTAAGTTTTCTGGCTGGATCTGGCTTCCCTAACAGCCAGGGAAACTGATGTGGCAGGTTTGACTGAGCTTGAACTAATGAGGCAGGTCAGGGTGTCCTACAGCAGGGTGTCGGGGTAGGCTCCTGCTCCTGATGGCTTCAGATAAAACCCTGCTGTTATGCTGCTGCTTACTTTTCTGAAGTGCAAACTTTGCAGTGAAGTCTAGGGAGGGACCCCATGTCACGGTGAGACTCCATTCTCCCAAGAACTTCAAAGAGGAGGGTGCTATTTGTCACTATGAGGTTCAGAACATCAATGGATCCCAGATCTTTGTAGACGATGTTGCAAAGACTGCTAACAGCAGAAACCCAGAGAAATCAAAGCTGATGCAATGAGATGGGTTTGGTGGTGTCTACCTACAAGCCCAGAAGGAAGCAGGAATTTCAGAAGTTCAAGATCACCTTGAGCTACATAGTAAGTTCAAAGCCATCCTGGGACACCTGAGACTCTGCCAAAAAAAAAAAAATCTTTCATTCAGTGAATGAATGAATCAAAGGGTGGATGAATAACAGAAAAAATAGGAATTGGGAAAATGGCTCTGAAAGTATGAGCACTTGTCCTGTAAGCATAAGGACTGAGTGTTGGTCCCAGAACCCAGGGAAAAAACCATAGGCAGGGAGATGGTTCCGTGGGTAAAGGTACTTGTCACCAAGCCTAAAGACCTCAGTTAGATCCCCGGAAACCCCATGGTTAAAGGAAAGAATCCACTCTTGCAAGTTGTTCTCTCACTTCTACATATGTGGTGTGGCTCATGTGTACCCCCAACACACATACAAAATGCATAAATAAATAAAAATTGAAATTATAAAAATCAAACTAGACATGGCTGCATGCACCTGTGACCCCAGTGCTGGAGAGTGAAAACAAAATATCTAAGGCTCACAGGCCACCAGCCTAGCTGAAAAATGTCAAGCCTCAGGTTCAGTAAGGACATGCTCCTTGTACTACAAGTGTGCACGGTCACATACACATGTGTGCACACACATGTGCACACACACATACACACATG
Organism: Arvicanthis niloticus; assembly: GCF_011762505.2. Lineage (NCBI taxonomy): Eukaryota > Metazoa > Chordata > Mammalia > Rodentia > Muridae > Arvicanthis > Arvicanthis niloticus. Next base: position 4,259,843 of record NC_133429.1, on the reverse strand, counting down.
CATACTTGTTTTTAATTTTAAAAGAATAAAGCAAAGAAAGGAAGGGAAGGAGAAATGGATATTGGATGGACGGATGGATGGATGGATGGATGGATGGATGATGGATGCTGGATGGATGGTGAGCTGGTAGGTGGATAGATGTGTTGATAAATGGGTGGATGAATAAGAAGAAGGGTAGAAATATGGATGGGTGGTAGATGAATGGTAAGTATATAAATGATTGGGTGATTAGGTGGGTGGATAGATGGGTGGATGAATGTGTAGGCAGATGAATGGGTTGGTAGGTGGGTGGGTAAGTGAGTAAATGGATGACTGAGTAGGTGAGTAACCTGATGTATAAACAGACAGATTGATGGACGAATGTGAAGATTGATAGGCAGATAGGTGAGTGGATGGATATATGCATGGACAAATGGATGGGTGGATGGATGGATGAATAGATGGGTGGGTGGGAGAATGGATGGATGGATGGATGGATGGATGGATGGATGGATGAATGGATGGGTGGGTGGGAGGATAGATGGATGAATGAATGGATGGGTGGGTGGGAGAATGGATGGATGGGTGGGTGGATGGATGGATGGGTGGATGGATGGATGGATGGATGGATAGATTGATGGGTGGATGGATGGATGGGTGGATGGGTGGATGGGTGGATGGATGAATGGATGGGTGGGTGGGAGAATGGATGGATGGATGGGTGGATGGATGGATGGGTGGATGGGTGGGTGGATGAATGATGAATGGACAGATATTTGAGCAGATGAATGGATGGATAAGCATGTGTGTGGTGGACTGTTGCCTAGGTGGCTGGATAGGTGAGTGGATGAATGCCTGGAAGAATGCGTGTATGAAGGGGAGGTTCTGATGCTAAGGTTCTGTTCCCCAATTGTTTCTTGATCTGTCAGTAAAGAAAGCCAGGGACCAATAGCTGGGTGGAAGGTACAGGCTGGACTTCCTGGTCCCAGGAGGAAAAGGCAGATGCAAGAAAGGAGAGGAAGTGTTTTCTACCATGCTTTGGAGGGAAAAGAAGAGCCAGCAACCATGTAAGATCTCAAAACAAAGTAGTCACATAGGCCACTCCTATGGGGGGCTAGAGGAATTTACCAACTGAAGTTTAGGGCAGGTGGGACAGACTGAGATAAGAAACTGATAAGGACACTATTTTCCAGGTGGGAGACAGCAGCATCCAACAGTTGTGCCAGTTGGCAAGTTATAAAGAAACAAACTGTGTGTGTGTGTGTTTTGTCCAAGGATTCAAGGGAAGCCAGGTAGGGGCTAGTAGCACAGTCACCTCCCAGTGCAAAAGTGGTAGGAGTAAAACTACATGCAACACATGTATGCATTCATGTATAGATGGATGGGTAATTGGAAGGGTAGATGGACAGATGAGGGGATAAGTATGTAGACAGATGTGTGGCTGTCCAGCCAGATAGATAAATGGATATATGGATAGATGGATGAATAAATAGATGGATAGATGGATGGATAGATGGCTGCATCCTTCTTGTACACCATAGAAAGGTTTGAGTGGAGAGACATCCAAGAATGAAATATGTACACCCAATGTGACTCAGCCACCAATGCACACTCCCCTGTACTGGCAAACTGTATGCAGAGTCATCCTTCATCCACACACCCCTTCTGTTGTCTTTCCATGCCCAACCCATGCAAGGTGATGCCAGTGACCTAAGGATGGCTCAGCTCCACTCCCTGCCTTCAGGAGCTCCTGGGTAGGGTGGGAAATGGAAGGAGAGGTCCACGCCAGCCAAAAGGCAGAGTGTGTCGGATGCTATGAAAGCCACAGGGGAGAGGCTATTGGAAGGCAGAGAGGCTTCCCAGTGGAAGAGGCACTGAAAGCCAGATGGCAGGATAGTCCCCTCTCCTCTCTTAGTTTTGGAATCCAGGCTAAGGTAGTCAAGATTCTTACTGACACCCAGAGCTGGTATACTGCTGGCTGGCTCATATGCCTGCCATTGTCCCTGCACACCAAAATAAAGTGCAAACCCATCTGTGCTCTGGTCCAGGTTCTACTTAACTCTCAGCCTCAATTCCTACTTGACCATGTATATGCCTTCCATTCCATCTAAGCCAGGGTACCTGAGATCCCATAGTACCTTCCAATATCTGTACCTCTGGACTGACCAGCCTCCCTATCTTGAACTCTATACCTGCCTAACTCCTACACATTCTTCAAAACCTCGCTTTATTGACCCTTTTTTCAGGAAGCTCATTGCTTTCCCATCCTCTGTCCCCTTCCCAACTGCATCACTGTCTCTACATGATGATCATGCTAGAAGGAGAAACTGCCTTTGCCAGGCTGGTAATGGCATATCAAAGGAAAGTGCTTCAGAAAGGCTCCTGCTACATGGTGCCCTGCTCAGAAGAGCTCGTATACACAAAACTGTCTTAGCACCTTGGCCTGGGGCCAGACTTCAGCTCTACCAGTACTTGTCATGTCCATGGCTGTCTTGTCTAGCTTCAGTGTAAGAGGATGTGCCTAATCTGCAAAGACCTTGATGTGCCAGGAATTCAGGGGAGATACCAGGGAATGTCCCACCCTCTCAGAGGAGAGGGGGAGCGGGGAAGGGACTCTGGGAGAGGGGCAGGGTTTGGCATGCTAATAATTTTTTAAAAGAAGAAATAGAAGGACAAAAAGCAGGATGGGGTGCAGGGTGGGGGTGGACATGAGAGTACAGCCCTGTTCCCAGGAGCATTGTCCAAAGCAGCTAGCAGTTAAGTGACTGAACGCAGCCAGGTGTGGGGGCACCCTGAGTAACAGTGGCAGTGGAGGGTGGCCAGGTCCACAATGAGGGGCAGGAGAGCAGGAAGCTGCTGGGGCCCCATAACCAGATCATAAAAAGCACAAGACTGATCCGTACCATGGTGTGGATGAACCTGGGAGACAAGAGGCTGAGAGAAACCAGACACCAAAGCATCCAGAAGCATCAAGTCCATCTGATAGAAAGCAGGTTATGGGAGCCAGGAGATACAGCAGGGAGGAACCAGAGGCAAGGTTGCCTCATAGCACAAGCTCCCTGTGGGATGATGAAAAAGCTTTGAAACCAGAAAGAGTAAGTTGTTGCACAACCCTGTGAACACACCCCGTCATCACTGATGGTTCACCTACAAACACTGCACGCACTGTACACTGAGTCAAGTCTTCCAGGATATAGAAAGAATGCAGCCAGGTGTGGGGACATCCTGGGCAGCAGTGGCAGTGGCGAATGGCCAGGCCCACAGTGAGGAACTGGAGGACAGGAAGCTGCTGGAGCCCCATACCCAGCTCCAGGCTGACTGGGCTCCATTCAGTCCCTCTCAGCTCTCCATCCTGTTCCTCTCATGGAGGCAGCCAGGATTTGAATGGGGAGGAAAGAGAGTGGAGGAAACCAGCTCTGTTTGCCAAGTGCCTGAGCACAGCCGAGAGGCTCTCTTTGGAGAATTCAGCCTAGGAACCTGATGGTGAAGGAAGAAGGAGGAGGAGAAAGAGGAAAAGGAAGAAGAAGAGAAGGAGGAAGAGGAAGAGGAAGAGAAGGGAGTGAGAGAGAAAGATAAGAGAAAAGACAGTAGAAGAGAAAAAAAAAAAAACAGTAAGGTGGCTCCCTCTGAGGGTAAAAAGCTTGCTACTGAGCCTGAGGGCCTCAGCTCCACTCTCGGGACTCACAGGGGAAAGGAGAGAACTGACTTCCACAATTTTATGGATATATGAACACACACACACATACACACACTAAAATGTAATAATAAACATTTTAAGGCACAAGGGAAGAAAGTGGTGGCACACACCTGAGCATATCACTGGTGTGAGCCACCCTGAGCTATATACAAAGACCCTGTCTCCAAATACCAAGCTGTGAAGTGAAACACAGAATCACACCAAACAGTCCCCTCTTGGCTCTGAAGATGATCAGCTCCATGCAAGGCCATGCTGAGGACCCACTTCAGGGGAATAAACCTGAATAGACTCACCCACACTGAAGGATTAGGACTGAAAATGGCACACCTAGAAAACAGACCCCTGGGCAATTATGGAAGACTTCCTGGAAGAAGGAGCCCATGGAGCTGAGTGTTGAGGATGAAAGAGCACACTTGGGATAAGTGGGGACAGCAGACAGAGGTACTGACTTCTGCCTTGCTGCCAGCAGGCTGCCCACAGGGCCACCGAAATGCTTGGTCATGGTAGGTATGTCACAGTCTTAGTGAAGGGGCTGTCATGGCCTACAACTGAGCAACACTTACTTACCAACCCCTTGGATAAATAAGTTGCTTAGATGTGACTGCAGCAGGTAAACAGCCTACGACACCCCTGAAACTCTTACCCACCTCCCCACTATTGCCCATGTTCTCACAACCTGTTTGCCTGGCCCACTTTGGCGAACTTCTATCCATCCCTCAAATCCCTACCCAAGAAACACTTCCTCTGGAGCACCCACATATCTGTAACCCTAGAAGGATTCTGGGAGTTTAAAGTTGATTCATCCCTACCTGAGGCACTCAGCACAGGCTTGATGTAATCAGGGTGCACAAGCACTAGGAGAGGCAGGAAAGGCCCGACCCACGCCAAGACGGCGTGGTGCATCGTATCCAGCACTCTCTTCTCATTTTGAAGGCCCTTCTCATTGGGAAGATACTGTGACAGAGAGAGAGAAACAATGAAGACATGACAACTCAGCTTATTCTGTTCCTCCCTCCTTCCCTTCCTCTCTTTCCCCCTCCCTCCCATTACTGTCTCTCTCCCCCAGAACACTGAAGACAAAGACCTGGTGTCTCACTGAGCTTCTCTGAGTCGCTCCCACCTCTAAAATAAGAAAGAACAAGAGGGCTGGGGGTGTGGCTCAGGGACCAGAATCCCAGAATCCCCCAGTGAGGGTTTGGGGACATGCCTGAGGGGCAGGATGTGTGAGACATTGCCTCATATGTGTAAGAGCCTGGATTCCAAAGCCAGCATAGTGTGTGGGGGGGGGTGGGGACACCCAGATCTGACTGGCCTGTAACTCTGTGTGTAGGAAATAATTATCTTTACCCGTCCTCTAGATCAGTGGTTCTCAACCTTCCTAATGCCACACCCCTTTAATACACTTCCTCATGTCATAGTGACCCCCAACCATAAAATTATTTTTGCTGCTACTCCATAACTGTAATTTTGTTACTGAAAATCATGATGTAAATATCTGTGTTTTCCAATGGTCTTAGTCAATCTCTGTGAAAGAAAGGATCATTCTATCTCCAAAGGAATTGCAACTCATAGGTTGAAAACCACTGCTCCAGATGATAGTGGGGCGCCATAGTGGTGTGTGAGCAGGAGAGAGTCGTGATTGGAATCCAAAAAGATGGCAATTTCAAGGAAGGCAAGGTCTCTATGTTACTAAAGATGAGCGCCTGAGTTCAGATGACCCTTCAGTAACTGGGACCAAAGGTTTGTGTTACCATGCAAACTAATCATTATGTCTCGAATGGGGTGGTAGCCATGGCCCTAAGCTGGGGTTCTCAGTTCTTGCTTAGCTCTCTAACTTTTTAAAGAGACCCTTGGTGTCTCAGACATGGTTGCTCACAACTGTAATCTCAACACTCATGAGGCTAAGGCAAGGGGATTCACTGTGATCTTGAGGTTAGCCTGGGCTACATATGAATTCCAGGCCAGACTGAGCTGCAGAGTAAGTCTCGAAGGAAGAATTAAAAACAAAAATAGACAAGTTAGGCATGCTGACGTATATCTGTAATCCCAGCACCCAAGAGACTGAGGCAGGAAGGTTATGAGTTTGACTCTAGCCCGGCCTACCTGATAAGATTTTGTTAAAAAAAAAAAAAAAAAAAAAAAAACACAAACGCAAGGAGAGAGTTTGAATCCCAGTGTAGCATCATAGAATTCAAATAATGAAAATAGCCACATATGATAGTGGACACCTTTAGTGCCTTTAATCCAGTACTTGGGAGACAGACACATGCAGACCACTATGAGTTCAAGACCAGCCTGATGTACATAGCAAGTTCTAGGACAGTCAGGGCTACATAGAGAGATCATGTCTCAAAACAAAAGAATAAGAGTAGATTCACTCTGAGAGGTAAAGTTAAAAAAAAAAATCTCCAGCATCCCCATCCTTGCCCCGACTCTGGGCCTGGGCCCTTGGACCCAAATTTTGTGGGCATCAGTACCCCCCCCCCCCCCGCTTCAGTGGTAGCTATAGAACTATAGAAAAAACTTACCTTTATTTTTATTCTTCTTATTTTCGTTTTTAATAACTTATTATTTTATCTGCATTGGTATTCTGCCTATATGTATGTCTATATGAGGGTCTCAGATCTTGTTGCTACAGACAATTATGAGCCACCATGTGGGTGCATGGGAATTGAACCTGGGTCCTCTGGAAGAGCATTCAGTGCTCTTAACCACTGAGCCATTTCTCTAGCCTCTTCCCCCAACACCCTGTTGTGGTCGTTGCTGTTACCATTCTAGGCATAGATACTTTTCTTTAAAAAGCAATTGGTCATGCCGGTAACTGCAGTGCGGCTATTGCACCCGTGGGTACATCTTGCCTGGCAGGTCTTTACTGTAACATTCAGCTCCAGCAAGACCACTGATGTTGTTATTCAGGCCCCAGTGGCCTGCATTCCAGCTTCCAATACTATGAAAGCTAGCCAGCAGGAGACACTTAGCCCAACTGTGTGACCCTGGGCAAATTGCTTGCCTCCTCTGAACTTTCTCCTACTCCATACAGTGACTCTACTTGTAACTCAGCCTTCCCCGCTCTGTCCCTGCACACTCACCATGTTCATGTGGCCCAGCAGCCAGTGGCGGCCTGGAGGCTCTGGGAAGCAGCTCAGCCTGCGGCAGATGACACGGAAGTCACTGAATAATTTGAATGCCTGTATGAGCAGGCGGAAGAGGAAGAAAAGAAGCAATAGCAGCAGAACCGACACAACGTACACTCGAAAGGCCGTCTTCTCCAGCCCCAGCAGCTGCAACAGGTAGTCGGTGATGGGCAGCATCCTAAGAAACACACAGGTACCAATCAGCGAGGCGAGAAGGAACCGGGCTCTAGCTTGTCTGCTTCACGTACAGGAGAGACTCAGCGTCTCTCCCGGCTGACCTACGACCTTCACTTTATCAGCACATACATCTTTCTTAAAACAAACAAACAACAAAACCAAAACACAAAACCAAACCCACTGTGGCTTGGCAATGGTGGCACACACCTTTGTTCCCAGCACTAGGGAGGCAGAGGCAGGCAGATCACTGAGTTTGAGACTAGCCTCATCTACAGAGTGAGTTCCAGGACAGCCAGGGCTACACAGAGAAACCCTGTCTCAATAAATAAATAAATAAATAAATAAATAAATAAATAAATAAATAAATCGTTTTTAAAAGTCTCATGTTTAATTATGTGTTTATGAGGGGGTAAAGGGTTATGCTTGTGAGTGCAGCGCCTTTAGAGGCTCAAGGGTGTTATGAGCCACCTGAAGTGGGTTCCGGGGCTCAAACGCAAGTTCTCTAGAAGAGAAGCAACGCTTGTAACTGCTGAGCCAGCTTTCTAGTCCTACTTTTTCACCATGATTTTCTTTTCTACTTATTTATTTGTTTATTCATTTGTGTGTTTATGTATATAATTTGTTTGTTTATGTGTTTATTTTGCAGTACTAGAAATGCTATACCCAGCAAGTGCTCTAACCTCTCTCCATGAACCAGGGTACTCTCTGCTGGCTCTCTCTCTCTCTCTCTCTCTCTCTCTCTCTCTCTCTCTCTCTCGTGTGTGTGTGTGTGTGTGTGTGTGTGTGTGTGTGTGTATGTTAAATTAATCCCAGCAGAATTAACTCCAGCAGCCCAAAGCAAGAACATTCCAGATTGGCTTTCTCCTTTCCCTTTCTTATTTTTTCTTTTTTCTTCTTACTTTTTTCAGTTTAAAGTAAAAATTCACATAACATACAACTTTTTTTTTTTTTGGTTTTTCGAGACAGGGTTTCTCTGTATAGCCCAGGCTGTCCTGGAACTCACTCTGTAGACCAGGCTGGCCTCCAACTCAGAAATCCGCCTGCCTCTGCCTCCCAAGTGCTGGGATTAAAGGCGTGCGCCACCACCGCCCGGCCACAACATTATTTTTTAATTTTTGGAAATTTAAATGTTTAATAGTGTGTATGTGTCTGTATGTGAGTATGTGCACTCATGTGAAGGTACCTTCAGAGATCAAAAGAGTGGATCCCTCTGGGGCTGCAATTACGGGCAGCTGTGAGTCACCTAACATGGGTGCTGGGAACAGAATTCCTTTCCTCTGTAAGAGCAGTGCACATACTGAGCCATCTTCCTAGCCCCTAAAATGCCATTGTTACATAAGCAATTCACATAATAGAATATTATTTGGCCACAAAAAGGAATAGTCTACTATTTTTGGCCAAACAGGTGCAGAAAAACATCATGTTAAGTAAAATATGTCACTCAATCTTCTTTCATTGATTCATTGATTGATTTAAAGAGTGACTTGCTCTATAACCCAGGTTAGCTTTAACTCCTGGTGTGAAGTGATCTCAGCTTCACCCTTCAAGTAGCTGGGACTGCAGGTTTGTGTAACTATGCAGGTCAAGGAAAATAAGTGAAATGCAGAAAACATAAATTGCAGGCCAAGCATGGTAGCACATGTTTACATTCCTACTACTCAGGAAGCTGAGGCAGGGGGATTACCAGTGAGACTAGCCTGGGCGGTATAGCTAAATATTTTATATTTTCAGATGAGAGAGGCAGGCAAGAAGGGAACATCAATTCTCTCTCATATGTGAAGACGTTTTTTAAAGTTTGTTGAGGTATAATAATAATTATTTAGAGTCTGAGAAGAAAACTGGGCCTGATAGCACACGCCAACAATCCCCACTACTACAAAGACTGAGGTAGGAGGATTAAAAAATCCAAGGTCTGAAGAGCTGGAGAGATCATCGATGCAGTGGTTAAGAACACTTCCTGCTTTTCCAGAGGACCTAAGTTTTGTTCCCGGCACACAACCTCAGGCAGCTCACAACCACCTGTAACTACAGCTCCAGAGGATCCAACACCCTCTTCTGCCTTCTTCAGGCATCTATGTATACATACATGCACACATGTATCCTCACACACACACACACACGCACATACACATAAAAGTGAAAGAAAAGAAATTGCATCCAAGGTTTGTTCTGATCACACGGTAAGTTCTGGGCCAGACCAAAAACTTAATAAGATTGTCTCAAATACACACACACACGCGCGCACACACACACACACATGCACACACACATTTCTGGAAGCCAAGTGTGGTGGTGTATGCCTGAAATCTCTGCACCTGAGAGACTCAGGCTGAGGCCAGCCTGGGCTACAGAGTATGTGCCAAGCCAGAACTGCCTCAGAATAGATCCCATCACAAAAATAAATGACTAATAAAAATTATGAAATTAATAAGGAAGTGCATTTCCCACTGGCTTTTAGCACTTTAACAATGTTGTGCAGCCACTGCCTCTGTCTGTGACACTTTTATCAGAACAACATCCAGTGTCCATTAGCAGTCACTCACTTCCAAACAAATTTTGGCATATACTGATCTCACTTCCTTCTTTTCTCTTGTACTTTTAAAACATTTTTGGTCTCATGTAGTGCAGGCTAGCCTAAAACTCTCTGGGTAGCTAAGGCTGGATCTTATCCTCTTGCAGAACAGTACTTCGCAAGTGCTGGGATGACATAGTGAACCATCCCGCCCTGTTTACTTAGTGCCTGGTCTCCCTTGTGTTTCTGTGGGTTTTCTTCTCTTTTGTATAAATGGCACTGTTCTTGCCTGGCTTATTCTCTCTACCTGTTCCAAGAGCAGCCACCCTGGCAAGGACCATCACTATGATCTCTGTTCAGCTGAGTGATAGCCCATCATCTGGACAAGCCATACTTTGGTTCACTTGCTCATCTGGTGATGGATATTTGGTCTGTCTCCATCTCTGGGGACGGAGAAGTGTGCTACTCTTGAGCATGTGCGTGGATGTGTTCCTTCGGGTACCTGCTTTCAATTCTCTTGACTTTCTTCTCTCTTTACTGGTATTTACTGAAATCGCTTCTCAGAAAAGTTGATGGGATTCGGATCCTTGACTCTGGGCCAGCTCCTAAAGGGAATAAAACAGTGACAAGGGTTGAAGAGTGAGCAGGAATGCATGCTCTCTGCAGGCTTAACCCCACACACCGCAGGGCTGTGAAACCATCTTCTCCAGGAATCCCACACAGACCAGGAAGTTGAATCCCAGCTCAGTTCCTCCAATCCAAGGAAGAATTGAGTACCAGGACCATGTATCAGCTGCAGAGTGCCTTCCTAGAGAGCCCCACTGAGAGGCTGGGATGTAACTCTGGAGAAGTCTTTCTGCCTAGAATCCCCTAGTGAGGGGCTAAGGCATGACTCAGGGTCATATCCCTGGCTCAGCATGCCCACAGCCCTCAGCTTAGTTCCTAGCACTGCAAAAGTAACGTAGTGAAATTAAAATAAAATAAAGTTTTGGTGAAGAAGTGGAGAAACTGGAACCTGTGTGCACCATGGAGTAGGATGTAACCAGCCCAACCACTTCAAAAAGCACTCCAATTGCTCCTTTGAGAGCTAAACAGAAGGTGGTGCCTGCCCTTTTCAGCACTGGGAGGACTAAGGCAGGAGGAGCAGGAGTTCAAGTCCATCCTCAGGTACACTGTGTCTAATTCTAGCCTGGGCTACACGAGACCTGATCTTTTTATTAGGCATGTGCACACGTGTACACACACACACACACACACACGGGCTGGGGTGGGGGGAGAGCGCCAAAGAGATGGTTCCACGGGAAAAGGCACTTAACAGTCTAATAATTTGAGGTTGAGTTCCAGGACACACATGGTGGAAGGAGAGAATCAATTCCCATAAGTTATTCTATGACCCATAAGTTATTGTATGCCAGCAAGTCCACCTCTGGGTGTATATCCAGATGAAAGATCTCAAATGATTATTTGTACAGCTTGTCCATAGCAGCAATATTCACAACAGCCAAAAAGCACACACCGCCCTACTGCCCCCAGTCAGGGGAGTGAATGAGTAAGAGACGGTATATACAGACGGTAGCGTATGATTCAGCGAAGACCAGGAAGGAGAAGCCAGGCATATGCTGTGATACAGGTGAGTCCAGAGGACATTACACTCAATGAAATAAGCCATCACCAAAAGATCAACATTAGCTAGACATTGCAGCTCATGAATGTAATCCCAGCATTTAGGAGGTTGAGGCAGGAGGATTACTCATTCAAGGTCAACCTGGGCTATACTGTAAGACTCTGACTTGTATAACAAACAAGAAGCAAACCAATGGAGACACGAAGCAACAGTGCTGTTCTGTATATAACATTCCATTTGAGTCACTAGAGGTCTGGAGATGGGAAGCAGACTGGACTATTTAAAGGGCAACGGAGAGCCGCATGCCAATGAGTGTGTAACAGGGACAGTTTTCACAGCATGGAGATGGTCCACTGTGCCACACAGTGAATGTGCTCTGTGCTGCTGAGCAGGACCCCAGAACAGCTCCACAGGGAAAACTTCTGCGGACTCTATTCTATTGCAATTTAAAGCTATTTACTGGGCGTTTCAGATTGGTTGGTAGATGAAAATGCTTGCTTTGAAAGTCTGGTGCCTTGAGTTTAATCCCCAGATCCCAGTGTGGGAGAAGAAGACCAACCACAGCAAGTAGTTCTCTGACATTTCACACAGGAGTCATGGATAAACGCATGTATACAAAATAAATGTAATAGAATTGAAAATAAATAGGATTTTTAAAAAACAGGTGTGATCATGTCAACCTATAACCCTAGGGTTGGAGAACAGATGCAAGTGCAGGGCTGGAAACTGGCAGATTCCAGGAGCTCCAAAATGACAAACTCAAGTTCAGTGAGAAACCCCACCCCAAGGAAAGAAAGTAAAGAGAAGGAACACTGGAAGTCCTCCATTGGCCCCCACATGCATTCACCAGCACCCAGGCACAGACACAGACACACACACTTACACAAGTATAGGCCAGGAGGAACAGGTGTGTCCCCTTTGGAAGACTCTGAGGCAGGGGCAGAAGCAAGAAATAAGCATCTTCCCAAACTGAACCACAAAGCTCTGTGTGTCAAGTCCCAGACAGATGCTCAAAATGCTAGCTGGGTATTGTGGCTCAGGCCTGTAATGCCAGCACTCAAGAGGCTGAGACAGGTGAGTGACTCTGAGACTAAGGCCATCCTGAGTCCGGGGTACACAGTGAGAAAAAAAAAAAAAAGAAAAAACAAAACAGAAAAAAACTAGCCAGACTTGGTGACACAGGTCTTTAATCCTAGCACTCAGGAGACAGAGACAAGTGAATCTCTGTAAGTTTGAGGCCAGGCTGGTCTACAAAGTGAGTTCAGGACAGCCAAGCCTGAAAAATACAGAGACATCCTGCCTTGAAAAACCAAAGATAGATAGATAGATAGATAGATAGGTAGATAGATAGATAGATATGCAGACAGACAGACAGACAGACAGGCAGGCAGGCAGATAGATAGGCAGATAGATAGATGATAGGTAGGTAGATAGATAGGTAGATAGATAGGTAGATAGATAGATAGATAGATAGATAGATAGGCAGGCAGGCAGATAGATAGGCAGATAGATAGATGATAGGTAAGTAGATAGATAGATAGATAGGCAGATAGGCAGATAGATAGATAGATAGATAGATAGATAGATAGATAGACAGACAGATAGATAGATAGATAGGCAGGCAGGCAGACAGACAGACAGACAAACAGATAGGCAGATAGATAAATGATAGGTAGGTAGATAAATAGATAGGCAGATAGATAGATAGATAGATAGATAGATAGATAGATAGAGAGATAGATAGATAGGCAGGCAGACAAAAGGGTTGAGGCTGTAGCTCAATTGGTAGAATACTTGCCTAGGGTGTCAGGCCCTAGGTTTCATGCCCAGAACTACATCACAGAGTAGGGGAGAAGAATGCATGTCTGTGATCATAGAACTTAGGAGGGAGAGGCCAGAGGAGCAGGATTCCAAGGCCATCCTCAGCCACATATATGTTAAAGCAGCGGTTCTCAACCTTCCTAGTGCTGTGACCCTTTAATACAGTCTGTCATATGTGTATGCACACATACACATAATTTTTAAGTAATAAAAATAAATCTTTAAAGGGGGGGCCTGGAGAGGTGTCTCAGAGGCTTCGCAGAGCACTGACTGCTCTTGTGGAGGACCTGGGTTTGATTCTCAGCACCCACATGGTGGTTCTCAACAATCCACAACTCCAGTTTCAGGGGATACAATGCCCTCTTCTGATCTGCGTGGATGCCCTGCATATGCAAGATGCATAGGCAAATATACAGGCAAAACATTTATATGCTCCATAGAGTGAGCTCCAGGACAGCTTAGGAAACTCAGAGAAACTCTCTGTCTCAAAAAACTAAAAAAGAAAAAAGAAAAGGGAAGGGAAGGGAAGGGAAGGGAAGGAGGAGGGGGAGAGGGAAAGAGAAAGGAGAGAGAAAGAGAGGGAGAGACAGAGGGAGGGGGAGGGAGAGGGAGAAACAGAGGGAGAGGGAGAAACAGGGACAGAGGGAGACAAGAAGGAGAAGTGGTGTCAGTAGGTAGCATTTCACCTGTGCAGCTCCCAAGGGCACACACCCTGAGAAGTATTCATAACTCTTTATTTGTTTAACAATTTAACAGTAGCTGGTGGGAAGGTCTCTCTGGCAAGGCCAGGGAAGCCAGCCAGTGATTGATCCCATCCATTGAGACCTTTCCAAACTGCCTCCACCAGCCACACCCTCACTAAATGTTCCTCATGTTTTTCTTCAAAACACTGGGTGGCGGATACCTTCAGAGGCCCAGTGATGTGTGTGTGACTCAGTCCTGGGCGTTGGAACTAAAGTGGTGAACATGATGGACGTGGCCCTGGCTCTCCAGAGAGGAGAACACTTAGTTGTACCTGATGCAACCAGGTACAAGGCATCTGGAGAGGGAGCAGAGGTGAATGGCATTTAGGAACATTCTTTTAGTGAAATTTACATGTATTTATTTATTTATAGGACATGGTATCATGCTGAGGTCAGAGGCAAATTTGTAGGAATTGGTCCTGTCCTTGCACCATATGCGGTCAAGGGATCAAACTCTGGCTATCAGATTTTTGGCAAATAGCTGCACCTGTTGATCCATCTCTTCAATGTGATACTTTCTAATCCCCAGAATCTGTGTTGGGGGGCTTTCTTCCTTCTTTCTTTCCTCCACCCTGCCCCCTTTTTATGTCTTTGTTTAATTTTTAAATTACATCTACTTATTTACATATTTATCAAGGAGGCAGGTACACCACTGTGCATGTGGAGACAGAAGAAAACCTTCAGGAACTGGTTTTTCCCTTGAGGGTCCTAGGTATTGAACTCGAGTCATCAGGCTTGGTGGCAGGTGCCTTTACCCACCAAGCCATCTTCCCAGATCCATTTCTTATTTATTCATTTGTTTGTTCGTTTTACGGAGCCCAGACTAGCATTTAACTACAGATGCTCCAGACTCGGCTTCTCAGTGTAGGGACGACAAACTTACTTCACCATCAACAGCTTTTTTCTTTCTTTCCGGCTTGCCTGCCTGCCTGCCTGCCTGCTGCTTGCTGCTTGCTTGCTTGCTGCTTGCTTGCTGCTTGCTTGCTGCTTGCTTGCTGCTTGCTTGCTGCTTGCTTGCTGCTTGCTTGCTGCTTGCTTGCTGCTTGCTTACTGCTTGCTTGCCTTCAGTTTTCGTGTATGCTTGTGTAATGCATGTCAGGCTTCATTCTCAATTGCTCTCCGTCTTGCTCCCATCACCACTACTGCCTCTCACTGAACCTACAGCTCACTGGTTTGATTAGCTAGCCAGCTAGCAAGTCTCATGGATCCTCCTGTCTCTGCTTCCCCAAAGGGGAAGACTGACACTTTCATGCCCAGTGTTTCACGTGAGTGCTGAGAACCAAACTCAGATCTTCATGCTCACCAGCTAAACTATCTCTCCAGCCTCACCATCATTGTCTTCCTCAATGCATGCCACTCCTATGCTCTACACACTTCATGTCTTCAGCCTGGCTCCGGAGCCCATTAGGAGTTCCCACCACCAACACTGTCTCACCAAGGATCCTTTCTCCCAGACCAGTGTAGAGTCCTCTTTGTCATGCAAGTTATAGGTATTCTGGGTTCTTCACTGTATTCTCTCCCCTTCCTCCTGTGCACACTTCTAGGGACCCCACATCATTCCCAGGCCTTCAGCAACCTCATATCAGAGCTGTTTTCTGTTTTAGCTCCCAGCAATGTTTCCCTGTCATGTGTTTAGAAGAATCCCAAATATTCAGATTTACCTCATCCCCTTCCTGCATTAAAACAAAACATGTTTTTATCATAAATAAATAAATAAATAAATAAATAAATAAATAAATACTTCAGGCTGGGGAGATGACTCTGTGTGGAAAAATGCCTCGGCAGTTAAAAATGCTTGCTGCTCTTGCAGAGGACCTGAGTTCAGTTCCCAGCACCCACAACAGATAGCTCACAACCACAAATAACTCCAGCTCCAGGGGTTTCCCAAGCCTCTGGCTTCTACTGAAGATATCTGCAATTATGAGTGTGTGTCTGTGTGCGTGCGTGCATGCATGTGCACATGCAGGCTGGTGTGCGCATGCAGGCAGGCGTACGTGTCTTTAAAAAATAATTTTTAAAAACAATAGAAAAACAATGTACAACAATATTATTTCCATATTAAATGCCACTACAATAGAATGGTTTTTATATAGTTTTAGACAAGGAAAGGGAGGGGGCTTTTAAGGTTGCAGAGCCCCTCACCAACAACCAATTCTTTTTATTTATTTTTCTGAGTGAGTCAATTCAACAAACACATCCAGTGACTAGTCTGTTTCGGTTCCTGTTGCACCAGTGGTCAACAGGATTGTCTTAAAGCCCAAGTTTCACAATCACTGCCTCAAAGGAATCCTATGTGCTGGTAGATGCTTTTGCAATGCAGACTCATTCTTCAGGTCTGCCTTCCCACCCCACATCTGCCCACCCTAGTGGCAGCCTCCCACTAGTTTGCCCTTGCTCCAACAGTGTTCTATGATATAGAAACTAAAAGCATCTTCTGGAGATAAAATCAGGAGCCAGCAAGATGGCTCAGTGGGTAAAGGTGCTTGCTGCTAAGCCTGACAACCTTCTTTCAATCCCTAGGACCCACATGGTGAAAGGAGACAATCTACTCCCACAAGTTGTCCTGCGACTTCTACACATGCTCTTGCTCTCTCTCTCTCTCTCTCTCTCTCTCTCTCTCTCTCTCTCTCTCTCACACACACACACACACACACACACACACAGAGAGAGAGAGAGAGAGAGAGAGAGAGAGAGAGAGAGAGAGAAGAAAAATGGTTTTTAAATGTATAAAATTTAAATCAGACCATAAAACTCCCCTGCTCGAAATCCTCCTATGAGTGACATTCAGACACCTTGCCTGGACCGTGACACCCCATAGGACCTGGCCCCTGTGTTTCCTGGTAATACTGTCTCCCACCCAATCCCCCTCATTCACAGTATCTAACACGGCCTGCTCCAGCCACAGGCCAAGCTGGTTCTCACCTCACAGTTTTTGCATACACTGTTCCCTCCACTCATGCCTTTCCCCTGCTCTGCCCACACCAACTCCTCATTGCCAAGCCCAGCCCCATCAACAGCTTGTTTCCTTTCTCCCCAGTCAGCCTCCGCCCCTGCATCACTCTCAGAAGAAAGTGAGTACCAGCCCTAGGCAGTAGCTTTCAAAGTCATTCATTTCTTCTGTCTGGGAGCCTTTGGAGGAAACCACATGGCATCTTAGTACAGCCACAGCAAAAGCCATATCAAGCTGAGGTCTTGGCATTGAAGAGGGGATTGCCATGCAAAGGATCTTGGCGGGAGGACTCCTGGCTTTGATTCTGGGGGCTGGGTATACAGGGGCACTACACAAGGAGAGGGAGGGTACTGTGCCCACCTCACTCATCACATGCCAAGTGTGGGCTCCAGCCTACCTGAGGTCACACTCTCAGTTCTGCCCCTAGGAGAAGAAGGTGCTATAGTCTCCAACTGAGACTCTCTTGGGTGAGGTGGTTCCTCGTCTGAAAAAATGGGAATAATTTGAAAAGGTCTATTGGATGTCCAAGAAAGGCCTTGATAGATAACACATGGGGAGGGGGGCTGGTTCAGCAGATAAACGTGTTTGCTCGCAAGCCTGGAGACCTGAGTTTAGCCTCCCAGCTCCTCATGGTAAAAGGAAAGAACCAACTCCTGCAGGTTGTTCTTTGGGCCTCACATATGCTCCCTGGCTGTGTGGGATTTGTTTTGTTGTGGTTTTAGATAGAGTAACCCTGGCAGTTTGAATATGCTTGGCCAGTGAAAAGGAAAGTGGCACTATTAGGAGGTGTGGCCCTGTTGGAGAAAGTGGGTCACTGCAGGGGTGAGCTTTGAGGTCTTATGCTCAAGCTCTACCCAGTGCAGGAGAACTGCAAAAAAAAAAAAAAAAAAAAAAAAAAAAAAAAAAAAAAAAAAAAAAAAAAAAAAAAAAAAAAAAAAAAAAAAAAAAACCTCCAAGGGCTCACCACAGGTGAAAAGATGGATAAAATATGACATGTTTACACAACGGGACACTAGTCAGACATGAAAGAGGATGTGGATGTTATGTTGGAATACGAATGGACCTGAAAACGTGGCTGTAAGTGAAAGAAGTCCCTCCTCCTAGCTGCCTGCAGAAGAGAATCTCCTCCTGGCTGCCTTTGGATCAAGATGTAGAAGTCTCTGCTCCTCCAGCACCATGTCTGCCAGCTGCTGCCATGCTTCCCACCATGATGATAATAGACTGAATCTCTGAAACTGTAAGCCAGCCCCCCAAAAATATTTGGCTTTATAAGAGTTGCCTTGGTCATGGTGTCTCTTCACAGCAATGAAACCCTAAGACAATCACACTATATAGCACCTATAGGCCAGGCTGGACTTGAACTCACAGACTCTGCTTCCCCAGACCTCTGCTTCCCAAATGCTGGGATTAAAGGCAAAGGCTATCATGCTTACAAAAAAAATGTTTAACTTCACTGGAACCAAAAATGATGGAGCATGTCTGTAATTCTAGGACAATCATGAGCTCCTGGGTTTCAGATCCAGACCCCATTGAAAGAAAGAAAGAAAGAAAGAAAGAAAGAAAGAAAGAAAGAAAGAAAGAGAAAAAGAAAGAAAGGAAGGAAAGAAAGAAAGAGAGAGAGAGAGAGAAAGAAGGAAGGAAGGAAGGAAGGAAGGAAGGAAGGAAAGAAAGAAAGAAAGAAAGAAAGAAAGAAAGAAAGAAAGAAAGAGACAGAGGGAAGGAGAGAGGGAAGAAGTGAGGCAGGGAGGAAGGGAGGAAAGAAGGAAGGAAGGAAGTCAGGGTTGGGGAGACAGCTCAACGGGTAAAAGCACTTGCTATGCAAACATAAAAACTGTGTTCAGATTTTTAGCACCCACACAGAAACACAGAAAGCTGGCGTGGTGGCATAAACCTGGAAGCCTGGTGCTGTCGGGGGCTAAGACATGAGGGCAAATGAGGCTTATTGGTGGTGAGAGACTTTACCTCAACAGAGTGAACTGGAGAGTGGGGTCCTCCTCTGGCCTGTACAAGCACATCTACAAATATTTCCACATGTTCAAGTGCACAAATGTGCATGTGTGTGTGCGCGTGTGTGTGCACGCGCACGCGCACACGCACACACACACAGAGAGAGAGAGAGAGAGAGAGAGAGAGAGAGAGAGAGAGAGAGAGAGAACAAAAAGTCTTGAGGGCCAGCAAGATGGCTCACAGGTAAAAAGTGCTTGCTGACAAGCCTAATAACCTGAGTTTAATTCCTGATATCCACATGGTGGAAACCAGTTCCTTCAACTTGTCTCTGAATCTTCACATGAGTCTTTAATCCCTGTACTTGAGAAACAGCTCTCTATGAGTTTGAGGCCAACCAGGATAACATAGTGAGTTCCAAGCCAACTAGAGCTAGATAGTGAGATCCTGCCTTTAAAACAATTCATTTTGAAGTGCAGCTACCACAGGAAACAATTTGGGTTTTTTTTTCATAAAGTTAAACCTTACATTAAGTAATTCCATTTTTTAGGTATATAACCAAAAAAACTGGAAAGCAACTATTCAAAGAGTCTTTATACCAGTATGATTCATAACTGTCGAAAAGAAGAAAACTCCAAGGGCTCACCACAGGTGAAAAGATGGATAAAATATGACATGTTTACACAATGGGACACTAGTCAGACATGAAAGAGGATGTGGATGTTAGAATACGAATGGACCTGAAAACGTGGCTATAAGTGAAAGAAGTCAGATGCAAAGCCCTCATGCATCTTCTATGGCCCTAGAGATGCAAAATGACCAGAGTATTCTGGTCAAAAATGCACAGAGATAGAAAGCAGATTACCGAGTGTCAAGGTCAGGGGAAGAAGAGTGGAGAATGACTACTGGTGGGGATGAGGTCTCCTTTTGGAGCCCTGAAGAGATAGTGGGTGTCCACCATTTTTGAAGGTACTTGAATCAAGTGTCTGTGACCTGTGCACTGGAACAGTTGTCTTAGTGGAGGAATGCAGCTTAGTGGTAGAGTGTGAGCAGAGTATGTGCAAGAACATGACAGTGTGTGCCAGGGCATGACAGTGTGTGCAAAAACATGAAAATATGTACCAGGCATGACAGTGTGTGTGCAAGGGCATGACAGTGTGTGCAAGGGCATGCATGACAGTGTGTGCAAAGCCATGGATTCTGTCACTACCATCAAAAAAGTTAATTTTATGGTGAGTAGCTAAGCCTCAATAAAAAATACATATATGGGTCCCAAAAGATGGTTCCGTGGGTAAAAGTGTTTGCCACCCAAGCCTGATGCCTCAGTTCAATGGCAGGAACCCAGATTACAAACACACACTACTCCTCTAGAGGACCAGAGTTCAGTCCCCAGCCCCACATTAGGTGTCTCACGAGTGTCTTGGACGCCAGCCCCAGGGGAACTGGGTCTCCTTTCTGGCCTTCACAGTACCTGCACTCACGTGCACAACCACACATACATATGCTTGCACACATTGTTAGAAATATAAAAGACTAACAACAACACAATAGCCAGGTGTGGTGGTGCAAGCTACAATCCCAGCATTTGGTTGGACGAGGTAGGATGTGTTTTGTTTCTTAAGGCAATATGGATCCAGAAAGAAGGCTCAGTGTGTAAAGGTTCTTACACACACACACACACACACACACACACTAAATAAATGTAGTAAATTTTTAAAAATTGGGGCTGTAGTGGTACTACACACTTTTAACCCCAGCCACTCAGAAGGCACAGACAGGCAGATCTTTGTGAGTTCAAGGCTAGCCTGGTCTACAAAGTGAGTTCCAGAACAGCCAAAACTACATAGTGAAACCCTTTATTGGGGAGGGGGAGGGGAGAGGGAGGGAGAGGGGAGAGGGAGGGGGAGAGGGAGAGAGGGAGAGAGGAGAGAGGGGGAAATATAGCAATATAACAACTGAGTTTATCTCTTGAAGTTGTTGGGAATGGTGTTGGACTGAAATAGTGTCTTGCTGGATGGTGGTGGCGCACCACCACCATCTTTAATCCCAATACTGAGGAGGCAAAGGCAGACAAATCAGTGTGAATTCAAGGCCAGTCTGGTCTACAGAGCAAGTTTCAGGACAGCCAAGGCTACACACACAAAGGGATACTCTGTCTCTGAGAGAGAGGGAGAGATGGTGGAGGGAGAAGGAGAAGAAAAGAAAAGAAAAAAGAAATAGTTTCTTATAGCCTAGGCTAGGCCAAACTTGCTCAATAGCCCAGGCTGACCTGGAACTAACAGTCCTTCTACCTCAGCCTCTAAAGTGCTGGGATAACAGGCATAGACTGGCTCCTACATCTTATTAGTACTTTTACAGAAGTAAAGGAAATGAGACTGACGGTGTACTTCAATTAGTGGGGTGCTTGCCTAGTATGCATGAAGTTTGATCTCCAGCATCACAAAAAACCAGAGGTGATGGCACACGCCTGTAATCCCAGCACCTGGGAGGTGGAGGCAGGTGGAACAGAAGTTCAAGATCATTTTCAGCTACATAGTCAGTCTGAAGCCAGCCTGGGCTACAAGAGACACTTTTTTGTCAAAATAAAAGTTGGAAAAAATTCAAAGCCAGCACCCTAGGAAGGCTGTGGAAGGCTGGCAAAGCCATTTCTTCTGTGAATCAGACCCTAGTGTCATCCCTGTCTGCCTTAGGAGTTCCACAGTACTCCGCCCTTCCTGCTTAGAACTGCCTTATCTGGCATCAGTGGTACCAACGGCCAGCCTTGCAGCCCAACCTATCCCACACCCAGGCAGCCTGGTTTGACAGGTTGGGCTGGCAACCTGCCAGCCAGAGACTTGTTATACAAGGTGTGTGGGCTCACAAGAAAGAACTCAGGCATGGATCCTGGCCAGTGCCAGGTACTGCATACATGCCTTTTCCTGAGTGTCAAGCATTGGCCAGGGCTTGACATAGGAACACCCCAAAGTTGATAAATCACCCCACAAAACATCCTCCCTCTCCCGGCCAATAGTTAAGGCGATCTTTCCTGTCCCAGCCTACCCTTTACTCTCATAAAATATCTACCTGACCTAGGGAGTCCTCCCCATCAAGGGCCAGACTCCAGGTCTGGACTGACAACAACCGTTTATGTCTGTTGCTCCACACTGAGCATTATTCTTAATTACATTATTCATAATTAATTCCATAAATTATTGGAAATCTGAGGAAAAGGTCAATTATAACAAATGAGGATAGAGCCAGGTTGTAAAACCGAGCAGGGAAAAGCCCCATATATGAAACATGTATATTCTTTGTCAAAAAATAAGTACTGCTTTTAAAAGAAGTTTTAAGATAGTGGCAACCTGGAATGCATTGACCTCTGCATACCATTGCAAACATGGCACACTTGGACCTAAGCCACGGAAGGGATTCTATAGTTCATCCTCCCTGGTAGCTGTGCAACTTGAAGCAAATGTCCACACCTCTCTGAGCCCCAGTTGCTTCAGAAAGGAACCATATTTCTCCACTTCACAGAGATATGATGACATATAGAATATTTATGAGCCATCAAGGTGGCTCAGTGGGTAAAAGTACCTGCTGCCAAGCCTGACAACGTGGGATCACTCCCTGACACCCACGTGCTTAAAGGAGAGAACATACTGCTAAAAGCTGTTCTCTAACTTTCACACTTGTGCACACACACACACATGCTCGTACACACACACAAATAAAAAGTAAACGAAGAACATATTGAATATTGAAAGTGCTCACTCACTCACTCTCAGGTAGAGTACCACTTGTTACTGTCAACATGTTCATCCTTACTACACAGATGTCTGGGATTTACAGAACAAAGCCCAAGGCTAAGTCAAATAGGAGAGATGAGGTCTCATTCTCTGAACTTCTCCCAGGTCATCCAAGCCCCTCTGTGGTTACCAGCTCTGGTCACCGCCAAGACATGAGCCCATAGCTAATGTTACCTTTCGGAAACCCAAGCTGGGCTCTACAGAGATGTCGGGGCCATGAGAAAGTGGCCCAGGATTTTGAGGTCAGCCAGGGTTTGTTTGTTCCAATCCCAGCTTGCCCACTGAATGTCCCTTTCTCCGGCCCTCATCTCCCCCCTCAATCAAATCAGTGTCTGGGAAAGGCTCTCAGGGAGGGGGGTTTCATCTTCAAGACATTTAGATGTTGCAAGCTCTTGCTAGAGTCAGCTTCAAGACAGAGAACTTGGGAGGGGAGGGAACACGTGGGAAAGAGGGCTTAACTGTGGAGTAAGGGGTGCACAATGAACTGTGGAGGTATATTAACCAATAAAGGGACTCTTGCCTATGCAGGGGCCAAAGGCAGCCTCTTTCTCCTTATCTCTCACTTCAAGCTAGAGATCTCCCAGGCTGTGAGCCACAGCCCTTTGCAAGGACCAAGCTGCCCAGCCCATCAATGGTTCTAAACGGGTCTGGGCCAGGCCCCTTTAACGCCAGACAGCATTTATGGGACTAACACCATCTCTGACTAACTCATACCAGGGCTCATAGCCAAAGGTAGAGGGACTGGACTACTACTTTATTTGCAAAGAAGGGAACTTGGAGATGCTGATACTTCTGTGTTTGGACACAGCATTCCTGATGGAGACTGGACCACAACCAAAAGACCCATCGGCAAGATGGACAGCTTCAAGTATGCTGAAAAAATTTGTGCCCCAGAACTACAAGCCCAACTCAGGCTTTCTCTTCAAGACAATATGTCAGCGACTCAGGCAGACCCTATAAGGAGGTGTCCCAGAACAGCAACCTCTGGTCCAAGAAGCGCCCCCTCTCTCTCCACTACCGGCACTCAAAAAGAAGCGACTCCAGGACACCAGGGAGCATTCAGAAAATAAAATAGGCATAACCCTAGCAACTTTTGGGGATACATCTACTGTCCTGGTCATTCAACCTTATCGCTGGTCCTGGGGTCTTGAAATTGGCTGCGCCCACGGATGTTCGCCCCGCCCCGCCCCGCCCCGCCCCGCTCAGGCCACAGTCGCTGGACCCACGTACTCACCCGGGTCTCAGCCTGGTCTCAGCCTGCCGCTCTCGATCCAGATCCGCGGCTTTGACAGTGATGTCTAACAACCCCAACCCTTTAAACCTGCCCGGCTGAGCTCCAGCCCTTTACACGCTTCAGGCTGAGCCCTAAGCCCCGCCTCACAACTCTGGGGCCACGCCCATACTGGCAACGCCCCTGCCTAGTTGCTTGCAAGCCTGGCCCCCAAGATCCAGACCTGAGACAAGGAAGCTGGGATAGACAGAGAAAGGGAAAGCTTAATAGACAGAGATGGAGACGTGAAAATGCAGACAACTAAGAGCGGAAACCTTCAGACTCCCCGTTCTTGACTCCTCTCAGAGCCTCATTTCCACTCTAGGTCACCCATCTCCTATACCAGTCCCTCAGAGCCCCAAGGCAGAACTATCTCTCAAGCTTGAACAGGAGTTCCTACACCATCAACTCCGAGACTCTCACTGTTCCACAGGAGTATTCTTTGAAGGCTCCCAAGAGTTCTCAGACTCCATCAGCCCGGGGTGGAGAGCTACCTGTTTTTCCTGGAGCCTGCCCTACCTATCCTACTGGTTGGCATTCTGCAGCTGTTCCTCCGGTCCACACAATCTCGGCAATCCATTGTCCCAGCACTTGGAAGCAGGAAAATCACAAATTCCAGCCTAGCCTGGACTACTTAAGGAAACCCTGGAGAGACAGACAGACAGACAGACAGACAGACAGACAGAGGGACAGAGAGAGAGAGAGACAGGGAGAGGGACAGAGGGGGAGGGAGAGGGAGAGGGAGAGGGAGAGGGAGAGGGAGAGGGAGAGGGAGAGGGAGAGGGAGAGGGAGAGGGAGAGGGAGAGGGAGAGGGAGAGGGAGAGGGAGAGGGAGAGGGAGAGGGAGAGAGAGAGGGGGGGAGTCCTGAAGAAAGGGGGTATTGGAGAGGTGGGTCAGAGATTTAAAACACTTGTTCACAGCTGCTTGTATGTAATTCCAGTTCCAGGAGATTGAAAGGGCCAGAGGTTCTGCACCCACGTATGGGTGCATCTTCACACAGACGGACACACACACACATAACCAAAAATGGTATAAAAAAATCTTTAAATAAGAATAATAAAATTTGTGGTGGCGCACGCCTTTAATCCCAGCACTTGGGAGGCAGAGGCAGGTGGATTTCTGAGTTCGAGGCCAGCCTGGTCTACAGAGTGAGTTCCAGGACAGCCAGGGCTACACAGAGAAACCCTGTCTTGAAAAACCAAAAAAAAATAAATAAATAAAATTTTTCAAAGGTAGAGAGGGGCAGCCAGATGGCTCATCAAGCTAAAGACAATTGCTAACAAGCATGACTTCTTGAGTTCATCCCAGAGGTTAATGCAGAGGTTAAGAGCACCTGGTGCTCTTGCAAAGGACTCAAGTTGAGTTCCCAGCACCTACATGACAGCTCACAACCATCTCCAATGCCAGTTCCAAGGGATCTAACACCGTCTTCTGACTTGGAGGGCATCACACATGCATGTGATGCCCATACATACATACATGCAGGCAAAACACTCATGCACACAAAATAAAATAAATAATAATAATCTTAAATAAAAAATAACAATCTTAAATATATATATATTGAATAAATGCAAAAAATAAAAGATGAGGGGAGGGTCTCCAGAAGCATTCAACTGTTCAAGTTCCACCCCACCCCAACCCAACCCACCCACTCATAGGCACTTGGCCTTGCAGCGGGATATTTTCCTTGGCCAGCCCGTCTGCTGCAGAAGTATCCAGTCAGACCCACCGTTGGATGTGAGACAGACCATATGGCTGGGCTGGGTAGGCTGGTGGGTGGCAGGCAACTGACTTGGGTCGGTGGGCAGAGAGAGGGGAAAACCAACTTAAGAAGGCCCACTTGTCCTCCACTTCAAAGATTTTCTGTCTTCAGTAACTCTTTCTCATGAGATACTCTGCCCTGGAAGGGTGGGGATTTGAGGTGAAGAACAGGGGATAGAAATAATTGAAGCTTTCATGCATGGAAGCTGCAGAAGGGAGGGCAGACTAGGTGGCCTGAAGCATGTGACATTCGAGCTAGGCCTGTGGGGAGAGGTTGAATTTCAACAGGTTTGCCAGAGGGGGTGGGGCTCAGACACAGAGAAACCAGAAGGTATAGCCTGGCAGGTAGCTTTTCCTGGCCTGTCGAGTGAGAGATGAGAAGACTGGAAGGGTCCTGGAGTTGACAGAGAGGGTGATCAGGGTTGGTTGCAGAGGGCAGGGGTTGATCTGGAGTCACAGGTGGTATCTGAGCAGAGGAAGAACCCCATACTGTTTGCTAGTTTTAAAGCACATTAGAGCTTCCTTATCATTTTAGCTGTGGGGATTGAGTTTTGCTGATGACGTTAACAAAGAAGACCTTACTGGGGACACTAGAAGGTTCACAAATTCCCAAAGGCAGAGAGCTTGGGAAGGATCTTCCTTAGTGGTTGAGGATGGAAGGTGGCTAGTGGAGGCCTGGAGGGGTAGGATAGGTTTGCTGAGACCAGGCCCAAGACGCTTCACCACATCAGTCACAGGCTGAATGTGGGACTAGAAGAGACAGGGAGATGAATACCAGGAAAGAGGGAAAAACCAAAGAGTCTGGGGTGGAGAGGCACGGACACTAGGTGTCATAGCTGTGTGGTCTTGGGAAACTCACACAACTGCGCTGAGCTACCCATCCTTCTACAGATGAAGTGGATGGTGAGATAAGGTGGTGTTTGCAGGGTGTTTAGTCCTACGTCTGCTTTAGCACAAATATTGGCTCTTTGGGTTTAGGGGTTGATTGGCTACGTAAGCAGTTGCTGGAGCAGACATAGGCAGTATCTCCTTTGGGTCATGACATTGGGGTAAAATTGACATGCCCTGGCATGTCATCAGTGGAGACCAGAGATGCTGTTCAATGTCCTGTCACACAGAGCACACCCCAGCAAGAGAGAATTAGTGAATCACAAGTGTCAACAGTGCTGAGAAAAACTCTGCGGGTCACCTTCAGTCCACAAGGGCCGTAGGAAGTTCATGTAAGCATCAGGATCCATGCGAGAGTATGAGTCACCTGTACTGGAAGGAAAGTCAACACGGTGGTGGGTGGCTAGATCACTTATTGAAGAAGGAAGACAGAGCTGTGGATGAAAACAAGTGTGGGTGATAGCACGTTCACAATGAGGACAGGCAGAGACTGTCCTCCAGATGACTGGGGGTGGAGATTAAGGAAGGGTAGTGACCAATAACATCACATGAACCATCATGGGACCCTGGCAAGGTGTCGAACTATGTGGTTACCAGGTCACTAAAGGATTCCTGGGCTGAGCCCGTCACCTTCCTTCCTCCTCCCGAAAGCCTGTTGTGTCTCCTTATTGCTTGAACCTGATGGGAAAGTCACAAGGTCCACACAGAAGGGTTACAATGGTTACCTCCAGGTTCACAGAATGGGGATGAGCAAAAACAGAGGAGACAAGATGGATAGGACAGCAGAGAGACCAAAACCTGGTAGAGGCAGCCATGACTAGACTCGGGATATGGTTCAGGACAACTGTGGGCCACAGAAGCAGAACACAGCAGGATCAGTCTGTCAGTGCTCCAGAAAATAGCGCTCCCCCAACACATGCTTACGTAAGAAGCCCCTATTAAATCATAAAAAGACAAAGGGGGAGGTGGGTTGTTGGGGAGAAGGTGAGCATGAGATGGAGGAGTGAATTTGCTCAAAATGTAGTATTATTCATCTATGAAAGTCAAAGAATTAGTTTCAAAATAATTTTTGACACGGGGTCTTACTAGATCTTGACACAAACTAACCTCAAACTCCCAGAGACCCACCTGCCTCTGCCTTCCATGAAACTAAAGGCATGTGCTACAATACCTAACATCCATCATTAATTTTTAAAAAGATCTTTCTGGGGTCTAGAGAGATGACTCAGCAATTTAGAGTACTTGCTGTTCTGAAGGAGGACCCCCCCCCACTTTCCATTCAAGGGCCTCATGCTAAGCAAACCACAGCCACTCCAGCTCCCTCTTCTGGCCTGCATGGGGACTGCACTCATGTGCACACACATACTCCACCACAAATAAACATAATTAAAGTTATTTAATCTTTAAAAAAGTGAGCGGTAGAGGCAAGCTGATTTCTGTAAATTCAAGGTCAGTCTGGTCAAGATAGTGAATTCTAAACTAGTCAGGCTATATAAAGAGAATGTCCAAAAAAAACTTTAAAAGTACTTTTTAGGTCCAAAAGATGGCTCAGTGAGTAAAGGTTTATCCCTAGAGCCACATTTCAATGGGTAGTTTTATGCCAACTTGACAAAAGCTTGAGCCATTAGAGAGGAGGAAGCCTACATTGAAAAACAATCCCTTTATGAGATCAGGCTATAGGCAAGCCTACAAGTTGTTTTCTAAAACAATGATGCATCGAGGATGGACCAGCTGATCATGGGTGTTACCACCCCCAGGCTGATGGTCCCATGTTCTGAAGAAAAAAATCCAGCAGACTGAACAAGCCAGTAAGCAGCACCCCTCTATGACCTGTGCATCAACTCCTGCCTTCAGGTTCCTGACCTGTTTGGGTTCCTGTCCTGACTTCTTTCAATGGTGAACAGTTGTATTAAAATGTAAGCCGAATAAGCCCTTT
The DNA here is from genome assembly GCF_011762505.2 of Arvicanthis niloticus. Classification (NCBI taxonomy): domain Eukaryota; kingdom Metazoa; phylum Chordata; class Mammalia; order Rodentia; family Muridae; genus Arvicanthis; species Arvicanthis niloticus. The sequence goes on along the minus strand of NC_133429.1, from coordinate 4,231,618 downwards.
CCTCCCCAAAGTGCTTCGGCTATACTGTTTCATCATAGCAACAGTGACCCTAACTAGGACACACATGATGAAAGGACCAGAACCAATTCCTGCAAGCTATCCTCTGACCTCCATGCTGCAGATGATACAACTCTTCCAATAAATTAATAAGTATAACTTTTATAATTAAATAAAAAAATATTTCCCAGGGCCCCCAGAGCTGACATCAGATGAGACTGAGAGCAAGGGTTTTCTCTCCTCTGACACTGCGGCTGGGAAAGTAAAGGTGGACCTACAGGGCCTCCAGAAGTTCAGCACAGAATTATTATGTGATTCAGAGAGTCCACTCCTAAGTACAGACCCCAAAGAACTGAAAACACATACATGTACACATGTCCACTTTTGCACTTACAGTAGCACTATTAATGATTGCTAAAAAGATGGAAGTAATTAATCTGCCCACCAAAGGAAAGGGAAAACAGTTCATCTATGTGATGGAATAATAGTCAGTCATAAAAATGAATGACATGACTTTCTGTTTAGGGGACAGTGCCTCACACAGTTCAGGCTGGCCTCAAACTTACTATGTCTCTGAGGATGGTCTTGAACTCTGCCTCTACCCCCAAGTGCTGGGATTATAGGCCTGTTATACTACATCTAGCTTCAAAGCCTTTCTTTCTCTTGTTCTCCCCCTTATCCTTACATATGTTTATTTGTTTCTATGTGTGTAGATACATGTATGTGGGGGAGGGTGAAAGTGTGCATGGAGTCAGAGAACAATCTACAGGATTTGCTTATCTCCTGGTGCTGCATGCATCTCAGGGACCAAACTCCAGTCACCAGATTTGTTGCCAAGTGTCTTTACTTTCTAACCTATGTATTCAGCCTTTATTCTTTGATGTGTATGAATTTAATCCCTACATGTATGTCTGTACACCTTGTGTGCACCCCATGCCCAAGGAATTCAGAAAAGGGTATCAGATACCCCTGAAATTGGAGTTACAACCACCATGCGGGTGCTAGGGACTGAGCCCCGATCCTTTGCAAGAACAATCAGTGCTCCTAACTGCTGAGTTAACTCTCCAGCCCTCTGATTTATTACTATTTTAAAAGATTATGAACTAATGGAGTGACTCTGTGGTCAATCACATCCATAGTATGTATAAAGCTGCGGTTTCCACAATAGGTTCAGACAGAAGGTTGAAACAGAGGGAAGAGGGCTTAATAGAATCACCCTGGGAGATAGAAACAGCTATCAGTCCTAATACCAGGACTGTTACCAGTCCTAGGACCTGGTTCAAGCTCCAGTGGTTTCCAGAAGCTGAACCAAACAGGGCTATGTGAACAAGGCTGTGTGGTCAGAACCACACACCTTTCCCCCGAGGGACACAGACCTAGATGTGGGCCCACAGGGAAGGAAATGTAGTGTCCGTAGCCTCACTCCCTTCCTTCTTCTTGGTGCCACCAGTGGCTCCCCATTAGTTGAGCCAAGTGGAAAGCCACAAGACAAAGTACCCCCATCAAGTCATCTATATCCTCCTGCTCCACACATCAGCTAAAGGGGTTCAGACCTGACAAAACTGCTCTTGGCGACATTTGTTTACCAACTCCCTAGGTCAGGCTGTGACTGTCACCCTGTGGGCAGAGTTTTTCCCCAACCACGCCTGCTGTGCAACATATATTCATTCAACAGATCTGGCTACCTTGTATGGTGAAGGATTTTTTTTTTTTTTTAATGGACAGCCAAAGAGGGTAAACTCTACACACAACCTGCAAGGAAGTAAAATTCAACAAGGTGATGGAAGAGGCCTCTCTGAGGACGTAGGATTTAAGCACAGACTTTAAAAGAAGGAAGAAAAGGTATTCCTGATAGATGATACAGCTTTCGAGAAGGCCCCAAGGCTGCCCTCTGCCTGGAAGAACAGCCAGGAAGTGGGTGCAGCTTGGGAGTGAAATCTGGAAAGAAGGGGAGGAGAGCAGGGCAAGAAGGTTGGACAGTTCACCTGGTTCAGCCCGTGGGCTCTTACAAAGAGGACCAGGGCTATTTATTCCGAGTGTGTATGTCTGTGAATTTCAGAGGACAACTTACACGCATCGGCACTCTCTTTTCACCATGTGGGCTCTGGGGATGAGTCAGGTCATCATCCTCGGTGACAAGCATCTTTATCTTATACTGTCCTGGCTACTTTTATGTCAATTTGAGGCAAGCTAGAGTTACCTGAAAGGAGGGAATGTCAACTGAGAAGATTCCTTCATACGATCTTGTGGTGATAGGAGAGATCTCACAGTCCATTATGGGCCAAAGTTCGGTGCCATCCCTGGACTGGTGGTCTGGGTTCTATAAGAAAGCATTATGGGCAAGCTAGTAAGTAAGCAGCGCTCCTCCACAGCCTCGGCATCAGCCATTGCCTCCAGTATCCTGCCCTGTTTGAGTTCCTGCTCTCACTGCTTTTGATGACAAACTGTTGCGTGGAACTGTGAGTGAAAGAAACCCCTTCCTCCCCATGCTGCCTTTGGTCATAGTGTTTCATCACAGCAATAGTAACCCTAACTAAGATACCTGCTCAGACATCTGACCTGCCCAGAACTGAGATCCTCACGCTGGGGAGAGTGGGAGCTATACAAGGTTCTCCGCAGCAGAGGAGGTGCTGAGCAAAGGCTGTAACATGCGCCCTCTGGCTGCAACATTAGGAACAGGTTGAAGGAGGAACAGGAGCTTCCGGTGCCCTGGTCTGGTTAAGAACTGGGAAAGGAGAGTGGAAGTTCGGTTTACGGGTTTTTTTTAGTTGTTGGTGGTGGTGGTTTTGTTTGCTTGTTTGTCTTTTGAGACAGGGTTTCCCAGATGTAGCCCTGGCTGTTCTGGAACTCACTCCGTAGACCAGAGATCTGTCTGTTTCTGCCTTTCTGGTGCTGGAACCCGGCTCTCTTGGTTTTGCCTTTACTTCCAGTGTTGGAGTTAGAACTCAGGGCTTTGAACATGCCAAGCACCCATTCCACCACTGAGCCATATCCCAGCTCTGGAATTTTCACAGAGATGAAACAAATGGGATTTGCTGACAAATTGAATGCGGGGATCAGAAGACAGCTCGTAGTAACAAAAATGTTTTGATCTGAGGAATATATAAGCTGAATTTTTTGAGACGGGACTAGGAGAGAAACAGATAAGAAAGAGGAACAGAGAGGAAGACCAGTGGAGGTGGAGGGTGGGAGCATTTCCAGATGAGAAGATGAACAGCATCAGTAAAAATCCAGATGAGAGCTGAGCATGGTGGCACTTGGTGAACTGAGGCAAATGAATGAGAGTTCCAGGCCAGCCTGGGCTACACAGTGAGACCTGGAAGAGACATAAGAAGTTTCCTGGAGGAAGTGCTACTGAGGGTAGGGTTTGATGGCTTAGTAAGAGTCTGTGTGTGGAAAGAGCACACAGGTTCAGAGGGAAGCCTTGGGATGGTGGTCCTCATCCTCAGAAACTGCAGAAGGAAGCCTGGGGATGATGGATGGCTGGAGAGGGACAGCACCCAGCCACCACCCACCTGAGACGTCTCACTGGACTGTGCTGCTGAGCTGGAAGAACTCTTCATCCTTATAAATTCATGTAGGAGGGAAGAAGATTTGTATTTATAACAAACAAAAGGGAGGGAGCTGTGGGTGTAGCTTAGATGGTAGAACATCTATGTGCCTGACATGGGTTCAAGCCCCAGCACAGAAAATAATAATAACAACTACAGAGGGTCAGTCAGTTAAAGGATGATAAACTGCCACGCAGATGGCAGGGGGTTCGAGTTCAGTTCCCAGCACCCACATCACATGACTCACACTCATCTGTAACCCCAGCTCCAGGGGATCCCATGACTTCTACTAGTCTCCAAAAACTCCAGTACACACATGGCACACACACACACACACACACACACACACACACACACACACACACAATCTCTTCTAAAATTAAGAAACAAAATTCAAAACTGTCCTTGACTACAACCTGGGTTACAAGAGACCTTATCTATCAATTCATTTTTAAAATGTCAGATAAAGGTTTATGTAAATAGAATGAGGTCCCCAGGAAGACCTAGATATCTAATGTAGAATATGGTCAATGAATCCAGTCCAGCCCAGCTTGAGAACAGCATCCTCAAGGAGACAGAGTGAGCAGAGCCTAGAGGAAAAGTCAGAGGAAGCAGTGGAAGCTACATCACCCACACTCTTGCATGATGCCACTGTGTGCCAGGCAAAAACAGGAGGGGACTGGCTAGTAGGTATGGTGGTTTGAATATGCTTGACCCAGGGAATGGCACTATCAGGAGGTGTGGCCTTGTTGGAGAAAGTGTGCCACTGTGAGCATGGGCTTTGAGATTCGCCCTCCTAGCTGCCTGCAAGCTAGTCTTCTCCTGTCTGCCTTTGGATCAAGATGTAGCGCTTTCGGCTCCTCCAGCCCCACATCTGCTTGGACACTGCCATGCTCCGACGTTGATGAAATGGACTGAACCTCTGAACCCATAAGCCAGCAGCCCCAGTTAAATGCTGTCCTTATAAGAGTTGTCTTGATCATGGTGTCATGCAATGGGAACCCTAACTAAGACAGCAGGAAAGGACACTTGCAGCCCAGACTGAAAACCTGAGCTCCATTCCTGGGACCCATATAGTGGAAGAAGAGAACTGATTCTTGTAATTTGTTCTCTGACCTATATACAAACATAGCAGAGATATGCAGTCCAGAATAGATAGAGGAAATGTAATGAAAGAAAGAGGAGAGAAACAAAGGAAGCCAGAACAGAGGAGCCCGCAGGAGCCAGGCCTTATAGGAACAGAACCAGTGGCTCTATTGCCCCATCTGGAATGCCTGAGGTCCTTGGGCTCTGGCTGTGCAGATATGAACGGAGAGGGGGAGGGAATGGGCTGTAGCCAGAGGAGCCCAGCACCTCTGCCAGGGACACAGCCTCTGCTCTTCATAGTCAAAGGCTACTCCAGGAAGATTTGGCAGGGTACAGTGGCAAAGATCAGCTCCCCAAAGAATAAATCAGGGCAGTTAGCATGTCCCCTTTCTGGAGGACCTGGCTTCCAGAAGGATTAAGAAGATTCTAGAAAATATTTGCAGGCTGAATTCAGGTTTTGTCAGTTGCTAGGTAGCTTTTATCAAGTGACTTACACCAGTCTGAGACTCAGTTGACCACGTTTTGCTCATCAAATCCACCCTCTACCTCCATCATTAATCCCCTGCCCTGGGGCTGTAAGATAAGGACCTGGATCGTGCTGGACCCCAGGAGAACCCAAGAAACTCAGAATGAGGAAGTGACTTATTCAGGTTAGCAGTGAAACTCAGATCTGTTGGGTTCCAGGGATCATGAGGCTTTCCAGGGACAGCCCTAAGACCCTTCACAGCTGGCACACAGTAGGCTGACCCTGATGCTGGTGGTCTTCAGTCTCAGGCTGGCACTGGGGTCACCTCTCCAGCCTCAAGTTCCTTGTCTTCAAAATGGAGCTGTAAAAGCGCCTCCACCTAGTGCTGTCCTCGCTGTACTTGGGAGAAGGCTGGAATATAAAATGTGTAAAAATAAACAGTAGGCTTTGCTAGTTCCTCAGAATGTTGCACACAGGGACTACACAATCCAGCAGAGCCTCTCTTCCATGGATGCCTAGAATAACTGAATACAAGCTAAACTTGGTGGTGTACACCTGTAATCCCAGCACTGGGGAGGAGTTGGGCAATCAAGAGATCAAGAGTACCCTCAGCTACATAGTGAGTTCAAGGCCAGCCTGAGCTACAAGAGACTCTGTCTTAAGAAAAAAAAAAACCGTTCATTTGGTTAAAACGCTCTTGTAACATACAACTGACAACTTGAGTTCAATACCTGGATCCCACAGTGGAAAGTGAATCAACTCTCCAACTCCCAAAAGTCGTCCTCTGACCTCCACACATGGACCAAGATATATACCTGAGCACACACAAATATACACAGAGTAGTAGAAGAGGAGGAGGAAGAGGAAGAGGAGGAAGAAGAGGAGGAGGAGGAACAATAATAGTAAATGTCTGAGGACAAAACTGGGCCAGGCAGCACACACCTATAATCCCAGCACTCAAAAATAATGAAGCAGAAGGACTAGTGTTTGAAGCCTGCTAAGCTACTTGGCAAGTTCAAAGCCAGCCTGGACTACATGAGACTTGACTCAATATAACATTAGAAAAAGAGGCGGGGAAGAGAAAAAAGAAAGAACAAACAACAAAAACAAAAGTGTGTAGGCCTGGTGGCACACACTTTTACTTGGCTCCACAAGCACTCAGGAGGGTGAGGTAGGAGGACTGAGACTTTAAAGCCAGCCTGGGCTACCTAGTGAGTTCCTGTATTTAAAAATACAAAACAAAACAAAAAAGAACCAACAAGATGTTCCAGGGGGAAAAGCGCCTCTCTGAAGCCTTACAATCTGAGAGGAACCCTTGTGATGGAAGAAGAAAACCAACTTCCAAAAGTAGTTGTCCTCTGACATCAAACACAGGTACACACACACACACACACACACACCTTCTTCTGGGTGTTGTGAGGTCTGTACACATTGCAATGTTCATCTATATACAGTTCAAATAGCACGAACAGAAAGAACTCAAGCGAGCATCCAGAGATGAGTAAAGAAACTGCCATTTGGCCATGCGGTGTGGCATTACTCCACCGTAAGGATTGGACCTTGAAAGCACACCGATGCTGAAGGGCACCAGGCCCAGAAAGCAGGACAGTGTACAGTGCCATTCATATAAAATGTCAGCACAAGAAGCTTGCAGGCACAGAGAGCAGCGATAAGGCTGCCTGAGGCTGGAGGGATGGGGACAGGAAGCAATGTGGTCAGGGTTTCCGTTGGGATGGAGAAACTGCTTTGGCTCTGGATGGAGGTGGTGCTTGCCCAACTCTCTTGGTGTGCTAAATGTCACTGATTGCTCAGTGGACATTTTCAAATTGTTTACAATGATTAATTTTGTTGATCATGGTGACTCAGAAGGGGGACAGAGAGCAGAATTCAGGAGGTTGGCCATTTTGACCTAGAACTTTTTCTTTGCCCAGAGGAGCCTAGCTGGGGAGGCCACAGCTAAGAGGCGGGCCCTTTGTTCTGGAGGTAAACCCATGTCACCCCTGTCCAGATCACTCATTCATGGTCTGGAATGGATGAAGCCAGAAAAAGATGATCCCAGTTCTCACAGTCAAGGATGAGCCTTTCTTGGCGTCTCAGGAAACAAAAGAACTGGGGAAACCAGAGAAGAAAGGACGGCTTTAAAGGGTCAAGTTAAAAAGCTTGTGAGTATGTTTTGTATTTTTCTTAGGATATATCTTCATTCGACATATTGGAAACATTATGGGATGTGTCATGCCATTCACTGAAAGCAATCAGGTTCTCTGACTTTATTCACCACCATTACTGTCTTCTATCCCTCTTCTTCTCCTCCTCCCCCTTCTTCCCAAATAGTTCTTCTACTTTCATGTTGAGTAATATTATACATGCACACACGCATGCACACACGCTTACACATAAGCACAGATGAACACATGCACACATTTTCACTATCTATTCATTTATTGATAGACATCTAGGTAACTTCCATTTCCTAGCTATTGTGAATACAGCTGTAGTGAACACGGACGAGCAAGTGTCTCTGAGGTACGTTGACGCTGATATATACCCAGGAGCCAAAAATCCTATGGAAATTCCATGTTTAGTTTTTCGAGAAATTTTTCAAATTTCCATAGTGACTGCACCAATTTAAACTCCCACCCCAGCAGTGTATACAGTTCCTCTTTCCCAACATGCTTTTCAGCGTCTACTGTCATTTATTTTCCTTTAAAAGTTCGTTAACTCATTAATTTAGAGGGTATGTGTATGTGCATGAGAATTGCCTGGGTGCTTATCTGGAGGTAAGAGGAAAACGTGGGAGTGACGTCTTCCCGTCCACCATGAGAGTTCTGGGGACTGAACTCAGGCTGCCGGGCTTGGCAGCAAGCACATTTACCCACTGAGCAATCTTGCCTGCCTCTGTTTTCTTGATGATTGCCATTCTGACTGGGGTATAGTGGAGAGTGGGGGTATCTTTTATTAGCTGGAATGTAAAGTTACAAGAGCCACGAGAAAAGGAAATTGGTGTCATTTAGCACAATTTATTCACTTACCCACTTATAAGAATATAAACAGTCTATTGTAATCCTATACTATCAACAACGGTGATGTGTAGTGGTTTGAATATGTTTGGCCCAGGTAGTGGCACTATTTGGATGTGTAGCCCTGTTGGAGTGGATGTCTCACTGTGGGAGTGGGCTTTAAAACTCTCTTCTTAGGGGTCAGGAAGCCAGTCTTTTCCTGTTTTCCTTTGGATGAAGATGTAGAACTCTCAGCTCCTGCTGTACCATGCCTGCCTGGACTCTGCCATTCTCCTACTTTGATGGTAATGGACTGAATTTCTGAACCTGTAAGTCAGGCCCAATTAAATGTCATCCTTATAAGAGTTGCCTTGCTCATAGTGTCTGTTCACAGCAGTAAAACCCTAACTAAGACATGATGTTTCTACTTTAAATGGCAAAAACAAAAAAATTTAAAAAAAAAATATGTCAGGCCAGTAAGATGGCTCAGCAGGTGAAAGTACTTGTTGCCCAAGCCTGAGTTTAATCCATGGCACTTCACAAAGTTGTCCTTTAATCTCCAGATGCATGCCATAGCATGTGCTAATAAAATAAATTTTGAGACAAGGTCCCACTATGTAGCACTGGCTGGTTTTGAACTTGCTATGTATACTAGGCTGACCTGCAACTCACAGATCCTCCCACCTCTGCCTTCCAAGTACTGAGACTGAAGACATGCACCACCATGCCCAATCTAAATAAATAATTTCACGTCTGTAATCCTTGGACTTAGTGAGCAGAAGCAAGAGAATAACTCACAAATTCTCAGGCAGCCTGGGCTATGAAGCAAATCGAGACCAGCCAGAATTACACAGTAACAAACAAAACCCAAAACAGAAAGAGAATGATTCATATGCAAAAATACATATTTTACTTTTTAATTTATTTTTTTATGTTATGTGCATTGAGTGTCAAAGGCCAGCCAGGGCTATGCAATGAGTCCCAGGTCATCTTCTGCTACTGAGAGGCTCTGTCTCAAGAAACAGGATGCAGGACCTCTGAGTCAGATGGCAGACCAGTGCCTTAGCGCTTAAACTCTGGAAAAGAAAAACAGCAAAGGGAGCAGCTAAAAAGCTCCTACCTGACAAGATTAAGTTTGTCCCCACGTTGGCTAGAGAAGATTCTTTCTACCCAGTACTCAGGAGGCAGAGACGAGTGGATCTCTGTGTAGTCAGGGCCAGCCTGGTCTACAGTACTAGTTCCAGTACTACCAAGGCTACCCAGAGAAACTCTGTCTGGGGAGGGGGAGAGGAACAGGTGGTGGAAAGATGGATCAGTGGTTAAGGGCACACGCCTTTAATCCCAGCACTCAAGAGGCAGAGGCAGGAAGATCTCTGTGAAGTCAAAGCCAGCCTGATCTACAGAGCAAGTTCCAGGACAACCAAGGCTACACAGAAAAACCCTGTTTTGAAAAACAAACAAACAAACAACAAACAAACAAAACAAAAAACTCTCTCTTGAACAGTATGTCATGTGGACCAGGGTGACACTGTGAAGCAAAATGTGGCCTAAACTTCTGATCCTCCTGTCTTCAACTCTCCGGTGTCAGTGAGCCCATCTTCTGGGTTCCTCTTTTGAGGGAGCACGCTAGCCTCTGGGCAGTGAGTGCTGCTTGCCCAGGGAGCACTGCCCCACCCAACCTGGGCCCCAGCACTCCCTCAAGGGCTGAGCGCCCATGTCTACATAACGTCCCACATCTTCAATTACAAAACGTCTTCCCAATTCCAGGATGACATGCCTGGATGATTAAATCTCTCCCCTCTGTTCCAGAACCTCAGTTCAAGCCACCCATTGCCTACTGAAGCCAGACTGCTGGAGGGAGAGTCAGCAGCTCCGACAGCAATCAGCTTTTTTTCTCACCTTTGGTACTCTGGACTCCTCTAATTCCTGTGCTCGCCTAAACCAGCTTAGATGGCTTGGCAGCTGCTCCAGATGGGCTCCAGTCCCAGCCCTGGGGCCCGGAAGCCCCCAGGAATCTGGGGGCGCTCCAGATGAGGAAATAATGGACTCCTGTGAGCCTGGATTTGCCTCAGATGTGGGAGCTCTGACACCTGATTAATGAAATGGATTACTCCCATTGGCTAGACTCTGCCATAGCTGGGGCCTTTGAGACAGGTGTGTAGGACACAGAGCCCTGAGCGCGTCCTCCCAGGGCTCTGCTCCTCAGTCACATCCCACACTGTTTGATCTCTATGGCCTGATTCCACCTTCACAGTGTCTACCGGAGGTCCTCTCCTTCCATTCTCAAGGCGAGCAGAATGAGGGCAAGGCATGAAACTTCTTACTAGGATTAGAGGTAGACCAGGAATTTGTTCTAAATTTTCTAAGTGAGTTTTTGCTGTTTGAGAATTTCGTACATGCATACAATGTGTTTTAATCAAATCTCTCTATGCCATCACCTCTGATTCCTGCCTTACCCTCTACTCAACTCCCTCCCAATTTCATGTAATTTTTTTAACCCAGTGAGCTCACACTAAATGCTGCCTGTACCTCATGGATGTAGGGCCATCTGCTGGAGCATGGGCAGCCTCTCAGATGCCACAACCTTAAAGGAAGCTGACAGCCATCACTTGGCTATTGGAAAATAGCCTGTCGGCCAAGGTGGGACGTCCTGACCACCTCACCACTTCATGCTGCGGTTCTGTCTGCAATTGTGTATGCATCCCAGCCACCATGAGTTCATGTGTGCCAGGTGTCGCCTGTCATGTCCAGAAAACAGTTTCATGGCAGTCATCCATGACCTCTGGTCCTTGCAATCTTTCCACCTCCTCCTCTTCCGAGATCCCTAAGCCCTGGGATGAGGGGGAGTGACCCAGTTAGTGCTGAACACACTGGCATCTCTTATTCTTCTCACATTGACTAGTTGTAGTGAGAGGGATGAGACAGGCTGACCCCATGACAGGCTTCAAATTGGCAGTTAAGAAGACTAGGCCTAAGAGCTGGGCCAGTCCAGGCAGGCCCAGGCAAGTCAGTTACTAGAAAAAAAAAAAAAAAGAACAACAACAAAAAAAAAAAAAAAAAAAAAAAAAAACAAAAAAAAACCAGGCTCCAGCCTTCATACCCTGATAATGGTTCTGGATGTCCCTAGAGATAGAGTAAGATGAAGCTCACCTTCCCTGGAATTCCAATGTGCTTTAAATCAAGCCTGTGAGCTCACTTGGTTGCCTCTCCATTTTGGAATGAGGGACCGTCCACATGCTGGTCTTCTGCAGAATAAAATGCTCCTGCTTTTGCATACTATTTGAGTCTGGGGCATCACTCTTTGGCGAACAACAGACCCTTACATTAGGACTTTGTATTAATACTTTTAACTTTTCTTTTATTTATACATTGGGGAAGGGCATGTGCATGGGATATACATGGCGGTCAGAGGACAAGTGCAGGAGTTACTCCTTCCCTCCCACCGTGTAGGTGTCATGGAATTCAAGTCTTCGGGTTTCAAAGTTTACCCACGGAGCTATCTCATCAGCCTCTGTGTGTGTGTGTGTGTGTGTGTGTGTGTGTGTGTGTGTGTGTGTGTGTGCTATTTGTATAATTACTTTACCTGCACGTAGGTCTGTACATTCCATGCCTGTCTGGTGCTTGCAGAGATCAGAAGTAAATATCAGATCATCTGGAACTAGACTTATTGATGTTGTGAACCAGCATGTGTGTTCTGGAAACCAAACCCAGGTACTCTGCAAGAACAGGTGTTCTTAACCACTGAACCATCTCTCTAGGCCTGAACATACCTTTTTAAGTTGTGTTAATTGATGGAGCAATTGATTGATTGATGCCTGTGTGTACTGAAGGTCCCGAGACAACTTGAGGGATTAGTTCTCTCCTCTCACCATGTGGATTGAGGGGGGCGGGGAGCACAATTAAAATCATGTTGCCAGCCTTGATAGCAGGTGCCGTTCCCTCCTGTGATGGTTTGAATAAGAATGGCCCCATAGGCTCTATGTTAGAATGTTTAGTCACCAGGGAGCAGCATTATTTAAAAGGATTAAGAAGTATGGCTTGTTGGAGGAAACATGTCACTTGAGGTAGGCTTTGAGGTTTCAAAAGCTCATGCCAAGCCCAATCTCTCTCTCTCTCTCTCTCTCTCTCTCTCTCTCTCTCTCTCTCTCTTTCTGGATTGTGATGTAGCTCTCCAACTACTTATCCAGAACCAGGCCTCCCATGCCTGCTGCCATGACCCCTGTCATGATGATAATGGACTAAACCTCTGAAACTGTAAACAAGCCCCCTTTTTCAAAAAATTTCTTTTATAAGAGTTACGACAGTAGTGTTGTCTCTTCATAGCAATAGAACAGTGACTAAGACACACACACACAGAAAGAGAGAACAAGAGAGAGAGAGAGAGAGAGAGAGAGAGAGAGAGAGAGAGTGTGTGTGTTTTATACCCATTAAAATTTTTGAGCTGGGATGGGAAAGTAAATGCTTACCACACATGGCAATTCCATCTCCAGCAACAAAACTCAAATAAAAATAGTTCATCTGTTTAAAAACTGTTTAAACAATGCAATTTTATATCAGATAAATTTTATATGCCACCAAAAAAAAAAAGTTTACAAAAACAGTCAATCCATTAGCTAACTCTATTCAGTGACATATGTAAGTAAAATCTAGAACTGAATTAAAAAACAGAGACACAGTGCTAGAGAGATGGCCCAGAGGTCAAGAGCACTGACTGGTCTTCCAGAGGTCCTGAGTTCATTTCCCAGTGGTTACATGGTGGCTCACAACCATCTGTAATGGGATCCAATGCCCTCTTCTGGTGTGTCTGAAGATAACAACAGTGTACTTAAATAAGATAAATCTTAAAGAGAGAAAGGGGTGGGCTAGGAGTGCAGCTGGAGAGGAGCGTCCCTGCCTAGAACCTCCAGTGAGGGGCTGAGGGCTTAACTCACTGATGGAGCTCCATACCCAGCACTGAAGAAAAAGCCTTATAAAATCTAAACTCCAGTACTAGAGAGTGCTCCAGTGATTAAGAGCACTGGCTGCTTTTCCCAGAAGACACAGGTTTGATACTCAGCACCCACTGTAACTATTCTAAGGGATCCAACACTCTCTTCTGGCTTACACCTGCATGTCATACACAAACATACATGTAAACAAGACACCCATACACATAAGATATATTTATTTTTATTTTTGTTTGTTTCACTTATTTTATGTATGAGTGCTCTGCTGCATGTACCCTACATGCCAGAAGAGGGCACTAGATCTCTTTATAGATGGTTGTGAACCACTGCATGGGTGCTGAGAATTGAACTCAGGACCTCTGGAAGAGCAACCAGTGCTCTTAACTGGCTGAGCCATCCTTCCAGGCCACATAAAATATAAATAAGGAAATCTAAAAGGAAAAATTCAACCCAGGACAGAGCAGAATGGCACATACTTTAACCCTATCACTCTGAAGACAAAGGCAGGTGGATCTCTTTGAGTTTAAGGCCAGTTTGGTCTACATAGTGAGCCATTATCTCAATTTTTAAAAAAATCAAATGAAAAATCTTGAGCTGGTAAGATGGGTTTGTTGGTGAAGGTACTTGCTGCCAAGCCTAATAGCCTGAGTTCAATCACTGGAACAGACCCAGGTGGTCAAGGAGAAAACTAACTCACAGAGGTTTCCTTTGACCATTCCATTAGTCCTGAGGAGAAACCTTCTCCACACCCCAGTTTACATCATCATCATCACCATCATCATCATCAAGAGTTTAGCAATGATTATCATAACTCTTACCACAGTAAAATTTGACTTAATTTGTTTCTAGGAGACAGAATTTGCAGGTCTGGAGAATGAGCCTAGAGCCTTAGTATGTACTAAGCAAACGCTCTACCACTGAGCTATGATATCCCCAGTCCCCAGAGCAAATTTCTTCTTCTTTTTCTTATTCTATTTATTTGTGTGTTTGTTGGTGTGTGTGTGTGTGTGTGTGTGTGTGTGTGTGTGTGTGTATTTACAGATGTGCTATGGTGTACAAGCAGAGGTCAGTTCTCCCATTCTATCCTGTGAATCCTGGAGACCTTGCTGCCTCACACGCCCCATAATGAATGTTTTTAACTATGATCATGATCTCAATTTTAGCCCTGCTTCAAATTCCTTCCTCTCTGACTCTGATCCTCCAGAGAGCCATTGGGCTCTGCCTGTCTCTGCCAGTGCTCCAGGTCCTGGTCAGTGTTTGTTTGATGAGACCACAGCTTACTGACTGACAGACAGCCTGGAGATGCTGGGCTCTCCTGATAGGCAGGCCTCGAGAATGAGGAGGGCAGCTTGGGGGAAGGGTGATTCATTATGGAATCTCCAAATTTTCTGCAGCCACCCAGGCCCAGCCCAGCCCAGGTGCGTTGGTGACTTGGTATCTGATGTGTGGGTGGGTGTGTTTCAGAGCTTAACCCAACCTGACCCCCGAAGCCTTTCTTATTTAGGTTTTCACTAATTGAACATACTAAGCAAACAATCCCTGGTACCTAATTTGTCCCTAAGCACTACAGAACTCTGCTACCTCTTTATCGTGGGGCAACAGAACTGGTCAAAGATAAGATATGAACATATGGGCCTAAAGACAGCAAATGGCTCAGTGGGTAGAGTTGCTTGCCACTGCCTAACGGCCTGAGTTTGATCTCCTAGACTCACATAGTGGAAGGAAAGGACTCCCACAATTTGTATACACTATAAATGACACAGAATAAATGACATACAGCAAGAGAAGAAGATTAAAGAAAAGATAGGGCAAATCTTCAGCTTGGGCTACATAAGCTGAGGCCGGATCTGATGATATACATCAATAATTCCAGCTATTGTGGAGGTTGACACAGGAGGATTGACAGTTCAAGGTCTGCCTAGGCTACAGAATGAGTTCAAGGCATGCCTGGTCAACACAGTGAAGTCCTATCTCAAAACAGGAGAGAGAGAGAGAGAGAGAGAGAGAGAGAGAGAGAGAGAGAGAGAGAGAGAGAGAGAGAGAACATGTACTGGAGAAATGGTTTAGTCAGTAAAGTTTCTGCCACAATATTGTAAGGACCTAAGTTCAAACCCTCAGCACTATTGTAAACAAACAAACAAGCAAACAAAAAAGATGTGATGGCACATGTCTATAATTCCAAAACTAGGGGAGACAGGCGTATCCCTGAAGTTCACTGGCTATCCAACCTAGCTGAATCTACAAGTTCACTGAGAGATCCTGTCATGAAAAATAATGTGATAGGAATCGAGGGATAATCCATGTCAACCTAAGGCCTCCATATGCAGGAGCATACATATGCACACACACACACACACACACACACACACACACACTTACTGCCCACAGCCATATGAACACTTAAATGCTGGGAGGATGGTTTTGTGTACTGAGTATTTCAGATGTTGATTGCTATGCCCAGAGATCTGGTTGCAATATGGATGTTGGCACTGCCATGATTATTGGAACGTCTGTTGTATCAGTGACATGTGAAGACTGTTTTCCATTACCTCTGATTAGTTAATAACGTGCTGATTAGCCAGTAGCTGGGTAGGAGACGAGAATAAGGGAAAAACTTCAGATCCCAGTCAGGGGTTCCAAGAACAAAGTCAGAGGAGTAGAGAGAAGAAGGAGAGAAGAATGTGAACCAGGAGGATTCACCAGGAGGTCATGATGAGAGGAGCAGCCAGGAAAACATACATGGATCAGAGTGAGCCAGGGCAAAACCAGATGGCAAGTTATGAGGCATGTGGCTGGGTTGTAAGCAGCCTGGTCAGGTTAGGATAGCTCCAAACCTGCCCAGTTTAGTACTTCCAGCCAGTTAATAAAAATTCCAGGTCTTGGGAGCTGGAGAGATGGCTCAGTGGTTAAGAACACTGACATGTTCTCCATGCGTTATGGGGCTTGCCATACAGAAGCTCCCTGCAGTTATTTGGGAGCAACAACCAAAGAACCGGCCCCCTCAGAATTTCATTTACATACACACACACAAATGTTTTTCTGAGATAAGTTCTCACTATGTAACCCTAGCTGGCCTGGCACTCATTATGTAGACTAGGCTGGCTTTAAACTCACAGAGAGCCATATGCACTACCTTCTGATATTAAATCTTATGCCACCACACCTAACTAAAAATTGTTTTCAGTTAAAAGGACTGAGAGAACATGACTCAATGGTACATCACTTGCTTAGCATGTGCAAGGCACTGAGTTCAGTTCCCAGTGCTGACTGAAAGAGAGACAGAGAGAGAAAAGGAGAGAGAGAGATGGAGGGAGGAAAAGAGGGAGAGGTAAATCGAAGTGTTGCAGTACATATCAGTAATTCTAGAACTCACATGGTTTATGCAGGAAACAGTGCCATGAGTTTGAGACCAGTCTGAGCTATGTACCATATACCAAGCCAGCCAGTGCTCTATAACAAGACCCTATCTCAAGGAACAAAGGAAGGGGCAGGTGGAGCAATGCACGCCTTTAATCCAAGCAACTGGGGGGGTCAGAGTCAGGCGAATCTCTATGAGTTTGAGGTCAGTTTGGTCCAGGACAGCCAGGGCTATATAGTGAGACCCTGTCTCAAGAAACAAATGAAAGGAAGGAAGGAAGGAAGGAAGGGAGGAAGGAAGGAAAAAGGAGAGAGAGAGAGAGAGAGAGAGAAGAAATGTTGACCTTTGACCTCCACACAAGCACACAGGAGTTCATGCAACTATGTATACCAACGTGTATACAACACACACACACACACACACACACACACACACACACACACAAATAATTTTTAAAGGAAACATAGTGAACCTCTGACACTAGTTATGATACTCAGCTATGCTTGCAGCTGGAGCCTAGCATAACTGTCTTCTGAGAGGTTTCATTCAGCAGCTGATGGAAACAAGATCCAGATACCCACAGCCAAACATCAGGCGGAGCTCAGGGAGTCTTGTGGAAGAGTGGGAAGAAGGACTGGGAGTCGGAGGGGTCAAGGACTCCACAAGAAGACCTACAGAGTCAATTAACCTGGGCCCATGGGGCCTCACAGAGGCTGAACCACAACCGAAGAGCATATGTAGCAGATGTACAGCCTGGTCTTCCTGTGGATCCCCTAACAATTGGAGTGTGGGCTGTCTCTGACTTTACTGCCTGCCTTCGGGTCCCCTTCTCCTAGCTGAACTGTCTTGTTGGGCCTCAGTGGGAGAGGATGTGCTTAGCCCTGCTGTGTCTTGGACTTGATTGCCAGGGCAAGTTGGTACCCATGGGTGGGGGTCCCTTCTCTGAGGAGAAGGAGGCACAATGGGGAGAGACATTTATGAGGGTAGGACTGGGAGGAGAGGAAGGTAGGGGCTGTGATTGGGACGTAAAGTGAATAAATAAACAAATTAATGAAAAGAAAAGAAAACAAAGTGAGATTCTGTCGCAATACAAAGAGGATTGGAGTTTAGCCCCTGGGTAGAGCACTTACCTAATGTGTGGGGCCCTGGGTTCAGTCCACCTGCAGCACAGCAAACAGTAGCTGTGGTACAAGTCGAAGGGAACAGCACCAGGAGACACAGGAAACACTAATGTAGACTGTGGACTTTGAATGCCTGATGTGCAAATATAAGCTCATCGATTCTCACTAGTGTGTCACTCTGATGTAGGCCATTGGCAACAAGAGACCCTGCATGTGTGGGGGCAGGGAGAGTGCCTACAGGAACTCTATATTTTGTGTTCAGTTTTGCCATGAGCTTAAAACTTTTGGGGGAAACCAAGGCAGGAACATCACTAGTTTGGAGCCAGCCTGGACTACATAGTGAGATCTCACATCAAATCTTTTTTAAAAAAAGTAAAACGGACTGAGAATCCTGGGTTCCCAGCCATCAGGAGCCTGAGGCAGGATTAAAAATTCAAGCCAAGCCAGTTTAGCTATACAGTGAGGCCCTGTTTCAAAAGAGGGTAGGAGACTGACGATATAGTTCAGGGGTAGAATAAAAGCCCAGCATGCTTAAGTAAACTCTCTTAAAAATCAATTTATCTTAGTGACTGAGGTTATCAGTTTTACCAAAGGAAAAGCTTCGCCCTGGAGCCGGTCCTGAAAGAACAGGCATCCTATGTACTTTGTTTCTAATTTATTTATCTATTCATTGTTTTGTAGAGTTGCATGCTATGGCTCCTGTGGAAGTCAGAGGACAACTTTCAGGAGGAGGTTTCTCCTTCCACTCTGTGGGTTCCAGGGATTGCACTCAGGCCTTCAGTTCAGGCGACAGCAAGCGTCTTAACCTGCTGCTCCATCCCTCTGGCCCCAGCCCACATGCTTTAGCAGACAGAGAGCCTTCCATTCTTACATCTTTGGAAATCTGGGCTTGATGGACAATATCGCTTCACACTCCCCTGAGAAGTAGAGCCCATTCACTCTCATGCCTCAGTGATCTGCGATCTGAGCTGCCTCTGTATACCTGCTTTCATCCTGGGAAATCAAAAGTCACTAGAAAGAGAATAACTGGGGTGAAGATGAGTCGGTTGGGAGAGTGGTTGCCTAGCATGAGGGAATCCTTAGACTCAATCCCCAGTACCACGTAAACTAGCTTTGATGGTGCATGCCTGTAATCCTAACGTTTGGGTGCAGATGGAAGAAGATGGTAAACTCAAGGTCACCCTTAGCTACATAGGAAGTTATATAGCCTGGGTTACATGAGACCCTGGAGAGAAAGAGGAGAGAGAGGGAGAAGGAAGAGAGGAGGTGGGGGTGGAGAATACACCACCGAAGGTGAATAAGAATACCTGGTAGGTGAGCAGGCCCTAGGGTACTTCCTTGGGGAACTCCAAGTCTGGCTCAGTCTGGGCTTCCCCAGCCTGGCCTAGGACCTGCCTTATGCTGAGTCTCTAGCCTGGTGGGCCTCTTGGAAACTTGTAAGGCTGGTTTGAAGGTGGAGGGCCAAGAGGGTAGCAGTTTCCATCCTGCCCAGCTTCGGGGAACCCGCCCCACCCGATGCCAGAATAAAGGGGAGCTAGTTCTGGCTGGCCTGGGATCCCAGCACTTAGGAGGTGGCAAGAGGTTAGAAAAGCTCCAGGCCAACCTAGGCTATGTAAGAGAGTCAAGGACGTCCTGGAAGGGGAGGAGGTGAAGAGAGACAGAACCATTCAGCAGGACTCAGACATCAGCACTCGGAGAAGAAGGCAGATTGTATACTTCAAACCTAGGTGGGTTCCTGGGATAAAACCAGAGCCGTGCTCTGTGTTTAATCAGGGGCTGGAACCAGGCTGGGAGGTAACCTTCACAATCCAGGCACCACGGTTCCCATCTGTAGTTCTAGCCCTTAGCTCGCTAAAGCAGGAAGATTGCTTTACATCCAAAGCCAGCCTCGGCTACAGATTAAGACCCTTTCTCAAAAAGCAAAACCACAGGTGACTGGGAAGATGGCTCAGTAGGTCAGAACATCTGCTACATAAGCATGAGGGCCTGAGTTAGAATCCCCTCCCACCACGTCAAAAGGCAAGTAAAGCCAGCATTTGGAAGCAGAAATAGACAGTAGATCCTGGGAGCTTGCAGGCAGCCTAATCCAAACAACGCTCTCCTGGTTCAGGGAGGGAGGCAAGGCAATATTGCCTCCAGGCACTAAAGCAGATGAGGGTAGAGGAAAATACTGATACTCTCCTCTCATCACAAATGTGCATACATGGGGTATTCACGCATCTGCATCCACCATACACATATGAACATGCATACATACACATGCATAAAGATATAGACACACACACACATGCACACACACACTCTCAGACTTTAAGAAAGCAGGGCCAATGAGATGGCTCAGTGTGTAAAGGTGCTTGCCTCCAAGCCTGATGACCTGAATTTGATCACTGGGACCCACATGGTAGAAGGAAAGAACTGACTTTCACAGTCCTCTGCCACACATGCACCATGCGTGCACACATAGGGAGAGAGGGAAGTGGAGGGGAGGGGGAGGGAGAGAGAAGGAGACTAAAAGCTGAGGAAGAGGAAGACCCCAACCTCTCCAGCATCCTGTGGCTGGGGATGTGTATGCAGCACAGGAGGGGAGGGTGGCTCTAACCACAGGCTTCCTCTCTCTGCTTGCCAGACTGGAGATATGAAAGGTTCTCGGAAGCCCGCTTGTTAAAGGCTGGGTTCACAGCATGTGGTGCTAGGTGAGGGCTTGTGGGAGGAAGTCACTCAAAGGTACCCTGACCCCTCTTTCCTCCATTCTTGCATCTCAGTTTATGTGAGGTAAGCAGCTGTCTGCACCAGAAGTTCTTCTCTCCTCAAAGGCCCAGAGCAGCCAGGCCAGCCAACCAACCAAGAGTTACAACTGCTGAAACTGTAAGCCAAAAGATATCTCTCTTCCTTAAAAATTGATGGATGTCTCTGGGTCTGATTGTGTGTGCCTTTAATCCTAGCACTCAGGAGGCAGAAACAAGCAGATCTTTGTATTTGAAGGCAGCTAGGTCTACACAGCACAAGTTCTGGGGGCTATCTAGTAAGACCCTGTCTGTTTTTTTTTTAAAGGAAAGAAAAAGAAAGAAAGAAAGAAAGAAAGAAAGAAAGAAAGAAAGAAAGAAGAAAGGAAAAGAGAAATGAAAAGAAAAATATCTCAGATAACAGAAACAAGCCTCCACCTTGCCCAGCATAGCCTGTCTTACCTGGCAGCTATTGGCAGCTACAGGGCTGTGAGACAGGGCAGAATTTATTGAATTGACTTCAAAGCATCACTCCCAAGAATGGACAGAATTTAAACTAGATATGGTAATACACACCCAAAATCCCAACACTTAAGAATCTAAGGTAGGAGGACCCTGAGTTTGAGGCAAGCCTAGGCTACATAGCAACACCCTATCTCAAAATAAGATTTTAAAACATAGCAATATGTGGCACACGCTTATAATACCAGGACTGTGGGGAGGTGGAAATGGGAGGATCAGGAGTTCAAAAACAGCCTGGGCTACTTGAGACTGGCTCAATAAGTAAGTAAGTAAGTAAGAAAGAGGTGGGAGAGACTCAAAAGAAAGAAGGAAGGAAGGAAAGAAAGAAAGAAAGAAAGAAAGAAAGAAAGAAAGAAAGAAAGAAAGAAAGAGGAGGGGAGGGAGAAAGGAAGGCAGGCTGAAGAGATACTGAATATAAATAAATAAATAAATAAATAAATAAATAAATAAATAAATAAATAGCTGGAGAGATGGCTCAGAGGTTAAGAGCATTTATTTGCAGTGGACCTAAATCTAGATCCGGCACCTACATCAGGTAGCTCACAACAGCTTGTCACTCCATTTCCAGGGAATCCAATGACCTCTTTTGTTTTTCATAGGTGTGGCCCTCCTGCAAAACCCCACACATACATAATATAAACACATGTACACAACTTAAGTAAAGGGGCTGGAGAGATGATTTGGTGAGTCAAGGCGTTCTGTTGTGCAAACTCTGACAACTGGAGTTCTCTCTCTAGATCTCCAAGGGGAAGGAGAAAACTGACTTCCAAAAGTTGTCTCTTACCTCCACTTGCATGCCGTGGTACAAACACATATCCACATTCACCTCAAAGGCACACACAATACAGGTACACTCGATAATAACCATAGGTTATTTCTCCACAGGTGAAATGAGACAATTCAAGCCAGATTAAAACATATTAAAGACAGGTTTATTGGGAAGCAGGTTTATTGGGGTGAGGAGGGGGGTGCTTAAGACAAGGGCCTGAGGAGGTGTACATTTTACATATCAAAGCAGACTGTCCTCCAGGTTCCCCCAGCATCCCTCAGTCCCCACCTGGCATACCCTGCCCCAACCCTGAACTTTCCAGCCCAGGGACTGGGCTGTCCTTCCCCCAGAGGCTCCTCTTTATATAATCCAGACGTTTTTTATTTATCTCTGTCTGTCTGTCTGTCTGTCTCTCTCTCTCTCTCTCTCTCTCTCTCTCTCTCTCTCTCTCCTCTCTTTGTGCTTTTGCCCTTTCTTTCTTTTTCTCCCCCACCACCCCCCAGAGTGATTTCCCTGGCCTCTGTCCTTAGAACCAGTAAACTCACCTTCCCAATAGAGCAGCTTCCCAATAAACCTGCCTTTAATATATTCTAATCTGGCTTGAACTGGCTAATTTCATCGGCAGAAAAATAACCTATCAAATACTTTCTAATTGTTATATGTGTGTGTGTGTGTGTGTGTGTGTGTGTGTGTGTGTGTGTGTTGTGTGTGTGTTTCTCTGTGTGGCCTTAGCTGTACTGGAACTCAATCTACAGACCATGCTGGCCTCAAACTCAGCAATTCACCTGTCTCTGACTCCTGAGTGCTGGGATTAAAGTCTTGGACCACCACTACCTGATTTAAACACAGGAGTGGGTTTTTTTAGTTTTGGGTTTTGGGAGGGGTGTCTTTTTGTTGTTTGTTTGTTTGTTTGTTTGTTGTTTTGTTTTGCTTGAAACAGGCTCTCTCTACATAGCCCTGGCTACCCTGGAACTCATTAAAGTCTTTTAAAACATATTTTAGAACAAATAAATTAAAGATAAAATGTAAAAAAGGGGAGGCCGGGGATCTAGCTCAAAGGTACAGTACTTGCCCAGCTTGCATAACACGCTAGCTTTAATCCCCAATACTGCAAAATAATAATAACAATTGATTACAGTTTTTAAATTTTCTAGAGTTTGAATTTCCCACTGTACAGGCTTCTTTTGGCATGGACCTGTCTTGCTGACCCATCACGTCACTCTGGGCGGGGACAGGACAGGATGGAGACTTTGAGACCAGATAACCTTGACCCAGGCTCTCTACTCCCACACTCTCTTACCTCCTCTGGGGTGACTGCTGTCCTGCTGTGACAGCAGGTTAATTCTCAAGTCCTTATCCTCTCCTAAGGCCCGAGAGGTTCTCTGCTGGGTCTGTGTCCTGGAATTGGAGCTCCACAATGAAGGCCCAGGGTGTCCTCTGGATAGTGCTTGGATTGCTGCTGTGGCCAGAGCCAGGGACAGGTGAGTCCAAGGGCAGAGGCCTGAGGGGTAGGGTACTTGCTTTGTTCAACCCTAGTGGGCAAAGCTCCAGCTCTCAGAAAACTGCCATTCCGGCACCTTACATGCTCCCAGCCCGAGTCAAGGAAGGGATGCCAGAAAGACCTGGGGACATGAAAGCAACGGTTAAGGGTACTTTCCTGGAGAAGAGATACACAGAACCAGGAGGAAGGAGAGCTGGGTTTGGTTAAGAAGCAGAAGAGAAAGGATATTTTAGACAGAAAAGAGAAAAGTTACAGAATGTATTGCCCACGGAAGAGCACCAGTTCCAGACACTAGGATTAAAATGACCTTGAGGCTCTGGGTATGCAAACACTTGTCTGTATTTCCAGAACATAGGAGCTGAAACAGGAGGATCCTGAGTTTGAGGTCAGCCTGGATTATATAATGAGTTAGAGGCCAGCCTCCAATATATAGCAAGCCCCTGCAACAAACAAAACAACCTACCTTCCCAGATTCAAATCATACCTCCTCCACTTTCTAGCTGGGTAACCTGAAGCAGCTAACACGACATTTCCGTTTCAGATGCTTCATCTGTAACAGGAAGTTAATGAGACATAGCTTATAATGTTTTGTGAGGATTAAATAGGTTAAATATGTCACTCAGAATGATGCCTGGCACGTGGTAAATGGTTAAATAAACACTGGCAATTATCCAACAACCCCTAATTCTGCTGTGGACCTGGTACCCAAACATTTCTAGCTTTCACTTGCTTATTTGCTTCTCTCTCTCTCTCTCTCTCTCTCTCTCTCTCTCTCTCTCTCTCTCTCTCTGCCTCTCTCTCTCTCTCTCTCTCTCTCTCTCTCTCTCTCTCTCTCTCTCTCTGCCTCTCTCTCTTTCTTCAAGACAGGGCCTTACTGTAGTCCTGGCTGTGCTGGAACTCTATCTATAGACCAGGCTGGCCTCAAACTCAGAGATCAGCCTGCCTCTGCTACAGTAAAGACATGTGCCAGTATGCCTAGCTTAGATTCCCTTTCTTAAAGAGGGAAAAACCTATTATTCTCCTCCCCTTTGTTTATTCATCTGTCTGTTCATCTATCTGTGCATCTGTTTGTCTGAGACAAGATCTCATTTTGTAGCCAGGGTGGCAGGGGACTATGTTGTTCAGGCTAGTCTTGAATTTGTGGCAATCCTCCTGCCTCAGCATTTTTAAATGAGAGGATTACAGGCATGACCATAGCAACTTTTATCAAGGAAAGCATTTCACTGGGGCTGGTTTACAGGTTCAGAGGTTTAGTCCATTTTTAGCATGGTAGCATGGTGGGAAGCACGCTACCCAGACATGGTACTGGAGGAGCTGAATTCACACCTCCTCCAACAAGGCCACACCCCCTAATCCCTCTCAAGTCATACCACTCCCTAATGACCAATGGTTCAAATTTATGAGCCTATGAGGGATATTTTTATTTAAACCACTACAAATGCTAACCTGCTCAGGCCTCTCTCTTGTTCATAGTCTTGCCATGGCTCCCCAGTGCTCAGAGAGTCCTACCTTTTTAACCAACAGGCAACAGTCTGGGTTCCTCAGTTTCTTCCTCTACATAATGGCAGCGCTGGTCACAGTGATGTCAGATGAAGAGCTAGGAACACTAGGACTATGTGACATGAGCAGAAGGACCAGAACAAAGGGAAGCTGAGTCGCTGCGCTGACTCATTCTTTCTTCCTACAGCCTCTTCCTTGCCCCTGGTCATGGACTCCATCATCCAGGCCCTTGCTGAACTTGAGCAAAAGGTACTGGTGACTGGGGCCAATGTCACTGCCTCTGCAAGGATTCTGTCAGCCAAGAACTCCAGCCCCCACAATTCCCTTCACCAGCACTTGCTGCTGAAGGCACCAAGCCACGACACTATAGAGCCAGATCTTCAGTCACTCAGCCCAGAGCTTCAAGCCCTGATTTCCGAGGTGGCCCAACATGATGTACACGATGGGCAGGAACATGGAGTGGTGCTGGCACCCGACGGCTCCACTGTAGCAGTGAAGCCTCTACTGGTTGGGCTAGAGGCTGGTCTACAGGGGTACGGTGTTGCTAACTTGTCTTCAGATTGCCTGACCATCCCCTGTGATCCTGGAGACACCTTGACCAATATTGGAGCCACCTGGCCAAGACTCATGGATGCCTTTTCAAATGCCTCTTCTCCAGATGTTGGAGCCACTTTACCAAATGACAAAGCCAAGACTCCCACCACTGTGGACAGACTCCTGGCAATAACCTTGGCTGGTGACTTAGGTCTGACCTTCCTCCATGGGTCTCAGATTAGGAGTCCTCCAGGCCTGGGAACTGAGGGCTGTTGGGACCAGCTTTCTGCCCCCAGGGTCTTCACACTGTTGGACCCCAAGGCATCCAGGGTCACCATGGCTTTCCTCAATGGTGCCTTGGATGGAGCTCTCCTTGGGGACCAATTGAGCCGAATCCCTAGGCCCCACCCACCCCTCAGCCACCTGCTGAGAGAGTACTATGGAGGTGGGGTGAATGGAGATCCAGCGTTCCGAAGTAACTTCCGAAGGCAGAATGGGGCTGCTTTGACTTCAGCCTCTACCCTGGCCCAGCAGCTATGGGAGGCCCTTGTCCTGCTACAGAAACTGGAGCCAGGGCATCTGCAGTTACAGAGCATGAGCCAAGAACAGCTGGCTCAGGCGGCCACCTTTGCTACTAAGGAGTTCACTGAGGCTTTCTTGGGTAAGGAGTTCCCCCTGGCCCCTCATACACAGACACTTCCACTGTGATCCCCTGGGTCAGCAAGATCCAGAGCCTAGGAAATCCAGGGAGACAGCCGCGTCTATAGAAAAGGACAATTTCATGGGCAAAAAATGCTAGTGTTGGCCCTTGGAGAATAAATAAGAGTTTATATGATTTTTAAGTTTTTTAAAGAGGGGTTGGGGTATAGCTGGGTTAGTAGAGCGCATGCATGAGAAATACCCTACCACCACAGTAAACTGTACATAGTGGTGCATGCTGGTAATCCTAGCTCTTGAGAGGCAGAGACTGGAGAATCAGAAGTTCAAGGGCAGCCTGGGCTTCATGAGACCTTGACCTCTACCCACCATGCCCCACACATAAGACGAATCATACAATTGGAAGTCAACACAGAAGGGCTAATTTTTTTTCTTTACCTATTTATTGAGACAAGGTTTTATATATATGTAGCCCAGGCTGGTCTTGAATTTGAAAGCCCCCTTCCTTAATCTCTCAAATTCTGAGATTAGCTGGGATGTACTACCATACTCACACTTTTGGGTTTTCTTCTGGAAGTGGAAGGACATATACTGGCTTCCATCTATCTAGCTATCTACCTACTTACCTACCTATCATCTATCTATCTATCTATCTATCTATCTATCTAACTATCTATCTACCTATCCATCTTGTGTATGCCTTCTGAG
Organism: Arvicanthis niloticus; assembly: GCF_011762505.2. Taxonomy (NCBI): domain Eukaryota; kingdom Metazoa; phylum Chordata; class Mammalia; order Rodentia; family Muridae; genus Arvicanthis; species Arvicanthis niloticus. The sequence goes on along the minus strand of NC_133429.1, from coordinate 4,205,183 downwards.
CCATCTCCCTGACCTATAACTAGACGCTTGTCAAATCCTGGAGGCCAGAGGTATGCCCACAGATTCATTTTAATAGAGATCACTCTTCCAGAAGGAAATGCTTGATGGTAAACTCTGACGCTCCCTTGCTCTTGAAGGATGCCCAGCCATTCACCCTCGCTGCCGCTGGGGAGCGGCTCCCTACCGAGGCCACCCAACGCCACTCCAGCTGCCACTTGGATTTTTATATGTGCATCACACGTACGTGCCAGCGCCACCCTGCACCACCTTCCAGAGCTGCGCGGCCAATATGCGCTCCATGCAGCATTTCCACCAGGACGTGCGCCACTGGAATGACATCGGCTACAGGTGGACCTGGCCTAGTCCACTGTGGGAGGGACTGGAAGGCAAGGAGTAGAACCAGTGGGCAGAAACCAGCGTGTAGTTGGAGGAATTTGTAGTGGGCGTGGCCAAGAACCAGACTGTGGTCAAAATGAGGGACCAGGTCCAAGGAGGAAGAGAAGAGTGAAAAAAGAGTGAATAGGGATGTGACTGATTCTTAGGGGTAGATTCAAAAAGGAGAAACTTGGTTTGGTTTGGTTTGGTTTGGTTTGGTTTGGTTTGGTTTGGTTTGGTTCGGTTCGAGACAGGTTTTTTTGTTTTTTTGTTTTTTTGTTTTTTTTTTTTTTTTCTCTGTGTAGCCCTAGTTGTCCTGGAACTCTGTAGACCAGCTTGGCCTCTAACTCCGAGTGCTAGGACTAAAGGTTTAGATCAACACAGCCTCCTCCTCCTCCTCCTCCTCCTCCTCCTCCTCCTCCTCCTCCTCCTCCTCCTCCTCCTCCTCCTCCTCCTCCTCCTTCCTCTAATGAAACACCCTCTCAGCTGGCCTGAGCTGGCCTGGAGCTCCCTATGTGGAAAAAGCTAGTCTCGAACTCATAGAATTCTGTCTGATTCTTTCTCTGAATGCTATGATTAGGGTATTCTGCACTATTTTGCAAGAAAGAACCGTTTCTGGGCTGGCACTTGGTGTTCAAATGATATTGAATTGGATGAAACAGAAGCAGTGTGCCGCACTTGGTGTCTTAAAGCACAGGGACAGAGCCCTGCTGATCCTAAATATCCCATCCCCTCTGCAGTTTCGTCATAGGCTCCGACGGCTATGTGTACCAGGGTCGTGGCTGGTACTGGGTAGGTGCGCACACGCGCGGTTACAACTCCCGCGGCTTCGGTGTGGCCTTCGTGGGCAACTACACCGGGTCACTGCCCAGCGAAGCTGCGCTGAACACGGTGCGCGACGTGCTCCCGAGCTGCGCAATTCGCGCAGGTCTCTTGGGGCCAGACTACAAGTTGCTCGGCCACCGCCAGCTAGTGCATACCGACTGCCCCGGGAACGCGCTCTTCAACTTGCTGCGCACCTGGCCTCACTTCACTGTGGTGAGTATGCTTGTCCCTGTGCCTGAGCTTAGCCTGTCACCCCTGCATCTTCGAAACATGCAGTCTCTCTCCATGGCATCATTGTCCTGTCTATTCCGTGACACAACTTCAGCCCTAGACCTGCCCCAGCCAGCTCATCTTTCACCTAACTCCTAACACCTCTGCTTGCCACCCCTCTGACCTCAGTCTGGCCTTCTTTACTTGCTAGGTTACAGACTTCTGCTGCCAGCTTTCTCCCCCAAACCACTGTTGCCTTTCAACCTCCTTAGAGCTGCAGCCAGGAACTCCTGGGGTGTTTTGGAACCGCAGTTTTTCTTTTTTTTTTTTTTTTTTTTTTTTGGTTTTTCAAGACAGGGTTTCTCTGTGTAGCCCTGGCTGTCCTGGAACTCACTCTGTAGACCAGGCTGGCCTCGAACTCAGAAATCCGCCTGCCTCTGCCTCCCAAGTGCTGGGATTAAAGGCGTGCGCCACCACCGCCCGGCGGAACCGCAGTTTTTCTCTCTTCAGGGCCTCATCATGACTGTGGCCTGACGCTACTCAAAGCTCTCATCTGAAGAGCAATTTGTCTTAGGTCCTTACTATCAAACATAACATTTTTTTTTTTTACCATTTTATGCTAAAACTCTTCTGCCTACATACCTTATCCCAGGTCAGCCGAGAATTCACTTCAGCCTCCTATCCTGAGGGCTTCTGCTCATACAACCCTAACCTAACCTGTGACCCTTCACTCCAAATTATTCTGTTGGCCAAACCTAGTCCAGTTCCTACTCCTGTGTTGCTCTCCTCTGCTCATCTCAGCTCCAAGGGTTCTCAATAGCCTCTGACTCCCTGGTTCCTGAGGAACCTTCCACTAGAACAATCTAGGCTGCCCAAGAGTCTCGCCCAGCCTCTGATTTCTACCGCTACCTAACCACTCAGCTGCATTACCTGTGTCTGTTTTGTTTGTAAAAACAAAGTTTAACGCAGGCTAGCCTTGAACTCACTGTGAGGCTCAGGCTGGCCGCCACCCCCACCACCCTCCTGTCTCCACCTTGAGTGCTGAGATTGCAGATTCTTGAAGTATATCAACCCAACTACTACTTCCTTCTTTTTTCTTCTTTTTAGTGTGTGCGAGCATCTGCATGTGTGTTTGTGTCTGTGGTATTAAAGACCATTTCTGGTGTTATCCCCAGGAAAGCCATCTATTTACGTCCTTTGAGACAGGGTTTCTCATCAGACTAAAGCTCACCAAATAGGGTAGGTTTGCTGGCTAGTAGCCCAAGGGGTCTTCTTGTCTTCAGATCCCTAGTCCCAACACTGGGACTAAAAGATGCCACTTGGCTCAGCATCTTTACGTGGGTTCTGGGGATCAAACTCAGGTCCTCACATTTGCAAGGCAAGCACTGTGCTGACAGAGCCATTTCCCCAGCCTCTGTTTTGGCTTTGAGACAAAGTTTTCCATAGCCCAGTGAGGGATGATCTTTAACGTCGGATCCTCCAGCCTCTACTTACCTATATGTTGCCTGTTTTCACTAAGCTATTTATCTGCCTGTCTTTGCCTGCAGACGGGTTTGAGTTTGGCTTGTTTTGATTCATTTTAATAGGGGTGTGTACTTGCTGTGTAACCTGGGTTAGCTTTCTTTGAGACAGGGTTTCCACTATGCAGACTTCAACTCACATAGTCCTACTGCCCCTGCCTCCTGAATGCTGGGATTAAAAGCTAAAGGCATGGGCCACCACAGCTGCCCTAAGATTAGCCTTGAACTCCCCAAATCATTTGGGCTCAGACTCCCAAGTGCTGGGATTATATATGTTTCCCCACCACACACTGCTATAGTCAGCCTGGTGTCCACTTTGGGCCCTCATCCTGTCCTATATCCAAGACTCCATAGCAAGGAGGGCAGGCCCAGTCATACATACACCCTAAATCTTATATTCTCTTATTTCTTCTAGGTTGAAAACTAAGAACTCCTTTGAGGGACCCTTGAAGATCCAGAAGGCACTATACCTAACGAGCCTTTGAGCAACCACAGACCTCCAATAAAGGGACCACTGAAAGGAAATATCTCTATAAGCATCATCTTCCTCAGAGACCAGAATGCAAGCAAAGTGTGTGCGGCTCAGTGGGAAAGCACCCAGCTGACAAACAAGAGGCTTTTGATTGTGTTTTGTATTTTCAATTTTTTTTTCATGACAGCGTTTCTCTGTGTAGCCTTGGCTATCCTGGAACTGTAGACCAGGCTGGCCTCAAATTCAAAGAGATCTGCCTGCTTTTGCCTCCTTAAATTAAAGACACTGGAATTAAAGACTTGTGTCAGTCACCGCTGCCTGTCAGCTCTCGACCCCTACTCCAGCACTACAAAATAAATGAAGCTGGGTACAGGAGCTCATATTTGTAATCACAGCAATTGGAAGATAGAGGAAGGAGAATTTCTTGGAAGCTGTGGGTATTAGGGACTGACACCGCCTAACACTGAGTGCTAACGAGTCAGGATGACAAAAATGGAGGCAGCTTATTTTACGACCTTGTAAGGTGAAATGCCAACAAAACCGGTAACAGTGCCTCTTTGGGAGAAAAACTGTCCTTTTTTTTTAAATGCTCTTAATCAAAACCCCTTTCCCTCTCCTTGCTGCATGTTGCCTGAGTTTCATCATCCATCCCTTTCCCCCTTTTTTCAATGTATGCTCTTGGTCATGATGCAGCAAGCTACCTGTATCCTCCCATCCTGAGACAGATAACCTTTAGTTTGAAAAGAAGGCTAGCCAAAAGACCAGACAAGAAGGCACAAGGTGTTAGGATAGAGAAACCAATGCCATCTACTCTTACCTGCCACCTAAGCCTGTCTAAGGGGCTTTTGTATTAAAAATGGACCATAGTGTTTTGTTTTCCACCAAGGCTAGAAGCTAATCTGTGCTACAGAATCAAGAAAACAAAAGCAAATAAATGAATTTCAGTACAAAATGGTGATTTGGAGGCAACCCTAGAACTTCCCTATTGGGGAGTAAAAAGGCAAGGCCTGGAGGAAAAGCAGCCAGGGAAAGCAATCAAGTGGGTTCCTGCTGCAGACACGCAGAACTCAGTTACAGGAAGACAGCATCAAACAGAGCCTTCACTGTCATCCCTGAGCCTAGGAGGCAGAGAACCTGTGTCTCTGGGAGAGGGCCACTCCAGAAAGTGTAGGCTCAATGACATATCAGGATTGTTTGTCACATAACGACCAGATAAGACCCCATTTCCTTAAAAAAAAAAAAATAAAATTATAGCCTGAAGCTGCAGCTCAGTGACAGCTTTTGCCCAGTGTTATACTGGGGGCCCTGGGCTTCATCTCCAGCACTATAAAAAGAAAGGAAAAGAGAAAGTGAAAAGGGGAAATGTTGGGAGCGGCCCAGTACACAGCAAACTAATAAAACTGAAGAACTCTGGAGATACTTTAGGAGATAAGCATGAGGCTCTGAGTTCAAATCCCCACTACTCTTGTAAAAAGCTGGGTGCTGCCAAATGCTCCTGTAACCCTGGCACCATGAAGAGTGGGCACAGGAAGATTGCTGAGGCTTCGTGGCTGCCATCCAAACTCCAGATCTGATGAGAGATACTGTCTCCAAAGAATAAGGCAGAGAGTGACAGTGCAGAACACTTGATAACACCCTCCTCTGACCTCTGTAGATGACCTCCCCACAACCAAGGATTCAGAGGTGAATGTTGGCCTTGCATATTTGAGGCTTAGGGGTCCACCTCTGGCACCACAAATGAAAAGCCTCCCAGTTTGATTAGTCATTCTCCATTGTAGGAATATTCCATAACATCATATTGTACCCAGTATATATATACAACTGTAATTTATCATTTTAATAGAATATGGCTGAGTGAGGTGGCCCACACCTTTAATTTCAGTTTTGGGGAGTCAGAGGTAGGCATTTCTCTGTGAATTTGAAAACAACCTGCTCTACCAAACAAGTTCCAGCCCAGCTATAGTTACATAATGTGACCCTATCTCAAATTTTAATCAATTAATTAATTTACACACACATGCCTTTAATCCCAGCACTTGGGGAGCAAAGGCAGGTAGAGTTTGAGTTTGAGGTCAGCCTGGTTTACACAGCTGGGCTACACAGAGAAACCCCATCTAAAAAAAAACATAATTAATTGACTAATTAACTAATTCTAATTAATTATTTAATTAATTAAAATAAAGCTGAGTGTATAGTAATAGAGTGCTTGCCTAGCGCATACAAAGGCCCGAGCTCCCTCTCCCACACTGTATAAATGAAGCATGATGGTTCATACCTCTAATTTCAGGCTCAGGGGCAGAAAGCAAAAGAATCAGAAATTCATAGTCATCCTACTATAGCCCAAGATGGCCTTGAACATTGAACACACTATGTAGCTAAAGATGACCTCCAATGTATATAGCAAGCTCAAGACCAGGCGTGTGTGTGTGTGTGTGTGTGTGTGTGTGTGTGTGTGTGTGCATAAATATGTATATATTGACGTACTATGAGCTATGGCTCAATTGTTAAGAATACTTAACTGCTTGGGGCTGGAGAGATAGCTCAGCGGTTAAGAGCACTGACTGCTCTTCCAGTGGTCCTGAGTTCAATTCCCAGCAACCACATGGTGGCTCACAACCAAGAACATCTGTAATGGGATCCGATGCCCTCTTCTGGTGTGTCTGAAGACAGCGACAGTGTACTCACATACATAAAATAGATATTTAAAAAAAAAAAAAAAGAATACTTACTGCTCTTTCAGAGAATCTGGGTTCAGTTCTCAGCACCCCCATAGTGTTTCAGATTGTTCTTTATCTTTATCTCTGGTCTCAGGGGATTCGGTGCCTTCTTTTGACCTCCATGGGCATCTGGCACACACATGGTACTCTTACATACATGGAGAGAAAAACCAAACAAACAAAACACCTGTTACACATAAGAATAAACACATCTTTTTAAAAAGGTAAATAAAAGGAAGAAAAAAATCATTTGGGGCCAGAGGTATGGCTTGGTGGCAGACCACTCTCACAGTACATGTGTGGTGTGGAGTTTCGTTCCCAGCAAAGGAGGAGGAAAAAAACAGAGATCTAGGACTAGAGCCAGTATGTAATGATATGGCAAATAAAATAAGTAGAATTATACATGGGAGGGGACATTGTTTTATTGGACAGGACTGATGTAGCCCAAACTGGCCTTGCACGCACTATGTAGCTAAGGATGACCTCCAATTTCTGATCTTCTTGCTTCTCCCCGCCCCCCCCCCCAACTGAGATTCCAGGCCTGTGTCACCACACCCAAGTTTACATGGTATTAGGGATGGAACCAGGGCCTGTGTGCGGGACACGTGCTCTGCCATTGACGCTTATTTCTAGCCTTCAAAATAAAATTTCAAAGGAAAAAAATGAGACTTATTCATAATAGGATTATAAGATATAAGAAATATAAATGCAGTGTCCCTTTTTTTGTGGGGGCAGAGTTTGAGATAGGATTCTCTGTGTAGCCATGGTTGTCCTGGAACTCTCTTTGTAGAACAGGCTAGCCTCTCCCTGCTTCTGCCTCCATAGTGATTAAAGGCGTGCACCTTCGTACCCAGCTCGCAATGTCTCTTTTTCAAAGTGAGAGTTTCAGGACAGTCACAGTAAGGAGAGCTTTAAACCTTTAAGCCTGTGTCTTTAGTGACTGCAACCCCCTATAGCCAAGGAGTCAACTTTATCCTATCCACTTCATGAATCCAACTCCCCACATACAGAGTCCACTATTTAGCCCAGACTGGCTTCAAACCTGTGGCACCAATTTTCTTGCGCCAGTCTTCCAAGTCCTGAAATTACATGTGTGCACTGCCCCCACAGGTTACTGTTATTCTTGTCTTTGTACAAAGTGTTCCTTCTACCTGGTACAATCTGTTTTCTTCTCATGCTTTAGTTTGCAAAAATTACCTCCCCAGAGAAGTCTTTTCCCTGATTTTTCCAGCCTTAGAAGAGTAGCATTTCTTCTCAATTGGTCATCCTTCATCCAGCGTTTCTATGTTGTCTCAGTCTCCCACACAAATTCATAATGTCGCAATGAATTCAGGACATGTCCCCCTCCACAGACACATTTATTTAATCTCTTCCTCCATCTCATCTGGTAGGAACTCGGGAAACATTTGTCAAACATGAGCTTTTAAAAATGTTTTAATTATGTATATCTGTGTATGGTTAGATGCCCCTGCAGTGTGGAGTATAAAGACACTCAGAGGCCAGAACAGGGTTTCAGGTACTGCAGTGCTGGACATATAGCTGGTTGTGAGCCACCCATGCCATAGTGTTTCTCACTTAACCCCAGAGCCATCTCTCTAGCCCTTGAATGGGAGCTTTTTGAAACTGATACCATCCATCATCCTTTACAAATAAGGAAGCACAGGGACAGGAAATGACTTGTCTGAGGTCACAGTGAAAAAAGAAGATGGCCAGAAGTCCAATCTGTGTGAGAGCAGTGCTGACTCACTCCTGCCGGAGCACCTACCCACTCCTTTTCTGTTAAATTTGTAGTGCATTTTATTTATTTTGTATGTTGCATGTATACACACGTGCATGAGTGTGTAGGGGTCTGAGGGCAACTTGTGAGAGTCTGTTATCCCCTTCTACCATGTGGGTCCCAGGGAACTACCTTATATTCACTGATCTAGCTTGATGGCCCCACCTCTTTCTCAAGTAAACATTTATCAAAACAGAAAAGATACTAACTGGACAGCACCCCCAAACTTCACCACAAAGAGATGTCACAACAGAATACACCCAGCACTGAGACTCAAAACCAAAGCATGTCAAATTTATGTTGTATGAATTTTACTTGCACTTAAAAATAAATCTGGGATGGGAGCTGGAGAAATGGCTCCGTGGTTAAGAGAATAGACTCCTAAACCAGAGTCGAATTCCCAGTGCCCTTATCGAGCAGCTAATAAACACCTGTGGCTGTAGCTCCAGGAGAATCCAATCCTCTGTGGACACCTCTCACACATGAATACACTATCCCCCTACACATACATACAGAGTGGAGGTACAATTTAAATACTTGTCAAGGTGATTGATCCCAGCATTCAGGAGACTAGACTAAAACTAAGACTAGACTAAGATCCAGCCTAGACTAAGTAGGAGACCTTGTGTGGAAAAAAAAAAAATATATATATATATATATATATATATATATATATATATATATATACATACATACATACAGGATGAAAATGTAGATCAGTTAATAAAGCCTTCATCAAACACAAATAAAACCCTGGTCAAGGGGGGAAATAAACCAAACAAAACCAATAACAAACAAAAAGGTGCACACCTATAATCCCAGCGTTTGGAAGACAGTAGCAGGAAGAATAGAAACTCAAGACCAGCCTTCCTTAGACAGACACAATAGATGCCCATCTCAAACAAAGCAAAACAGAACAAAAGAAGCCATCTTCCAAAAGTCTCCTTTATGACCTCACTCAGCCACTAGCCCTTCTGAGTGAGACTAATTCACTGACTTTTTTAAAAGATTCATTTTTATTAATTTTAAGTGTGTGTGTGTGTGTGTGTGTGTGTGTCTGTGTGTGCGCGCGTGCGAGCATGTGCTCATGCAAGTGGGTACAGAAGAGTAAGGAAGCATAAGAGCCCTCAGAGAAGGGGTTCCAGGCATTTGTAGCTGTCACAGATTTAAGGAACTGAACAGTTTCTGGTCCTCTGCAAGAACAGCCACAAACTTCACTACTGAGCTGTCCCTCCAACCCCAATTCCATGACTTGTAGTGTCTTCATATGCTTGGTTGTCAACTTTTTACTACTTTTTATTTCTCTTTCTTTCTTCCTTCTTTTGTTTTTTTTTTTGTTTGTTTGTTTGTTTGTTTTGGTTTTTTTGTTTTGTTTTGTTTTGTTTTCTTTCAATCAGGGTCTTGCAGAAGAATCCTGGCTGCTGTTGAACTCACGACAAACCTCCCGCCTTGGATTCATAAGTGCTAGGTTTTTATGTGTGTGTAGTTACCACTCCCAGAAAGGTTTAGGACTCTACACTATATGAATGGTCTTACCTAGGGAATACTCTTAGGTTTCGCTTTTGTTCAGCACTGTGATTTGTCCCACACCATTAAAGAATTTATTCATTTTCTTTGCTGTACAATACTCTTCGGTGTGGAGATGGCACCGAGTGTTTGTTCTGCTGTCAGTGGACACTTGGGTTATTTGGAGTCGTTAGTTGCGGTGTTGGTGGCCATGTCTATTGGATGTCTACCTAGCAGGGGAAATACTGGATCTGAGGAGACCCACATAATCATGATCGGAGGCCGAGGACTGGGGGATGGCACAATGAGTGCTACAACAGCCACTGAACATGCACAGTCTAGTTCTAACTTAACACTGGGTAGGGGAAAGTCTAGCCGAAAGTCCAAGTCCAGCCTGGGCTACAACACATGCAGTGAGCTCAAGGCCCAGTCTGTACAATTAAAAAAAACACACACACACAAAGAAGGCTAGGCATTCGGCTCAGTAGTAGAGCATAGGCCATGCGCTCAGGCCCTCGGTTCCCACTCCCAAGGTGGAGAGGCTGGGGCTGGGGGGGGGGTAAGACACTTGCCATGTAAGATCCGGACTTGCATCCTCCGGATCTCACATAAAGGTAGGAGAGAACTGACTCCCCATGGTCATCCTCTGATGGCCATGTGAGCACTATAGCAACCACACACAGTAGTAATAAATAAATGCGGACTCTTCTGAGCTGAGCCGTTTAATCCATTCCAATAAAATTGTGGCAGCTTCCCTACGTAAGTGAATCTTTCCACACCCCGGCCAGCAGGAGACTTTGGGGGGGGGGGGGATGGCCTGTAGCCTTGCTAGCCAGCATTTACCTAGCATGTTCCCATTTCATAGAAGGCAACTGAAGTTCAAAGAGAGAAGTATGTACTGCCTCCTGACCTTCTCGGCAGAAGCCAGAACTGCCAACCTCTCTTCCACCCCTCCCACCTCCGCATCCTGCCCCCATCATGCCCTCCCAGCCTGACTGTAAGGGCGGGGGGTGGGGGGAGACAAGACAGGGTCACGTGGAGCTAGGTTCCGAGGAAGGAAGCTAGCTAGGCACAGTACAGACTGCTGCTGGTTCTGGACTGGCCAGGAAATCAAGGTAAGGGAGGGTATAGGTGTGGCAAACCTCAAGTGCGTTCCTTGGAGGCAAAGCTGAGAAGAGACCAAGGACGATGAAGACAGAATGTGGGCAGACAATGCGCAGAACTGTCACCTTTTGGTCTCGCAGCAGAGACTCCGCCATGGACCCACCGTTGCAGAGTGAAGATTCCCAAACGCAGCCCTCGCAGCTCTCTCCACTGACATCCTACCACTGGCACACTGGAGGCCGAGGGGAGAAGACTGCTGGAGCGTTCCGCTGGGGCCGCTTCGCAGGCTGGGGAAGGACCCTGAGCCATCAGGAGTCCATGGTGAGCACCCAGCCAGCCCCTAGATCTCTGTTTCGTCGGGTCCTCTCTGCACCCCCTAAGGAGTCACGGCCCAATCGCCTCCGGTTTTCCAAGACCCTGTGGGGTAGGCACAAGAATGTGGCACCACTGGAACCTAAGCCAACTCCGAAGGCCCCAGGTACGTTCTCCCCCAACCCAACTGGGGCTAGGCTGGGTGGCCGGATGCCTGGGTGTTTGTCTGTCAATCTAGCATCAGTCCTCTAGACACAGGAAGTTGTGGGGAGTATGAAAGCCCAGCAGGAAGCGGCTGGGGCCCCTAGCAGCCCTCATCTCTCTTTCCCCTGAAGCTGGGGTGAGGAAGGACCCATAGGCAGCTGGGGTTCAGTTGAGAAAGGGGCATTGATGCACCTTAGTACTGTGGTGGGCGTCTAATGGTTCTTGGCCCTGATGGCTGTTTTCTTCTGTATCCAGTAGATCAAACTGGATTTCAGCTGCCTTATATATAGCCCATGTCTTACTTTGTTACCTTGAATGTGAAATTACCCATCTCCACCTTAAAGACAACGTTCATTCATTCAAGCAAGCAGATGTTTACTTGTTCAGTGTGTGTGTGTGGGGGGGGGGGGGGTGTCCTTTATCACAACACATGTGTTGAGGTTAGAGGACAACTTGCATTTATTTATTTATGTGGGAAGGGGGCAAGCAAGCCATGGTTCCAGTGAGGGGGCTCAAAGGACAACTTTCAGGAGTCAGTTCTCTCCTTCAATCATGTGGGTCCTAGGAATCAAACTCAAGACAGTTAGCCTTGGTGGCAAGCACCTTTACGTTCTGAGCCATCTTGCTGGCCCAAGCAGAAGGTTTTGAGCATCGAATTGGTTCAGTCCCTGACTGAAGCACTTAGGATAGCTGTGAGCAAAGCAGATGACACTCCCTGCCCTGTGGAGTTCACATTGCAGTGGGTGGGGGAGGAACAGTTCAGACAGAAGAATGAAGTCAATGTGAGGCCGGCAGATGCTGCAAAGTGAGAACTGGGAGACTAGTGGAGACTGGGAAGACTAGCGACCAGGGCTGAGCATACACTACACTAAGAGATCCACTCGTAGGAAAGTCAGGGCCTCGGATGTGGCTCAATGGTAGAGCACTTGTCTAACACGAGAGAGGCTGTGGGATTGTGGATTTTATACCCACCACCAAGAAAGAAGAGTTGTATGTATCACCCCTAGTGGTAAAACAGGGTAGAAAATAAACTGAGAAGATTGATTCAGCTGGTGTTTCCTGGAAGCTCATGATTAATTCAGGTCTTTCCTAGAAATTCTTGAAATGCCTTCCATTCATCAGAGCTAGGACAACTAAAATCCCTGCACTTGGAAGGCAGGCGCAGGAGAATGATCCGTATTGAGTTCTAGGCCTGCCTAAGCCACATAACAAGGCTTTATCTCAAAACCAATGAGGCTCTGGCAAGGTGACTGCCAAGTAAGAGCACCTGGTGGTAAACCTGGAGCCCCACATGGTCAAGGGGAGACTGCCTCTTAAATGTTGTCCTTTGACCTTTCACATGAACCCACATAAATAAATAAACTCCAGTTGTTCTCCGGCCTCCACTTGTGCCGTGGCAAAAGTGTGTTTACAAGCACAAACTAAATAAATGTCACAAAAAGCAACTCAGCGTTAATATTATATTGAGAAAAGTGGTTTCATATTATAGGGATTTGTTTTCCAAGACAGAGTCTTTCAACATAGACCTGGCTGGCCTCAGACTCACAGATCTGCCTGTCTCTGCCTCCTGTTTGCTGGAATTAAAGGTGTATACCACCAGGCTCAATTCTTTCTTTCTTTCTTTCTTTCTTTCTTTCTTTCTTTCTTTCTTTCTTTCTTTCCAATTTAGGGACTCACACACAAATGCTCTACTACTGGGCTAAGCTTCCAGCCCTGCAGAAATAGCCTCTGAGGCCCTATACGGTGGGTGCCCAAGGTTGCCCACTACATAGGCTCCAGACAGTGCTTTCAACCAAGCAAGCCTGCTTTTTTCTAGTTCAGTCTCTCACTACTCCTCCCACAGTGGGGATTGGGGTAGCACATTGCTGGAGGGTATGTTCAGAACAAGCCAAGCCCGGGGTTCAATCCCCAGCACCACAGACAATAAACCCCAGTTCCTAACTAGTTGCAGTACTCTGTGAGGGTGAGTAGAGTTGTCCCTGACCCAGTCTCCACCAACACCACCTCCCCAAGAAAGAAAACTCCCATGTACTTACAACTTTGTCTATACCATTCTCAAGTGAATCCTTTCCACCTTAAGTAAATTGTGTGTGTGTGTGTGTGTGTGTGTGTGTGTGTGTGTGTGTGCACAGCATGGAGAAGTCAGAGGATAGCACGGTAGAGTCTGTTCTCTCCTTCCACCTTGATATGGGTTCCAAGGATTGAATTCACAATTCACATCAGGGTTGCTTGGCTGGTACCTTTACCTGTTGAACCACCTTGCTGGTCCCAGATTATCTGTGTAAGAGGCCAAGGCCCATCATATTCTCTCTCTCTCTCTCTCTCTCTCTCTCTCTCTCTCTCTCTCTCTCTCTCTTTCTCTCTCTCCCTCCTTCCCTCCCTCCCTCCCTCTTTCCCTCATCTTCCTCCCGCTTCCTCTTCTTCCTCTTCTCTGTCTGTCCTCATTTTCAGAATAAGGTCTCAAATTAGTAGCCCAAACTGTCCTGGAACTCATCCTCTTCCTAGCTCATAGTGTCAGTCATTACAGGTGTGTGCTACTAGGCCCACCTTTACCCACTCTCTTGGTTAGGAGAAGAAGGCTCATGTTAGAAGCCTGGCTTAATCGCACACTCACAAGCTGTGTGATTCTGGGTAGGCCACTCAACCTTTCTGGTCCTCAGTTCTAATGCCCTTTAAATGGCTTTCGAAGATTGAATGAGAAAAGGCATGAAGAGTAATAAACACAGTACTGGACACAGAGCCGTTGGGCTGTGTCCACTTCTAGGGTTGTCGAGAACGAATTTCAAAGAGGCAGAGATCTGCCCAAGGACACCCAGCCTGACACAGCTGCTGAAGTGTGCACCTTCTTGTATAAAGAAGGGGGTCAGAGGGAGAAGGGGAGACTCTGAAATCAGCATCCCCTCCTCTTCCCAGAGCCAGAGCTGGAGTTGGTAGCAGACCCAGGTCTACCTGTTGCACAGATCCCTGAGCCGCCCACCCCTGACATGCCTGTTTGGAGCATTGATGGCTTTACCCTGCTCGAAGGAAGGCTGGTGATGCTTGGTGAGGAGGAGGTAAGGAAGGGCAGAGCAAGAAAAGGAACAGGACAGAGGTGATGGTAGAGGGGTAAACACCAGAAATGTATGTGCCCCCTCATGTGTGCCTCCCCTTTTTGACTAACCACTTGTATGGGAGGACAGGGTCCTCGCCAAATCCGAGTGGGGAGTGCCAGCTCAGAAAGCAGCATGCAGGCAGCCTTGGGGAACCTCAAGGATCCAGGTAAATTTGGGAATTTGGGGAGGTTAGGGGATTGGGGAGCCTTTCAAAGTGATTCATAACCAACCATGCTTTCCACCCTTAACCTCTTACCTCTGACCACGCACAGTTCGGACCCCCGGGAAAACTGAGCAGGAAGCCACTGGTTCCAACCAGGTCCACAATGTTCGGGTATGTCAGCCAGTGTGACAGGGCGGGGAAGTGGCAGGGGTGAACAGGATCTCCTAGACCTTGGCCTCAGACATGCGCTACCATCTAACTATATCTGCAGACCTTACTTAATAACACACACGCACGCACACACACACACACACACACACACACACACACACACATTAGGACCAGGTGTGGTAGTGCACATCTATAATCACAGTCACAAAGAGAAGATCGCTTAGGCTCCATAGTGAGTTCAAGCAAGCCAGGGTACATATTGAGACTGCCTGAAAAATAAACACACACACAGACAGTGACTATTTTAAAATTTCTGATCCTCAATCTCTGCTTCCTGAGTAACTGTAATCACAGTCCTGGGCTTGGAGGGCCAGGAAACAAGGGATCATGGATAGGTCACTGGCCGCTCTGAGCCTTCGCACTTATTGTCAAATAGAGCTAATGAGAAAATTCCTGTCTTGTTTTTGTATTTTTGGATGTGTGTGTGTGTGTGTGTGTGTGTGTGTGTGTGTGTGTGTGTGTGTGTTGCTTTGTTTGTTTGTCTGGGCAGGGTCTCTCTATGTAGTCTTGGCTTCCTAGAACTCACTATGTAGACTAGGCTGACCTTGAACTCACAGAGATTCAGCTGCCTCTGCCTACTGAGTGCTGGGATCAAAAGTGTACATCACGCCTGGCAAAAGCTTTCTATTTTTAAAGCCGAGTCCTATACTGCAGTCTAGAGTGTCCCAGAAGCTGGTGTGTAGCCCCGCCTCCTGGCAGCCTCTGGTTCTCAGCAGCCCTCTTGCACCTGCTCCTGAGTGCTGGATTGGAGATTGAGTCCACACCCGGTTCCCTCTCTATTTTACAAGGAGTACATAGAGAATTCAGGCAAGTGAGTGACGGGTGCTTTAAAGATACAAGCTGCTGGGGCTGAGGAGATGGCTCAGTGGCTAGGCAAGCATGAGGACCAGCGTTTGGATCCTCTGCACCCATGGAAATGCTAGAGAAGCATGGTCATCTGCCTGTATGTAAGTCTAGTACTTGGAAGAGGAAGACCAGGAATCTGCACACAACCCGTCAGCTACCGAATCACTGAGTTCTAGATGCAAGTGAGAGGTCCTGCCTCCTGGTGGCAAGTACCCGAGGAAGCTCACTGTCAGAGCCTCAGGACTCCACATATACATGCGCACATATGCCCACTCACATACATGTGTGCACACACATACACACCACACAAAAGGACACAGGAGAAAAAATATATTGTAGAAGTCAGAAATGGAAGCCTGCCTGCTTTTCTGAGTCCTAATGCAGTAAGTATAACTTTTCAATTTCCTTCTTTCTATTACTTTTTTTGGATATTGGCCAAAAGCCTACGCATGATTTCTCTGACGCTCTGGGCTTTTCAACAGTCCCTGTCCACCTCTATCATGTAGAGTTTTGCTAACCTCTGTTGCTGAACATGCTGGCTTTCTTGGACACTAACTCGAAAGGCATCACTAAGGGAGGGAGGGATGGAGGGAGGGATAGACGAAAGGAGGTAGGGAGGGGGAAGCAGGACAGGAAAGAGGGAAGAGGGAGGAGAAAGAAATGCAAGCTGTTGGGCCGGGAAGATAACAGCATTGATGAGAGCATCTGCCCCTCGTGAGGCCTTAAACACAATTTCCAGTATCGCACAACATGAATCTAAATGTCTTCTGCTGGCTGCACGTGTTAATGCAGCCTGGACTCAGGCTTGGGCCACCAAGACCAGCAGATCCTCAAGGATACTCCGGGGACAAAGCTGAGGAAAGAGCATAGGGTTCTCCCTGGCTCACATACCTCTCTGCGCCCCCTTAGAGGTTACTCAAGAGGCTGAAGGAGAAGAAAAGGGCCAAGTCAGAACTGGGAGCCCACACCCCTCGAGATGGGTAAGAGTCTCTGGGAATTTGGAGGGCTTGTGGTTCACCATTGTGCATTCAGCACCTCTGGGTTCCTTAGCTTCACCTTCACCAGCTGCCTGCATGTTCTCTCTATTCTGCTCCATGCCAGGTGAAGTTGGGGTCACAAAGACCCAGCTATTTTCTCATCTCTTGGTTGAACGATGGGAGTCATCTCTAATGAAATAGAAGCTAATCAAATACCCTGGATCTAGGAACTCTAAAGAATGCGTGGAAATTCAGCCATAAGGGATGGGGGTGGAGGAAGGAAACCCGGATCAACCGCTAGGATTCGGAAAGAGACAGCAGCTAGGGTAACTAAAGATTAGAAAGCTAAGGACTGAGTAAGTGAGGAATGACGCCTTGTTCCCCTTCACTGGCCCCAGACCCCCCAGTGCTCTTGGTTCCAGAGAATCACTTGCCACACTCTCTGAGCTGGACCTAGGCGCGGAAAGGGACGTGAGAGTCTGGCCTCTACATCCTAGCCTCCTGGGCGAGCCGTATTGCTTCCAGGTAAATGAGGAACCCACCTTAGCCTTTACTAAACCCTTGGCCCCATCTCAGCCTCTATTAAACCATTGAATCCTGCCCTAAATAGGTAACCTGGGCAGGCGGGAGCCGCTGTTTCTCTTGTCGCTCGAGCGCTGAGAGAGACCGTTGGATTGAGGACCTTCGTCGGCAGTTCCAGCCGAGCCAGGTTATCGAGGGGGACGGGCACAGAAAGCCGTTTCCCAGCCAGGCCCTGCCCCTTCCACGCCATCCACACAGTTTGTCCCCAAAACCTCCCATGCAACACAGCAGCCACATGAATGTCAAACCTACCCCTGCATCCAGTTCTCTGCCTATTTGCTACTCAAGTCCGACACACTTTTCCTACCCTGCATATAGGACAACGTGGAACGGCAAGAGACGTGGCTGACGGTGTGGGTGCACGAGGCCAAAGGGCTACCCCGAGCAACTGCACCCGGAGTGCGTGCGGAGCTGTGGTTGGACGGCGCGCTACTGGCGCGCACTGCCCCCCGGGCGGGCCCAGAACAACTCTTCTGGGCCGAACGCTTCCACTTCGAAGCGTTGCCACCTGCCCGTCGCCTGTCGCTGCGGCTGCGCGGAGCAGGCCCGGCAGGGGCAACCGTGGGCAGGGTGATGCTGGAGCTGGACGAGGTGAGCATCACCCGCGCGCCTGCTGCGGGCCTGGAGCGCTGGTTCCCCGTGCTTGGGGCGCCGGCGGGTGCGGTGCTACGGGCGCGGATCAGGGTGCGACGTCTGCGCGTGCTGCCGTCTGAGCGCTATAAGGAGCTGGCGGAATTCCTCACCTTCCACTACGCGCGCCTGTGCGGGGCGCTGGAGCCTGCGCTGTCTGCTCAGGCCAAGGAGGAGCTGGCAGCAGCCATGGTGCGCGTGCTACGAGCCACTGGCCGAGCACAGGTGAGAAGCCCTGACTATGCAGACAAGTGGGACAGGTAGCGCTTTCTAAGTAGGGCTGGAGAGGAAGGGCCTGGGCAGTGTCCCGCGAAGCGGGACACCGTGAGGGGCGGGACCAATACTTTTACCAATGAGGGACGGATGAGCGCTGTACGTCTGGAATTTCAGCGGGCCTTAACTTGAACTGTGAGAGGCAGACCCTGCACTTCAGATGGGATGGGTTCCCTCTGAACTTGAGCGAGACGGGAGGGGCTGGAGGACAACCTCAACGCTATTAGGCACCACTGCTGTTTGAGAGGTGGATGTTGTAGCCTCAGCTAAAAACTGAGGACTGTGCCTGAATATCAGCAAAAAGGCACAAGGCCCTTGCCTAGGTATGAAAGATGGAGATTCGCAAGATCATTCAATGTGATCTCTGTCCTCCACAGGCATTGGTGACAGACCTAGGAACCGCAGAGCTGGCGCGCTGTGGAGGCCGTGAGGCGCTGCTATTCCGAGAAAACACCTTAGCCACAAAGGCCATTGATGAATACATGAAACTGGTGGCACAGGAGTATCTCCAGGAGACCCTGGGTAAGCAGAGAGAGGGATTGGTGCCAGAGGTCCAGAAAGCCCCAGGTGAAACGGCCTCTGGGAGTGAATGGTGCTTTGGATACTAGAATCTGGAGTGGGAGTGGAGTTACTGTTTCCCCAAGATGTTTGATGCTTCCAGAGTAACTTGGAGATAGGCTTTATCTTAGATCAGGTTTTTATTGCTGCAAATGAAACACCATTACCAAAAAGCAAGTTGAAGAGAAAAGCACTTAGCTTTCACTTCCATACTGCTGTTCATTATTGAAGGACGCCGGGAAATCAAACGGGAGGGTCCTGAAGGCAAAAGCTGGTGCAGACATGGAAAGGTGTTGCTTACTGGCTAGCTTCACGTGGCTTGCTCAACCTGCCTTCTTATAGAACCCAGGACTACCAGCCCGGGGAAAAACACCACCCACAGTGGAAGGGGACCTCCCCATTGATCACTAATTGAGAAAATGCCTTAACAGCTGGATCTCATGTAGGCATTTCTTCAACTGAGGCCTCTTCTTCTTTGATGACTCTAGCTTGTGTCAAGTTGACACACAAAACTAGCCAGAACAGGGTTGGAGGCTGGGTGTGATGTGTTTGGGTTCATGACCTCAGACTGTGCTGGACTGCAGGGCAGGTTGTGCGGTGTCTCTGTGCCTCAACTGAGGACTGTGAAGTGGACCCCAGCAAGTGCCCAGCGCCAGAACTGCCAAAACACCAAGCTAGACTGCGAAACAGCTGTGAGGAAGTTTTTGAAAACATCATCCACTCTTACAAGTGAGAATCAGGGACCCAGCACCTGAGTACAGGCCTGCCTCACTGCTGCTGTGCTGCCCTAACCAGCCAAACAAAACGTGGGGCACTCAAATTTGATTTAATATTTTAAATATGCTTACCTCCAAGTCAAATTTAACTGTCCTGGTCTCATTTGCTGTATCTGGCTACCTACACCTTTGCTATGCCGCCTGACCCCAAGTAACCTAAGACCAACTTCCTTTGCCTTCAACCACAAATGATTCCATAACACCTAACCTTGGACAATATGGGATTTTAATTTCAGATTATGTATATTCTTAATCCTATGACCCCTGATTTTAAAAGATCCTATATCCCAACTCTCATGGACTGGTTATAGGAAACATGAGCATGTAATCAGTTGGCTTCTGGCCCTAGGATGACTTGCATGCTTAATCCTGTGACTTAGGGTCCTAAGTAATGCTGTAACCCTAACCCCATCTTACGTTATACTCAGACACCTCACTTTCATATACAGGCATTACATCCCAAATTCATGACCTCTGTTCCCATGTGATCTTGTCTGCCCCAATCTGAAAGTTGCCACAATCATACTCTAAGTTCTTAGCCTCTGGAACCCAAGCCCTGCCCCAAGTATTATTATCCCAGAGATCCCCAACCTTGCAACCCAAACAACAGGTCCAGGGACATGAAAGCGCACACAGGCTTCATGAACAAGCCATGTAATGCTTCCTATGCACCTGGCCTCTAGACTTACGACCTTGATCATATACACTCTTTATGTCCCTGTTCCCTTCCTCTGACTATTGCTTCTTCTGCCCCAGCTGTTTCCCAGCAGAGCTGGGCACTGTGTTCTCGAATTGGCGTGAAGCATGCAAAGCACGAGGCTCCGAGGCACTGGGACCCCGGCTGGTGTGTGCGTCCCTCTTCCTAAGGCTTCTATGCCCTGCCATCTTGGCACCTAGCCTCTTTGGCCTGGCACCAGAGCACCCGGCCCCAGGCCCAGCCCGAACTCTCACGCTCATCGCCAAGGTCATCCAGAATCTCGCCAACTGTGCTCCGTAGGTGTTGGGAGAATGTGGGACAATGACGGGGTCATGGAGTAGGGGGGGTTGGTAGGTGTCTGTCCTGACTTAACCAGTTTGGCTCTAACTCAGGTTTGGTGAGAAGGAAGCCTACATGGCCTTTATGAATAGCTTCCTGGAAGATCATGGACCAGCCATGCAACACTTCCTGGACCAGGTAGCTATGGTAGATGCAGATGCCACACCCAGTGGCTACCAGGGAAGTGGGGACCTGGCCCTCCAGTTGGCAGTTCTTCATGTCCAGCTCTGCACAATCTTTGCTGAACTTGACCAGGTGTGACCTGAACCCAGAACCCCGGGTGCAGGGTAGAAAGGCTGGGAGGCACTGGGACCAGAGAGTTCATGGGACATCTTCCTTACATCGTTTGACAGAAAACACAAGATAGCTTGGAACCACTACCTACCATCCTTCGAGCCATTGAGGAGGGCCGGCCTGTCCCAGTGTCTGTACCAATGCGCCTTCCCCGGATCTCCAGTCAGGTCCAATCCAGGTAACCTCAAATCCAGGATGTGTTCTCATGGGAGGCAGAAGGAGTAAATATGTTAAGATGCATAATGCTAGGAGCAGGATTATGTTGAGGTCAGAGGCTTGGGATGGCATCATGTAAGGAGGCAGCAGAGGAGTGGCCCACTGTGTGGTCAAAGGGCGAACGTTCACAGAGCCAGAGTCCAAGATTGGGATGGAGTAATGTCAGAAGTCAGGGAAGAGTCACCTCCAGGGTGAGAAAGTAGCCTGTTGTAAAAGATGAAGACCATGTGTCAGAGTCTGTGGATGGAGTCAAATCAGGGGCCAGGGGTCAGGTGAAAACAAGACGTTACAAAGGTCGGAGAAGCAGAGGTCAAGCTTAGGGTAAATAGAACTAGTCACGGGGCCACAGGTTAGAGACCATTTCCTATTAAAAGTCAAGAACAACAGCATTAGCTCAAGCCCAGAGGTTGGAGAGAAGATAAGGTCAATCAGGGGAAAAGTGGGTACCCTTGTAAGCGGAGGCAGATTCTCTGGGGTAGTCTGGAATCAAAACTATTGAAAGGATCAGGTCAAGGTCAGAAATCAGAGCCAAAGCTAGAGAGGGAAAAAAGATTAGATTGAAATAGTAGTCAGAAATCAAGGACAGGGTCTCATCAAAGTCATAGGTCAAGTGTGGTCCTAAGAGAATTTTACTGATGTAAAAAGTGGGGTCGTTTCTGCCTCTAGGCTGGGGTGGAGTCATCTCCAGAGTCAATTGAGGGTCTGAACTTTCACATCCCACCTCCAGCTTCTCTTCAGGGGAGAAACCCGGCTTCTTGGCACCCCGAGACCTCCCCAAGCACACGCCACTCATTTCCAAGAGCCAATCTCTACGCAGCTTTCAAGGGGCAGGAAGCTGGACCCGTAGGCGGCCAGATGAGGAGCGGCCCCAGCAGCGGCCGCGGCCAGTGCTGCGCACACAGAGCGTCCCTGCCAGACGTCCTACCCACCGTCGCCCTTCTGCAGGTTCCAAGCCACGACCCAAAGGCTCCCTACGCACGGGCCCCGCGCCTTGCGGACGGGCCTGGACTAGGGCTTCCACCTCGCTACCTCGGAAGCCATCGGTGCCATGGCAGCGCCAACTGGATCAGCCCGGGGACCGATACCAAATTCCAGGAACGCACCGACCAGTGGGCAAGGTGACATCCGGTCCTGATCCTCTCCAGGGTGTGGGGCTGGCTGCGGATAAGGAGCCGGATTAAGAAAGGACATTGGGGCTCATCTGACTCTGAGACTTTTTCCCGACATACAAGTTCCCCAACAGGGTAGAAGTGGGATAAAATGAGGAAGGGACCTGAGGATGGGTCGAATCACAACTACTGTCTTCTTACAGCTAGCAGAGATACAATGCGAGGTAGCTGCACTCCGCGAGGAACAGAAAGCTCTGTCCCATCTGGTGGAGTCACTGAGTACCCACATCCAGGCCTTGACGGAGCAGCAAGAGCAGCTCCGCTGTCAACTGCAGGATCTGGACTCCAGACTGGGAGCTGGGTGAGCCCCGCCCTTCACAGTCGCTCCGATCCCAACTTCTTCACAAGGGTGGCCCAAATCTCTTCCAGAAAGTCCCGCCCCGCCTAAACTACCCCCGCCTCCAGGCCCTAACAGCTCTATAACCTAGATGTGTCACCCCAAGTTACCAATTCAGGCCCTGGCAGCCTCTCCTCTGCTGGGCCTATCTCACATCTGTCTTTGACTAGTCCTTTTACTTACACACACCCCCTCAACCAGCCACTCAAAACCCGATCGGGCCATCTGGGCCCTTCCCGCTCTTTGGCCAGTCTCCGCCTTCACATTGATTAATTAATCCTTCCATTCCTACCCCACTCCCACCCGCTGTTGTATTCCTTCTGTGAAACTAGATTTAACTATGTAATCCAGGCTAACTACACACTCTCCATCCTCTTGCTTCAGCCCCAACCCCCTACCCTGAGTTACAGGGTTGCACCATTACACTGGGCTAGTCTTTGCATCTTAACTGTGCCAAGTTCTAACCAGACCTTGCTTATGCCCTGCTCTCTAATGCGAACAAACCCCAACTTCACTCCAAGCCCTGCCCACTGAGTCCTAGGCAGTCCACCCAGGATGGAAGGGCGTTTCTCTGTCTCTGACTTGGCCACTCTCCTGCCCTGACCTCCACAGGATCTCAAAGTTGGATTCTAAGGGTGGTCTCCCAAGCAACGGAAGCTACAGGCTGAAAAGTCTGGTAAGACTCTTGCCTGAGACTGGAGGGGAGTCAGGAGTCTGCTTGTTGAACATCCCCAACCCCAAACCCACTTCCACTGCCTTTCCAGGAACATCGCCTGACTGAGATAGAATGTTCTCAGGACCAGCTGAGGGATGCCCTCCAAAGCCTACAGCTTCTTTCAAAAACAGCAGGATCTCGGAGCCAGCCCCTGCCTCTCAAAGCACCATGTGTCAATGGAGCTGATCTGTCAACGGGTACCTGAGCTTCTCGCTCCACTCCATACGGTCTGGAAGCCAAGAGAGCCACTACAGAGCACCTTCTGACTGCCTCAGCCCTTCATGGCCATTAGTGGGGGGACAGAGTGGGAGGTGTCAATCACACCGGTAACTGTGAGGTTGCCCAGTAAATCTCCATCTCAGAAAACCACAGGTTTCTCTGTCCCTACAAATGATTAATACGAAAGCATACCCAGCATTCACCTCTCCCAAGTTCTTACCTAATGTGAAGTCTCCTGAAGATGGGAATGATAAGCAGATCCTCACTACTGGTGTGATTTAAGGTGGTCACTCCAAAAGACCCCATTCTCTCCTCTGTATATAAAAAGTGCATCTAAAAATGTTCTACATAGTGGACAACTCTTAGTTAAAGGTATTCAATAAAAGATATTTATCATTGGTTGGGAACCACCTGCTTTTCCATGAAGCATACATCTCCCACCCACCTATCCCATCTCATCCCCTACCAGTACCTCAAGCTCCGAGTGACAGAATCTTTCTAAACTCCATATCACAATCCAGGTACCTATGGCAGCGAGGGCAATTAGTCTGGGAAGTAGATGAAGGAAGAGGCCATACGTGAGAATACAGTTGACTTCTATGGCTGGTTGAGTAATGTGGATGAAACAAGAGGCAGGTGACTAGGGTAGCTACTTCACTGAACATTTGACCTGGTTTAATGCAGATCACTAATCAAAATGGATAGGTCTACTTAGAGAAGGCTGACTCAAAATAGGAAATGAGTATTTGAACTAAATGAGTAATCACACACACACACATCCCACATTTATTGAGGTCTTTTGGGACTCCCAAATGAGCCGTGGGAAAATAATAAAGTAGACAGAATGAACTCCTGTCTTCTTCATTTGGTGAAGACTAATACGCAACTGATGGATGATTGGATGGGTGGATGTTAGTAGGACTGTTGAATCCCTTGATTGTGGATAAGTAGAAGTGATGGGCTGGTACATGAGATTACGGATGGATAGGTTACGTGAATTTTTGGATAGACGAGTAAGTGTTTAGAGAGGATATTAGTTTATTGGGTTGTTGAGTGGTTGATAGACTGAGCATGGAGATAAATGCGTGGACAAATGGGTGATGGATGGGAGAAAGCAACCAGTTTTCGATGTGTATACGGGCTAGTCTGGAGGCTATGATCCTGAAGACTAAGTAGAGGAGGGCTTAGCATTCGGGGATAGACATAAAATAATGGAGATGTTGAAGTCCGATACAAACAACGAGGAAAGAGTGGCCTTATGATTGGAAGAAACTGAAAGCTAAGGACTGACCGGGTGGAGTCCTCAATGATCTATGAATGATCCAAGAGAAAACTTCTATGTTTCCCTCCCACTCACCTGTTATTAACAAACCTAGATGTTAACAAACCTAGTATAGGAAGAATCAGTGGGGGTGCAGAGGACAGGATGTTGTCATGGTAACAGAGCCCCTCCCTAGACGCTAAGGTCCTGCGGGCCCTTTAAGGATGACCTGCTTGGCCACTCCCAATATGGCGGCGCGCCCGTTGGATTTCCCCCCCCTCCGGAGTGGCACAAGGGGGGCAGACCTCCTCATCATGGCGGCGCGGCGGGGCTGTCGCGCTGAGGTCACGTCGGCGCGCCGGGGGGGAGGGGCGGGGCGGCGGGGGGAGCGATTTAAAGGGACAATGTCCCCCGAGCTGTGGAGGCAGCAGCGGCTGAGGAGGCCGTGGCACCGGCACCAAGAGCGGCAGCAGCTGTAGTGGCAGCGACGGCCCCATGAAGTAGGGGAGTTCCCAGCCGGCGACTATGCCTCTCCGGTGAGGCCCGACCCAGCCCGGGAAGCTCGCGGGCGGGGCGGAGCTGGAGCAGGGAGGGGAGGCCTGGGCCCCGGTCCGGCCGGGCGGGACCCCCTGGGGCGGGGGGGCGGGGCGGGGCCTGCAGGGGCGGGGCCTGGCCGGGGGCGGGGCTGTACAGGTGGGGGGAGGGGCGGGGGTCTCGAGGCAGGTGTCTCCCCCCACCACCTCCGCTCGTCCCGCGGGGTCTCCCGCCCCGAGGTGCACGGGCGAAGGGCGCATCCTAGGGACCCTAGCTTCCCCGCAGGGTGCGTCCGCGCAGCGCCGCCCTTACCTCTGCGACCCCTGCGGCGGGTGGGGTAGGGAACGACCATCTGGACTGGAGCCCCCTCCCCAAGCTGCCAAAGTGCTCCGAAGTTGCGGTTCTGCCCGATCCCCGCCGGCAGTGCCTACCCTAGTGGGCACCCGCAGGTGCTTTCTCCAGGCCTGGGCAGGGACCCCTCCAGCCAAGACTGTCAACCCACCCCGTATAGGCCCCCCGGGAGCACCCAGGCCCCCGAGGGCAACGCCTGCTACCAGGCCTGGAGCCCCGGCCCCGCCCCGGTTGCCTGGGCCCAGCCTCACCACCATCTCCCTGGGGAGAGCGCCTCATCCCTGCCCTTCACTTTCTGCTCTACCTTGAAGGTATTTATAGGTGGAGAGGACAATCGCCCTCCTCCCCCAGGGTCCTTATTTCTGAAACAGGAGCCCCATCGGTCCTTTTCATCCTCGGGCCAGAGCAACGAATATCGGTGGAGGATGCAACCAATACTATTAGAAGGTGGCAGGGTGGAGGAGCCCAGGCGTGGTATGCATGTGAGATCATGCTGAGGAGAAGGGAAAAGGTTAATGGTTGGGTCACTTGAGAGTGTGGAGAGGCTAAGGGGTTAATAACCCTACATTCTTGGATAGGGAGAAGGGTGTGAATGTTGGAAAAGTGTAGGGGTAATTGGTACGGGGCAACAGAAGTGAGAAAAGTATAAGGGCAAAGATGGGGGCACTTGAGACAGTGCACTCATGAGCTGGGATCCTGGAAACTGGAGGCATGGCTTAGGTTATGCAGTTACAGGATAGCCGGGAAGCAGCTGGACAAGATGAAGCTGTGAGTGATCGGTGGGAGGAATAGGCGGAAGGAGTGATGAGGGAGGACTGAGGTGACTGAGTGTGCATGTGTAACTGAGGTGAATGCAGGCTGGGAAGAAGCTGGGGCAAGAGGAAGCTTTAGTGTATTGAGGCACGCTGACAGTAGAGGTGATTGGGTTATAATAGGTGTGAATGGGGCCTCAACACTGCTTAACCCCCTCCCTTCAACTGAGAGGTAAACTGAGGCCATAGGCCTTGAAGGGGAAGGCTAGGGTTTTGAGAGAGGGAAAAACAAATGCAATTCTTTTCTTACTCTCCTAAGGTCTTCTCTGTCTTTGTCTCCAGGCCCACAATGTCCTGCTGAATCTGCCAGGTACTGAGTGAAGATCTGCGGCTAGCACCCATGGAGGGGTTACTGGCAGGTGGCCTGGCTGCCCCAGATCGTCCTCGAGGCCCAGAAAGACTGCCTGGCCCAGCTCCAAGAGAGGACATCGAGGGTGGGGCTGAGGCTGCTGAGGGGGAAGGTGATATTTTTCGATCTTCTCATTACCTGCCAATCACCAAGGAAGGCCCTCAAGACATTCTGGATGGCAGAAGTGGCATTTCTGGTAAGAGAGCTCTGTGGCCCTAAAGAGGTTTCCACTTAGTCCCCAAGGCTCAGAAAGAGTCAGGTCACCCAACCCAGCAGGGGCTGAGCTGGGATTGGAATTCTGCTCGATGTGCAGAGCCTTCTTTACTGTCCTGCATAGTGCTTTTCATTTGCCCTTATAAAAACAGATGTTTTGAAAGCCCATGGCTGGATCACAGTCACCCAGAGGATGGTAAGGAACTGGGATTCATACCTTTAGTGCCCTGGCTCTCCCCTCTGAACTGTGTCCAAATACCCGTATCAGCACCCTGATACAGCACCTCTGTGCCCAAAGCCCACTTGTTCCTCCTGCAGTCTTGTGGAGTGTAGCTCCTGAGCTTGTGCCCTCTAGTGGTAAGGTAAAGTCTGGGGCGTTAGAAATTCCAGTCACCTCTTTCTACCTCGATTTGCCCCGTCCCAGGCTAGCTCACACTATCCCCACCTCACAATTTGTTGTTTGTTTATTAAACACTGAGCACCTGCTGTGCACCACTTTCTGTTCTGGGTGCTGGGGAAATAATCATGAAGAGGCAAGAATTCCTGTCCTCCGGGGCTTGGCACTGCAGAAGGGAATCTAGACAAGGGGCAACCGAACAGATGGCATAAGGGCAGGCAATGATGGAGCCTATGCAGATATTAAACAGAGTGCCAGGATCATGCCTGGCCGACCCAGGAAAAGCCTCCTGAGAATAGTATTTGAGGCACAGCATACAGTGAATACTGGGAAGTGCCGACCAGGTGGTGGGACAGCAAGTGCAAAGGCCCTGTAGAGGGGAGGAGCCTGGCATGTTTAAGGACCTAACAGGAATCTGGTGTGGCTGGAGAATCGTAGGCTGAGGCATCAGACTGCATCCTTCATTGCCTTGGTCGGGCCCCAGAAACCTTCTAATAACTTCCAAGCTCCTCTTCGGTGGTTCCTACATGCATCATTCTTTGTGTACTCAATTCATATCATACCGAGAGTCTTTATAGAGAAAACCTCTATTATTTACTATCTCGTGTTAGGAAGGGGAAATCCAAAACCGGGAGGGCTGAAGGAAGAGTCCCAGACTCACACTCAGGCAGTAATGTGGCTTTACAACCCTCTTCCTTCTTTGTTTTATTTTGTTTTTTATCAAACTGGGGATTGCACGTAGGCCCTTGCACATGCTCTGCAAAAGATACTCCATTGAGTTCTACCCCAGCCCTCTTCTTTAATTTTTAAATAACTTCCTTTCATTCGTTTGTCCTTGTGTTTTGTTTTGTGTGTTTTACATGTGAGGCAAGCTCTCTACCACAGCTACATTTCCACACCTCATCTTATTTTTTAAAATTTTATTATTTTTAATGGTATGAATGTCTGCATGTGGATACATGCATGTGACTGCTGGTGCCTGCAGAAGCCGGGGCATTAGATACCTGGAGCTGGAGTCACAGATACTTCAGAGCTTCCCAGCCTTCTCTTTTTAAGTTTTTTTTTTTTTCATTATTATGTATATTTTATTATTGTTGTTGTTGTTATTAAGGTTTTTTTCATTATTGTTATTTTATGTGTGTAGCTGTTCTGTATACATGTATATTGGTGTAGCTCCTGCATGCAGCATCTGCAGGGGCCAGAAGAATGCATCAGACCTATTGCAGCTGGAAGTGCAAACAGTTGTGAGCCACCATGTGGATGCTGGGAATTGAACCCTGGGACCTTTGGAAGAGCAGCCAGTGCTCTTAAACACTGAGGCATCTCTCCAGCCCCTGGTTTTTGTTTTGTTTTGCTGTTGGGGGGGGGGGGGGTTGTTTGTTTGTTTGAGCGGGAGGTTTTTGTTTTGTTTTGTTTTGTTTTTTGTTTTTTGAGATAGGCTTTCTTTATGTTGTCTTCCCTGCCTGTCCTGGAACTCACTTTGTAGATCTGGCTGGTCTTGAACTCTGAAATCCACCTGCTTCTGCCTCCCTCCCAAGTGCTAGGATTAAAGTTGGGTGCTGCCATACCTGGCTTCTTTTTTAGCCTTTGAGTAATTTTTCTTCTTTTTTCCCCCTCTTTTCTGCTGTTTTCTTCCTTGTTTTGTGTTTCGTTTTGCTACTTGTATTGCTTGGTTTGGAACCCAGGGCCTCAGAGCTAGGCATGTGCTCTTCCAGTCAGCCACATTCCCAGCACCCTTTATTTATAGCCCCGCTGTATACTTTTGGAGCCTCTTGATCTGCCACTGTCCAGCAGCTCTACTCATGATGCTCAGGTATTTACGAACCCACCGTTCTAGAGTGCGGTAAAGAGGGGACCCAGCGCATGCCATCTCTGCTGTCATGGAGCCTTTCCCCTGGGGCAGGGGAGATAGACATGAACCAAGAAGTAGAGTGAGGAGGGAACACATGACTTACAGGCAGGCACCAGGGATCAGGACAGAAGCTCTAGCTTTAAAGATTTGGAGAGAGTGGCTGGCACCTGCCAGGATGAAGAAGAGGGAGCATGGTGAGTAACAAATTCTAGGAGCTGAGGGCTATCCCTTAGCAGTCCCCCTCCTCAGGACCCAGTGAGTACCAGGACTTTATCGCAGGCCACAAAGCTAGTCAGGAGTCTTGACTTTGGGAATTCAAGAAATCTTCTGTAGATACCAAGGGACTAGGCATTTTTCTCCACGTAGCAGATGACCCAAGACTGGAGAGATGGAGAAGGTAGGTAGGTGTGTGTCTTCGCCACCCCACACCCCCACTAGAGAGCAACCAGGGATTCCTATATGCACCTGTTTCACAGCCTAGGTAGGAGGAGAAAGGCCACCAAGGGGGACTAAACCCACTCGTAACGGGCTCCCAGAGTCAATGGAAGCACATAGGGATGTGCATCAAAGCAAAGCCATAGCATGGAGATGAGAGAAGGCCTGGGTGTCCGTCCTGCTGCCCTCGCGGCCTGCTTCACTCCCTTTTGTAGACTAGGCACTTGCCCTGGGAGTCTTGTGATGCCTATAAATAAGAACAGTCTCTGAGGCGGCTATTCCATCCTGAAGCCTGGGCATTTCCTTGTCCCTATGCAGCCCTGAGAACCCCTCAAGGATTCCCAGGAGTGGTATCCCCAAACGTCTCTGCCTGGACAAGGAAATACCACTCCCTTGTTCTGTCTTCCATTATGGCTATCAGTTGGGACCCTGCCTCAAGCCCCGTTGCAGTCCCATATACCTCTGAGGTAGGCTTTGCAAGGACAGCAAAGTCTTATGGGACTTACATGTCCCACTCAGATCAGTGGAGAATCTGGTGCATGCCTACTACTGTCCCTGAGACAAGGGACCTGGGAACAAAGAGTGTCATTTCTGGATTCATGGAAAGAATGAATCAGAGCATGGAGAAAGCAAGCCTGAGGCTACAAGTCTAGCCTCCAGCTTCCACCCCAGGACATCATCAAGACAGCCTTGTCACTACAGAACACCCATCTCCTCCTTCCCCACATCGCTGTGTCTCTGGATGGAACTCTTCCTGTGATCTCAATGGCCCCTTGAAGCTGGTTTCATGGCTGTTTGCATTGTACAGAGGAAAAAACAGAGGCTTGGAGCCTGAAAGGCCACTTCTGGTCACACGGCTGGGCCTTGCACTTGGAGTTGTCTGGCAACAAAGTATAGATTCTTGGCAACTCTGCCAACCTGCGGGCTGCCTGGCTTGGAGTTTAAGTGGTTCATGGACACCCTTTCCTCTCATTTGTAACCTGTGTCGGGGACCCCACATGGCAGGAGCCAGTGAGGGACTCTGGCACTGCCACTGACTCAGAGTTGCATCCGAGGTGCCACAGGGACTTCTGGATCTCCTTCAGCGTGGAGGCTTCTGGGCAAAACCCCCCACCTCCAAGCTGTCTCAGATATAGTCCCTGCTTGGTCTCCTTCTTCCAAACTTGCTGCCACTAAAAATAGGAGCCTCACTGGAGCTGCTCAAAGAGGCCAGTGTGCCCCCATGGCTCACGGAATTCTTAGACAACAGCCATTGCGCATAGCCATCAAATCTGGGACACTCAGAATTTCAGAAACAGGACACCTGGGACCCTCAGACCCACATCTCTAGGCTGTGCTGGGACTGGTTACTCACTAATCGGTCACTTTCTCCTGATTAGTTCTCATCTGTGACTTGTGTCTAGGACAGACCCTGTTGCTTATGGTTGTTTTCCTAGCCCTCACTATCCTCTCCAGAGCCTCATCATAACTTCTGACCTCAAACCCCAGAATATCTTTGCTCCTGGTGGGACTGCCTCCATGGCTCTCAAACAGAGACAATCGGGTCCCACAGGGGACACTTTGGGGATGCGTGCAGACATTTTCAGTTGTCATGATTGCAGGATAGGTAGGAATTACTGTCCCGTGGGCAAGTAGAGGCCAATTGTGGATTATCCTACAATGTGGCAGACTGCCCCAGCCCAGAGAAGGATCCTCTCCAAGTGTCAAGACTAAGACCACTCTGCCCTGGGATATGCAAAGTTTTGTACCCCTGACCCACAGTTTAGAGGCCATGCCATTGTAACAGCCCTTTTTGTCAGGCTCAGCAGACAGACCATACCTTCCTGACCACTCCCTGCCATTTTCATTCTTCTATTCCCAGTAGTAGGCTTTTAATTCCCAGGGAAAATTGGATGGTGGGGGATTAAAAGAATCCGTGCCAGCCCTCGCCCTTTCTGGACCATCCTCAAATTGAGGTTGATCCAGCAATTGCATCTGTCAGGCCCTGGCCGGGGCACAAGTTCCCCCCAGCGTGTTAACCTTGGCCCAGGCAATTGGCTTACTCCCTGCTTGGCATGCTTGCTGTGTCAGGCAAGCGTGGCGGATAGAGAGGCACAGGCCAGGATTCCTGCAGTGGCTCCAGGCATTGGCTCTACAGGCGGATAATGGAGAGTTGGCTCTATCTGTGTTGTTGTGGTGTGGTGGGCATTCCCAAGAAGAGATTCCATTCTAGGATTTAGGGTCCAGCAGGCAGGCATGGGCCATGTGTGGTTCAGGATGGCCAGGCTCCCTACTCATTATCTGGCATGTGTTTGTTGAGTACTCGCATGCCAGATGCTGGAATGATGCCAGGAATGAGCTGTAAATGTCCAAGTTCTCAGGGGGCTTATGTGCTTATAACGCACCCATACATGCAGCTATCCACAGAGGGAACCTGGCAGTACCTGGGAAAGCTAAGAAATAAATTAAGCAGGTGCCAGGCATGGAGTCACAGGCCCATAATCATAGCACTCAGAAGGCAGAGGCAGGAGGATGATAGATGTAGCTAGCTAGCTTGGGCTACATAATGATTTCTAGAGTAACTGGATCTACATAGCAAGATTTGTCTCCAAAAAAGCTAAGCAAAGCCAGATGTAGTAATTCATGCCTGTCATCCTAGGAGTCAGAAAGTACAGGCAGGGGTATTGTGAGTTTAGAGGTCAGCTGGTCTCAAGAAAAACCCTGTCTCAGAAGCAAAATGAAGACTAGGCATAGGGGCATATACCTGTAGTCCCAGCACTTGTGGGGTAGAGGTAGACAGATTGGGAGTTTAAGGTCATCCTCAGCTACATATTGAATTTGAGGCCAGCCTGAGTTATGTGAGATCCTGTGCCCACAAAAAAATAAATAAATAAATAAAACCAAAACCAACCAACCCTTACCCAGCACTTAGGGAGCAGAGGCAGAAGGATCTTCATGAGTTCAAAGCCAGCCTGGTCTATATAACAAGTTCCAGGACAACCAGGGCAACATAAAGAGACCCTGTCTTACACACACACACACACACACACACACACACACACACACACACACAGTTGAGGGACGTGTGGCTAAGGCCGAAGAAAGTTAGGACTCAAAGCTTCAAAAGAGAGGGATTTGAGGAGAATTTAATGAAAGCAAAGCAGTAAGAAGAAGGGAGGTTGAAGGAAGCAATGCAGACCCAGACCTCATGTACATGCCATTGTTGTGGCAGGTGGGACTCTAGCTTTTTTTTGTAGTTAGAATGAAAAGCATATGAGTTTTCCCAGGGTATGATTTTAAAACAAGCAAACAGAAGCTGCCCTGGCTGCTGGATGTGTGGAAGACTGGAAGGCAGCAAGCCCTAGGGAACTCCTCCAGAGAACCTCCTTTTAGGATACAGGAATACAGAGGTCAAAAGCCTCTGAGGGATAGGGTTGGGGCCTAAAGGCCCCATCTGAAGTACCCCACAAGGCTCTCGGAGCTGAGGTATGGAGGGCCCTGGCCAGAGGAAACCCAGCCCTGGCCAGGGGGACCCCAGCCCCTCAGGGTCTCCCCTCTTTGTTGCAGATGGGCAGCCCCATCCTGGCCTCAGCGAAGCCCTCCCCCGTGCCACCTCCGCCACCCATCGGATCAGCAGCTGGTGAGTGCCACGCTGGCCCTGACCTCAGGTAGGGCAGGGGGCCAATCAGGAGTGTCTAGGCTCCATCAAAGCCCTCTGGGGAATGAGAAGGGGACAGGAGGGAATTAAGAGGCCAGGCAGGAGGAGGTGACTCCCCATAGACCAGCCCTGGTTGTGTGATGGGGCTGAGGGGTAGGTCTAAAAACAACACAGAAGGTCAACTCTCATTACCCCTGCTAGGAGCCAGGCCAGAGAGGAACAAATCTGCCGCTTGAACCCTTGGAATCCAGTCTCTATGTTAAGTGATGCTTAGATTGATGCCTCTCTGAGCCTCAGTTTTCTCATCTGCAAAATGGAAAGTTACCTTGCCACAAGATGTTTCATAAATTTGCCTTGGGAACTCAAGGATCATTGGGAAAGAACAGGAATCAACTTCAATGTTAATGACCACTACTCTGATTCTTTTGTTTGTTTGTGGTGCTAGGGACAAAACTCAGCAGAGGAAGGTCTTACAAACTCAATGCAAGTGCTCTACCATCTATCCCTGAGTGCTAGCCTCAGCCTTGCTACTCTTTAGTAAAGAGTTCAATGGGTCTAACATATAATTATGATAGTCTCAACATTAGCAACAGGTCTAGAAATGAATAATAACGATTATGTTCTGGCTCCCAGTTCAGCTCACTGACTCTTTGCCACAACCCTGAGAGGTACTTTTACTATTGTATCTACTATAGAGGTAGCAGTATGGCCTCCACTTGGCGCATCTGTACTATCAATTTCCCCACCTATTCCATGGATGTAGTCAAGCCACTCCCTTGTGAAGGCAGGCTCTTAAAATAAAGGGCGCCATATATCTGTAATCTCAGCACTTATGAGGCACATACTAGAGAATTAGGAGTTCAGGATTTTCCTCTGCTACATAGTAAATTCAAGGCCAGAGTGGGTTACGGAGACCCTAAATGAAAAAAATATGTGTATACATATACGCATATGTATATGATGGGCACAGTGGCACATACCTACTATCTCAGGACCTGAGATTTTATTTTTTAAGATTTATTATATATTTATAATATATAAAAATATAATATATAAATTTATAATATATATTATATATTTATTGTATATACATATACATATATATTTATATATGTGAATACACCAATGTTCTCTTCAGACACACCAGAAGAAGGCATCAGATCCCATTACAGATGGTTGTGAGCCACCATGTGGTTGCTAGGAATTGAATTCAGGACTTCTGGAAGAGCAGTCGGTGCTCTTAACTGCTGGGCCATCTCTCCAGCCCAGGACCTGAGATTTTAAAATAGGACAGTCTTGAGTCCAACACCAACCTGGGGTACCTAATGGGGCCCTATCTAAAATAAGTAAACAAGCAAACCCATCCTGGTAATACAGACTTATAATATGCAGCTATTCCAGAGATTGAGGGAGGAGGATTGTGAGTTCAAAACCTGCCTGGAGTTTTTGAAGTCACCTACAGAGTGAGTGCAAAGCTAACATAATTGAACAGGATCCTGTCTCAAAATTTTAAGAATGGAGAGGACCTAGGTATATAGTTCTATGATAGAGCACTTGCCTTACGTGAGCCAGGTCCTAGGTTTAATTCCCAGTACTGGGGGGAATGAAGAGAGAACTGATCAGGAATACTTATACTAAAAAGTCCCAGAACCTGGTATGGTGACTACAACTTTAATTTCAGCACTTAGGATGCAGAGGCAGGTGGATCTCTGTGTGTTCGAGGCCAACATCGTCTACAAAGTAATTTACAGGACAACCAGGGTTACACCATGAGACCCTGTCTCAAAAAAAACAAAAAACTAAACCAAAAAAGAAACCCCAGAGCCTGGTGTGGTGGCCACACCTTTAATACCAGCACTTTTGGAGGCAAAGGCAGGCAGATCTCTGAGTTTGAGTCTCTTCTAGTCTACATAACGAGTTTCAGGCCAACCGGGGCTACATAGTGAAACCTTGTGTCCCCCTGGAAAAGTCCCATCAGTCCCAAGGCTTACTGGGTATCAGGTGAGGGAGAGTGTTCCCTGATCCCTAAGCACTTGAATTCTACCTGTCTCTACTCTCTATTTAGTTGTGGGGTCATAGTCCCCACTTGAAAAGTTGCAAGCTTTTAAATAAGCACCTGCTTTGTGTGATAGTTTTAATTGATGATACCTGTCACAAAAGCTCCTTAGACACTGTATTAGGAAGACAAGATTCCTGACTCTTGAAAATCATCTCCATTTTTAGGATTGGAAATCTGAGGCCCAGAGAAGTTTCCTCATCTACTCTGACCTCCCAGCCCTACCTATCTCCCTCCCAGGAAGGTCAGGGTCACTGGAACCATTAGTCACTCCTGACTCTACCCTCCAAGAGGGGAGGAGGTTCATCCTTTGAGCTGCCCTGCCACAAAGTTGACCTTCACCAAATTTGGGGGAGAGATGTGACTAAGTCGCCACAGTTTGGGGAGGACCAAGACAGAAGCAGCCTGGAACCCAGGTCAGAGCCTTGGATCCTCCCTGGGGAAAGGTGAGAGTTCACTGTACCACCAAGTGGGGATACTCTTTTGAGGCTCTATCCCCAACCTGTGGTCTCTTGCACATTTCCCCAATGATGCAACAGGGCTGGGCTGTGTGCACAGGTGCACTCTAAGAGTTGAACCTGGTCTTGTCGAAATGCCTCTGGAAAGGCCCACTTGGACTTCCTCACCTTTACCCTATTTATCCCAACCTCTCCACAGTCACCCTTATGCTGGATCTCAATGAGTTAACAGGTCCATCCAGCCTGGGAAGGCTCCCTATCACTACCACCTAGGGAGGGAGACCAAGGACCACAGCTAACTTATCCCCGTTGGCACTTCCTTGCAGCTACTGGGATGGAGACAGCCTGGACTTTCAGCCGGGCTCCCCACCACCCCATCTTCTGGGTCCCTTCCCTGCATCCCTTGATGTTCAGGGGTCTTGGGAGCATCCCATGGTCCAGGAGGCCAGGGAGGGCACCCCATCTGAGCAGAGGTTCCAGGACTCAGTTATTGTGAAAACTATGAAACCCTATGCCAAGCTCAAGGGCTCTAGAAAGTTCTTGCACCATCAGGGTGAACTGAAGTTCTTAGAGAAATACTCTCCAAGCCACCACAAGTTTGATTGGCTCCAAGATACGGATGAACAGGGGCCCCTGAAGGATACAGGGTTGCACCTCGACCTCCCTACCCAGCCACCAACTGTCAGTTCCTTCAGGAGGGTAATTGTGCCAGTGGATGACACTCCAAAGACCTTGGACATGGAGGTTATGGGTACCAGAGAGGACCTACAAGACGTTGGGGAGGTGGCCCAGCCTTCTGAGTGGGGTCTTCACACATCAGCCTCAGAAGTGGCCACCCAGACCTGGACAGTGAACTCTGAAGCATCTGTGGAGCGACTGCAGCCCTTACTGTCCCCAGTCCAGACAGGACCATATCTGTGTGAACTGTTGCAGGAAGTAGCTGGTGGGGTGGACAGCCATGAAGAAGAGGAAGAAGAGCCAGCTGTGTTTCCTTGCATTGAGTGCAGCATCTACTTCAAGCACAAGGAGCACCTCCTAGAACACATGAGCCAGCACCGCCGAGCACCAGGCCAGGAGCTCCCAGCTGACCTGGCTCCACTGGCCTGCAGTGAATGTGGCTGGGCCTTCACAGAACCTACTGCCCTGGAACAGCACTGGCAACTGCACCAGGCTTCCAGGGAGAAGATTATTGAAGAGATCCAAAAGCTAAAGCAGTTTCCAGGTGACGAGGGCCGTGAGGCACGGCTGCAGTGCCCCAAGTGCGTCTTTGGCACCAATTCCTCTAGAGCCTTCATGCGACATGCTAAGCTGCATGTGCGTGAGTCACTGCCCAGCCAAAAGGCCCAGGAACCTTTCAATGGTGGCAGCCCAGTCTTAGACGTTAGCACCCTTGTCTATCCCTCCTATGGAGATTCCTCAGGCCTCAATACCTGTGTTCACTGTGGCTTTACAGCACCTAGCAAGGGTCTGCTCAGGGAGCACATGAAGCTAGTACATGCCCACGCCCATTGGGAGGAGGATGGAGAGGCCTTTGAGGACCTTACTAGCCAGCCAGGCACTAGCCAGGATGCATATACTCACTTACCTGACACTGCCACCATGGACTATTTTAGCAAATCTGAGCCTCTCTTGGCCTCTGTATGGCATGAAAACCCTTCTGGTTATGACCCTGGCCTAGCTTTTGGTCCAGACTATCAGCAGCCAGGCATGAGAGATTTTCTATTGCTAGATTCAGGCCGACGGTCTCTTGGAAAGCTGGCCTTTCCATCATCCCCTATGGCATCTGCTTCCTATTCTATACATCTCAATAGAAACAAAAGCTCTGTCCACCTGCAAAGAATGAAAACCAAGAGTCATCCTTGGAGTGAAGAGGAAGAAGAAGAGGAAGAAGATGAAGATGTAGTTCTGACTTCTGAAATGGATTTTACTCCTGAAAATGGAGCCTTTCCACCCCTAGCCACCCCCACCTTCATCCCTCAATCAGCCCTTGAGTTGAAGCAGACTTTCCAAGATGTCCTGCAGGCAGTTGATGCCTCAGAGACTCAGCAACAGCAGCTCCAAGGAATGGTGCCTATTGTTCTGATGGCAAAGCTCAGGCCACCAGTCATAGCTGCAGCCACCCGGGCATCCCCAAAGCTCTTACCTGAGGAGCTAGAGCTGAGAAGCACCCATCCCCTGGACTTCCTGCTCCTCGATACACCTTTGGGTGGCTCACTGGGTCTGGACACACTCTTAGAAGGAGATCCAGCCATGGCACTAAAGCACGAGGAGCGGAAATGCCCCTACTGTCCTGATCGTTTCCACAATGGCATCGGGCTGGCCAATCATGTCCGGGGCCACCTGAACCGAGTGGGTGTCAGCTACAATGTTCGGCATTTCATCTCTGCAGAGGAGGTGAAGGCCATTGAACGCAGGTTTTCCTTCCAGAAGAAGAAGAAAAAAGGTAGGGCATCGGCCTTGCTTTGGGAATCCGTCTCCCTCTCTCAGTGCCTGGGAGTCACAGAGCTGGACAGCAGAGAGTTCTAAACTTCCCCACCCTTACTTTGAGTCCTACTGTAGCTTCCTACAGGGGAAACTTGGGGCATCCCATCTTGAAACACCTGAAAGCCGTGGGCAAAGTCACCACTAAATGTTAGTGGATATGCTGGGATGCCCCAGTGCCTTGGTCACAATGGCAACTGAAGAGAGGAGTTTGAGCACAGCAGTTAGCCACAGACAGATAACTCCATTTGATTCTTTCATGCAATAAATGTGTATTGAACTGGGTCGCCTCTGTTCTGGGCCCTGAGAAGGCCAGCAGTGAGCTAGACAACAGTTTGGCCCAAGCAAAGTCACAGGACTCTTGGCAGGCTTCAGAGCCTGGGGCCACCTATGAAGTGTGAAGATTTCCAGGCAAAGAGTTTCTGATTCCAGAGGTCTACCTGTAGTTAGAGCACACTGGGTGGTTCTGATACTAGGTACTTCACAGCCCACTTGGGGAAGGTGTTAATATGGTGTTTGAGTGAATGAGAGTGCATGGAGAGGGAAAGGGGGGGGGGCGGGGGATGAGAGAAAGAGAGGGAGAGGGAGAGAGGGAGGGAGGGAGGAGAGATGCTTGAGTGTGGGGATAAGTGGTAGACAGCCAGGAAACTAGGCAGTTATGGCATCAAGTGACCAGGGCTCTGAATCTGAGAGAGAAAACCGTAAACTCTACCTTGAGGGCTCAGAGGAGGCTTCCACGTGTGAGTATCCCATTCTCTATTTGTCCATTTCGTCACATAACCTACATTTAATTTGTAGTATGGGAGCAATGCCAAACAAAAATAGACAAGGAAAGGATGTCTATCTAATACTCTCATATTGCCGATCCAGAGAAACCTGCTCTAGAAGTTCCCTAGTGCTGCCTGATGTGCAAGTAGGGGTCTGGGAAGTCAAACTTTCTTCAGTGTCTGGTTTGGGGAGGGTGCACATGCTGAGAGTTTCTGGTCAGCCAGAAGCATCAACAGAAGGGAAGGCGGGCATTCCAGGGTGATCTCTAGAGCAGGAAAAGTCCTGGGAAGGAGGCAGAGTTGGGGTGGAGAGTGGCTTCCCTCACCACTACCCCAACCCAGAAAGTCTGTGTCTTCTTTCTGCAGTGGCTAACTTCGACCCGGGCACCTTTAGCCTGATGCGATGTGACTTCTGTGGGGCTGGTTTTGATACTCGGGCTGGCCTCTCCAGTCATGCCCGGGCCCACCTTCGTGACTTTGGCATCACCAACTGGGAGCTTACCATCTCACCCATCAACATCCTGCAGGAGCTGCTGGCCACCTCAGCAGCTGAGTTGCCCCCAAGTCCCCTGGGCCGTGAGCCTGGTGGGCCACCTGGAAGCTTCCTGACTTCACGACGGCCACGCTTACCTCTCACCATGCCCTTCCCACCTACCTGGACTGAGGACCCTGGGCCAATCTACGGAGATGGTAAGGAGAGGGAACAAGTCAGGCTCCTATCCTTCCCCAGGGATTCAGAGGGATGGGTGGGTGAATTGGAGGGTGGGCACTCTGCTTTCCTGGAAGCATTTCATCTGCCTGTAATTCCAGCACTCAAGGCTTGGCCAAGATGATCAGGGCCAGCCTGGGCTGCATAGCAAATTCAGGCATGAGCTAAGCTACATAGTCAGATCCTATTTTTAAAAAAAGCATATTAACAAATTTTCTTACCACTATATTGCCACATAGGGGTAATTTCTGTTTTATTCAAGGGCTGATCCATGGCCCTTTCTGAATCCAATTTCTAAGTGAGTTCTTTCTAGAAGCAATGGAACTTTATAAGCACAAAGCCATTGAACTCCTTACAAGCCTATAAAGGTATGTGTTTTCATCATATGCATATTACAAAGGAGGAATCTGAGGCACAGAGAACTTAATATACCTGCCCCAAATTATGTAGCCAGAGAAAGATAAGCTTTGCAATCCAGGTAGTTAAGCAGCAGATTCTTTGTTCTGAAAATATTTCCTATGTTGACTACTATGTCCAATAGAACTTTGTGAAATGTCAGTCATAGTCTTTAACAGTCTATCCTGACCTTGAGGATCACCACTGGGTACATGTGGTCACTGAGCACTTAAAATATGGCTAGTACTGAGCCACTTGTTTCCTTACTGTAGTAGATGGTACCGATCTAGAATCCAGACTCTAGGGTACTTGACAGAGCACATGCTTAGCATAAGCAAGACCCACGGTTTGGTTCCCAGCACTCACTACAGAAAAGAGTAGAATCCAGACTCTAGATTCAACTAGTTTTACCCAGCAATCTTGACAAACTCCTTCCATACTCAAGCAATTGCACCTACTAAGGTTTTAACCTCTCAGATATGTCAAAAACCAAACCAAAACAAAAAACAACTTTGTAGGGCAAAGGTTTATCTTATTTTGCTTTGATGTGCTGGGCATGGAGCCCTGGGCCTCATATATGTCGGACAAATGTTTTTGCCACTGAGCTATGTTCCTTGCCTTAGGATTGTTGTCTACTCATCTTACAGACAAAGAAACTGTGGATTATTTGCTTTGTCCCAGCCACACATAGGCAAAGTTGGACTTCTGAGCATCTTATTGATAGTGTCTGCAAATCTAGAGTCGATATTTGGTATTAGATTGCAGGGATGGGCTCAGCAGTATTAGAGGAAAAGGAAAAGACCCGATCTCTAAAAATGCTGACTTTTGGGAGCTTTTTAAAGGACAGAGAACTCAGCTGGACAAGGTGTGTCACACCTTTAATTCTAGCACTCAGGAGACAGACAGGTGGTCTACATAGTGAGTTCTAAGACAGCCAGTGCTACGGGAAGAAACTCAGTTTCAAGAAACAAAAGTAGGAGGGGGACATAGAACTCAGCTATAAGACATAGTTGAATAAAATTCAAACTCCTTGGCTCTGAGGAATGAAACTGGGAAAACTGATGCAAGGTTACTGGAGCTGGGCTTTCTTCTACGGTTGTTCTACTTACAGTTTCCAGACTACTGTCGAGATGTATATTTTAGACTTGGCTGGACCCATCCCATCTGTAAGCCATGTGAAGGCACTTGAGAGTTTTCAAAGGACAGGGTGAGGATGTCAAAAGTCCTTCTCTTTCTTAAACAAGAAGAAACTGAGGCACAGACAGGTTGGTGGCTGGCTGAAGCCATGTCAGAGAGACACAGAAGAATGGGTTATGGGGCTTCTTGCCTTTAGTAAAAGATTGCTCACCAGGGACTCAGCTTTCCCACCTAATTTGGTTTATAATGTCTCAGGCATGGCTGGAAGGCGGAGCCAGCTCTAAGGATGTCTAGGTCTGTAGAAAGTAATCTATGAAAGCTCCAGCTCTGACCCTCTTTTTTTTCTGTGTTGTCCCATCACAGGCCTGTATATCATGCTCACATTTCTTATCTGGCATCAGAGCCAGACACTCCCAAGGATGAGACAAGTGCCTAACAGCCAGATTCACTTATTTCTATCCAAAAAAAAAAAAAAAAAAAAAAAAGTTATGTGTCACTCCCCAAAGGGAGCTGGCTCAAACTCTAGATTGTGAGGAAGTAGAGTTAGCTCTGCATTGGCTTTGTCTAAAGGAAGGAGACATTTATGAATGATCTCTTCAGGGAACATACAGAGATGGGGGGGGTGTTACAGAGTAGCTGAAACGATCCCCAAAACTTTGCAAAGTAATGGTATCCCAAATCAGGGCCAAGTTGGGGCAGTGGCCCTGCGTGGCAGTTCTTTTTTAAAAAGATTCTTCCCTTTTTCCAAGTGAGCCAGAAGGAGGAGGCACCAAATTGAGGGCGGGGCACAGGTCAAATTCAGGCTCCACCCATCTGTCAAGGAATAACTGGACGCCGCAGTTTGAAGTTGGGCGGAAGGAGCGAACAATGCTAGAATCATAGGTGAGGAGGGACCAAGTTTCTTGGGTTGCGGGACAGCACTATCTGAGAACAGCTAGATAAGATACTAGGGTGATGTGGGGCTGGGGGAGGATCCCTGTGGTGGAGAATCTAGTGTTTTTCAGGATTGTTCTAGAAGCTTTGCCTTGAGTAAGGTCCAGGTTTGACTACCTGGCAAGAGACTTAGAGAGAAGAATGGAACAGGGTCTCAAGGCAGGTCCTAGCACTACTGTCAGGCTTCTAATTCTGAATGCTTGTATTGAGGTGAATGTGTGTGGCTGGAGGGTTCCTTTTCTAGTTGTAGAGATGTGTATAT
This sequence comes from Arvicanthis niloticus, assembly GCF_011762505.2. NCBI lineage: Eukaryota > Metazoa > Chordata > Mammalia > Rodentia > Muridae > Arvicanthis > Arvicanthis niloticus. Next base: position 4,163,007 of record NC_133429.1, on the reverse strand, counting down.
CCTAGAGTGTGGCGGCTGCTAGAGGCGGATGGCAGCTTGGCCCTAAGCTCCCTGCAGCTCCCAGGAGCGTGGAAGTGGAATCCTCAACGCCCAGAGCATTTCGCTCGAGGCGCTCGGCGCTCATCAGGTTGCCCTGGGTGCGCCCGGAGGGGCGGAGCAGAGCACGCTCGGAGGTCGCGGCGCGCGGTGCTCCGCTGCTCTCGCCTGAGGCGGCCGCCCCGCGTGCGCCGGAGCCAAGATGGCCGCCTCCACCGCCCAGTGCCGAGTGACAAAAGCGGAGAGCAAGGCGGCGGCGGGGCCGCGCGCGGGGGGTGCCCGGGAGCGCGCGCCCACGGGGGCGCCCTCGCCAGGCCCCCCGAGTCCAGGACCGGTGGTTCTCCCGGCGCCGCCGCCGCCTCCACCCCCACCGCCGCCGCCACCGGCGTCGCGGGACGGGCCCAAGGCCGAGCCGGAGCCGGGGCCCGCGCCTGCGCCCGCTCCGGGTAAGAGTTGGTGGAGGGGAGGGTCCCGGGAGGGGAAAGTCGGCGTCCCTCCCGAGTGTGCCGTCGCCACCCTCAACACCCGCCGTCCGATCTCTGTGGCACCTCCCCCCCCACCTCAGGCGCTCGGGCCCTGGGCCTCCCTCGGCCCCTTGGAGGGTCCCAGGCTTCGGAAGCACTCTGCAGTCGCTGCTCGGGACTCTTCGCCGGCTCTGACAGAAGTCCCCTGCCTCTTTTGGAGTCTCAGAAGCTCCCAGTTGTCACAGTTCCGATCCCCTCGGTGTTGGAAAGCCACTTTTGGCCCTGCCCCATCTGACAGACGCGCCCACTTCCACCTGGAGACTTTGACAAAGTACTCTGTGACATGATCTCGGTAGCCTCCTGTCCTGTCTTTTTGCCTCTGTGGGACTCAGATTGAGTAGAAAGCGACCTGCCTTAGTCCCCTGCCCTATTGCTTTGTCCTGGTCGTCTTCGAAGTCCATCTGACACACGGTTCTTTCATTCTCAACTCTTGTTCAGAATTCTGCCACATCACCTCCTACTATCCCCCATCCCTGCCCCCTTTTAATGAAAACTCAGACTAAGAAAACCACCCTTGATTCCTTCTCCCTACCTATCTCTTACCGGAGGAGGCTTCCTTGCTGGACGGAAGCTTAAGAAACTTCATGCAAACTTCTGTCATTCCCACTCTTCCTGTCCCAAGTTGGTCCAGGGTCCAGGTTCTTACCTTGGCCAGTTGAGCTGGTGATGAATAGTTTACTGCTGGACTTGCTGTTGTCTTTGAAGCTCCAGCTCCCTTGTCTGGTAGAGCTTTCCCCCCCTCCCTGTCCTCAGCTTCTTGCTTTTTCTACCTAGTCTTTCTGGCCTCCAGACTCTGGTCTCTGACTCTTTTAACTCTTCCTACCTTCACCCCCTTATAAGTTCTACCGAGAGAGGCATTTGTCTTAAAATGTCCTCTGATGAGAAAACTCAGCTCGAATTCGCATGTGTTCTCAGACCAGTGAACCTTCTACTGGACTGAAACTACTGTTTGTCTTTCCTGTCATTGGACAATCTCAGTGTCCCTCCATTGGGCTGCCACAAGGGTTTTTGGGTGCAGCCTCAGCTCTCATGGCATGAGTGGCTTCCAGAAGTGAGAGCAGATGCCAAGAATAAGGAAGAAGTGCCGTTCGTTCTCTGTCTCCTTCTTGGGGTGGACAGCCTGACTCATGATTGGGCTGAGCCTGTCTCCTCCACCCCACAGGCCTGTGTTCTGAGGAAAACACAATGGTAGCCATGGACTTGGGGTCTCCCTTACTCCCAAAGAAGAGCTTGCCTGTCTCTGGGACCCTGGAGCAGGTGGCCAGTCGGCTGAGCAGCAAAGTGGCCGCAGAGGTTCCTCATGGCAGCAAACAGGAGCTGCCAGACCTCAAGGGTGAGTGGCCAGGACGGCCATGGTCACAGAAGCACTTTTTGGATTAACAGGGGTTGGCACTCATTTTCCTTATAGCACGTTAAAGCACCAAGGAGATAGCTACTCAGCTATCTTCTACATTGAGTCTCTATAGCTTTGGCCATATGTGTGGCCCTCAGCTACTACCTTACTGGATGAGGAAGGAATATCCAGTGAAGCGGTGGGCAAGAGATCACAAACTTAGGTCATTCACCAACCTTGTTAGTTCTGCGCTTTTGTGGGTTTCATACTTGTTTTTCTGTAGACTACAAAGTTCTTGAACATAATGCTAGTTCCTAGGTATATTAAGAAGAGCAAAACCAACTGGCCTTTGCATCATTGAAGTCAAGCAGGGAAGCCAAGAAGTAGATGGGGACTGGGCCAGGACTGTTACTAAGACCTTTTCTGACTTAGCATTTGAAGTTTTGTTAGTTGCAGAGAGTAGGTTAGGTATTAGCTCCATATGTGATGTATATGTATGCACACACACGCATTTGTGTAAATATATTGTCAGGGTACCCTGGAATGTTGCAGGTCTGAAAGGCATCCACACTGGCTGGACCACAAAAAGTGTAGCCTCCTGTTGTGTGCCCTTGGGCACAACTATTCTCTTCTCTGAGCCTCAGTTTCCTTACTTCCAAACCAGAAATACTAACCCCCACCAAGTTAGAATGGTTGTCAGGATCAAAGAGATTTGACAAAAGTAAAACACTTATTTTGCACCTGGGTAACGGGAGAAGAATGGGTTAGCTGTACCTGAAAGGCTTCATAGCCTTCCATCCTGGCCTCCATCTCATCCTCCAGCCCAGAGCCTGACCACCTGTGAGGTCTGCGGTGCCTGCTTTGAGACACGAAAGGGCCTGTCCAGCCACGCACGTTCACATCTGCGGCAGCTTGGGGTCGCAGAATCAGAAAGCAGTGGTGCTCCCATCGACCTCCTCTACGAGCTGGTGAAACAGAAGGGCCTGCCTGATGCTCCCCTTGGGCTGCCCCCTAGCCTGACCAAGAAGTCCAACTCACCAAAGGAGTTCGTTGCTGGGGCTGCCAGGTCTGGCCTGCTCTCCCTGGCCAAACCTATGGATGCCCCTGCTGTCAACAAAGCCATCAAATCACCTCCTGGCTTCTCAGCCAAGGGCCTGACCCACCCATCCAGCTCTCCACTCCTCAAGAAGGCCCCACTGACTCTGGCAGGATCCCCTACACCCAAGAATCCTGAGGACAAGAGCCCCCAGCTGTCCCTGAGTCCCCGGCCAACTTCCCCAAAGGCACAGTGGCCCCAGTCTGAGGATGAGGGGCCACTGAATCTCAGTGAGTTTGGGTACTGGGAGCTGAGGGGGGTGCTGGGATGTTATGTGGTCCTCAGATGAGGAGGACCCAGGGTAGGAACTGAGACCTGCACTTTCCAGATCCTGGGTCATCCAGGTCAGTGCTAGTTGAGGCAATCACTATGTCTCCTATTGGGCTGTCCTGTATGTGACCTGTGTCCCCCATTCTGGTGATCTTCCCCTGGAGGTCTGCTACAAATATGAGCCTGCAGGGGTCTACTTGCCACTTGAGAAGAGCTCTTGTCCTCTGGACTCATGGTGGGGGTGGTAAAAATAACAAGGGACCTGGCTTTCCCAGTGGGAGTCTGAGATATCTTGGACCATACAGGTAGATGGGTAGACAATCTACCAGACAGAGATTCTTTACGTTGGCCCCTTTTTTCATGTCTCCCAGCCCTTTGTGCTGAGGCATCTCCCTGTTTGTGCCCAAAGGTAGAGACCCACCATCATGGTTGCCGTGCACTGGGCAAGTAGGGTCAGGAGAGAACCCCTCCCTCCCAGTTCAGTAGTCAGGGTTCCAGAGGTGTCCATCATGCTTTCCTACATGCTGGCAGCTGCCAGGGCCTCGTGATGCCTGTGTTGCCTGGCAGCCACTTGAATTGAATCTGCTGTGGTTTTAGGGGTAGGGGTCCTTGGTAGTCTTGTGATTCCCCCTGCTCTTCTTCCATCTTCCCCTGTAGTTCCTGTAGCAGAAATCCCAGGGGAGGAGGGCCTGAGAGCATCAGGATTTGACACAGAAGTACATCGTAAGCTCTCCACCGTCACTTGATGCCAGTGGGCTAGGCAGGGAATAGGCTGCCCTGCTACCTGAAATCTAAAACAAAACAACAACAATAAAACAAAACCTGTCAAAAGCATGAAACTTAGATTTCTAACCACGTGGGCAGCTGAAAATCACAACACAGCCTCCTGCCTGCATCCCCCTAGGGCCGACCAAGGTGGCGGCCGTGAACCCCCTCCCCCTGTGTTTTGTCTCCGCAGCTTTAGATAGTGACGGGGGCAGAGAGCTGGACTGCCAGCTGTGTGGTGCCTGGTTTGAGACCCGCAAGGGCCTGTCCAGCCACGCCCGTGCCCACCTGCGCCACCTGGGCGTCAGCGACCCGGATGCCAAGGGATCCCCCATAGACGTGCTCCACGGGCTCATCAGGAGGGACGGCATCCAGATCCGCCTCCCACCCGGGCGGGGAGCCCTGGCCCAGCTGGGGCGGCCTCCTTCCGCCTCCACAGCCCTCTCCTTGCTCCCTCCCCCACCGCCGGCCAAGAAGGCCAAGCTGAAGGCCTCGGGTATGGCCAGTCCCTGGGGGAAGCAGGATCTCTCGGCCGCCGGCATTTTCTGGGCCTCTGATGTGGAGCCATCTCCTCTCAACCTCTGTAGGTTCTCACTTCAGCTGCCCTTCCTCCCTGTGGGCCCTGGAGCCCCTCCCTGGGGGGTCATGGCTCCCTCCCTACTCCCTCCCTGTTGTAGTAGGGAGTAGACAGGGGCCCTTGGCAGTGGGCTGGCTCAACCCAGAGATTTTGTTGGCAGTGGGCTGCTGGTACCTCTCTCTTTGGCCTTGACTTCTATCACCATGACCCTGCCTGAGAATGAAGGCCAAGGGGAAGGTCCTGCCTTTTGGTGTGGAAGGTATCCTGGGTCTAGACAGTATGTGGCACCTAGGCTGGCTTCGTCCTGTCTCCTGCCCTGTTCTTATTGGGACCCACAAAGCTGTGGAGTACTGGTACTGTTCTCTGCCAGGACAGAGGTCCCGTTAGCTCTCTCGAGCCTCTCCTGCACCTTGCCTCTGCCCAGTGTCTGACCCTACCCCTCAGCTCCCTCACTTATACCTGCCATCCACTACCACCCTAGCTTATGGACACATTGCTGCCCATACCTAGCTGGCCAGGATACTCAAACAGGTGACTATCCAGATGATACCCATAATTCTAACTGACCCTTTTTCTTCCTGCTGCAGCTTCAGGCCCAGAGCCAACAAGAGATATCCGCTGTGAGTTTTGTGGTGAGTTCTTTGAGAACAGAAAGGGCCTATCTAGCCATGCGCGCTCCCATCTGCGCCAGATGGGTGTGACTGAGTGGTATGTGAATGGCTCACCCATCGACACACTTCGGGAGATCCTGAAGAGACGGACCCAATCCAGGCCAGGTGGACACCTCCATCCACCAGGTCCTAGCCCAAAAGCCCTGGCCAAGGTGGTAGGCAGTGGAGGTCCTGGCAGCTCACTAGAAGCCCGAAGTCCCTCTGATCTTCACATCTCATCTTTGGCCAAGAAGTTGCCGCCGCCACCAGGCAGTCCCCTGGGCCACTCACCGACTGTTTCTCCTCCTCCCACGGCCCGGAAGATGTTCTCAGGCCTTGCTACACCCTCCCTGCCCAAGAAACTGAAGCCTGAACACATGAGAGTGGAGATCAAGAGGGAGATGCTGCCAGGGGCCCTTCATGGGGAGCCACACCCATCTGAGGGTCCCTGGGGTACGCCTCGAGAAGATATGGCACCCTTGAACCTGTGTAAGTGTGACCCTGTGTCAGGATAGGTAGAACAATTGTCTGGTGCTCCTCCTTGTACCCTTTTAGCAGTATCCATAGATCACAGGACTGAAATGGAAGCTAAACATGTCCAGAGAACATAGAACTTGCTGTTTTCACTCCTGGACCCAACCTACAGCTTGTTTTTCTGTTATTGAGTATCCTGGCCAGCTAGGTATGGGCAGCAATGTATCCATAAGCTAGGGTGGTAGTGGATGGCAGGTACAAGTGAGGGAGCTGAGGGGTGGGGTCAGACACTGGCCAGAGGCAAGGTGCAGGAGAGGCTCGAGAGAGCTAACGGGACCTCTGTCCTGGCAGAGAACAGTACTAGTACTCCACAGCTTTGTAGTAAGTGAGTTGGGCAAGTTTCCTCACTTGGAAGATGGAGGTCAGCATAATCCCATGTCTCATGTCTATACAGGTTTTTGTTTTTTAAGATTTATTTACTTACTTCATGTACACTGCAGCTGTCTTCAGACACACCAGCAGAGGGCATCGGACCCCATTACAGATGGTTGTGAGCCACTATGTGGTTTCTGGGAATTGAACTCAGGACGTCTGGAAGAGCAGTCAGTGCTCTTAACTGCTGAGCCATCTCTCCAGCCTAACAGTTTTCTTGAGAATTAAGTGTGATGAAGCACTTAGCATGGTGCCTGGTTACAAAAGCATAGTTGCTATCATGTCAGTGTTACTTGCTTTCCTGGCACTCTGTCTTGCTGTTCATTCTTGGTTGATTATCTGCTATACGCCAAGCAGGCAAGCATGGCCAAGGCTTCACCTTAGAGCTCACGTGACAGTTCCATGCCTTATGCTCTGAACCTTTATGATTTTACACCTCAGCAACATTGGGAGATACAGGTTTTCATCCCCATCTTGCAGAGAAGGAAACTAAGGCTCAGCAAGAGGAAGTAGCTTACCCAGCCTTACTCAGGGAGGCCTTGTAAAGCCAGCTAGAATTTGAGGTAACAATAGAAGGGCTGGACTTATAAGATGCCTCTAAAGGCTCAGATGAAGGAGGAGTTCACTGGAGTCTGGAGGGAGCATATGGATAGGGGCATCCAGAAGTCTGGCACTGTCTTGGGTTTTGGGCTTGGAGGCTTCTTCCAGCCCATAGCCAATGCCTCCTTTCTTCCCCTACCCTCACCCCCCTGACCCCTTGCAGCATCTCGGGCAGAGCCAGTGCGTGACATCCGGTGTGAGTTCTGTGGTGAGTTCTTCGAGAACCGCAAGGGCCTCTCCAGCCATGCACGCTCCCACCTGCGCCAGATGGGTGTGACTGAGTGGTCTGTCAATGGCTCCCCCATTGACACACTTCGGGAGATACTGAAGAAGAAGTCCAAGCTGTGCCTCATCAAAAAAGAGCCTCCAGCTGGAGACCTGGCTCCTGCCCTCACTGAAGATGGCTCTCCCACAGCAGCTCCTGGGGCTATGCATTCCCCACTGCCTCTGTCACCCCTGGCTAGCCGGCCAGGAAAACCAGGAGCTGGGCCAGCCCAGGTTCCCCGGGAGCTCAGCCTGTCACCCATCACAGGGTCCAAGCCCTCAGCTACCAGCTACCTGGGCCCAGTGGCAACCAAGCGGCCCCTCCAGGAGGACCGCTTCCTCCCAGCAGAGGTCAAGGCCAAGACCTACATCCAGACTGAACTGCCCTTCAAGGCAAAGACTCTTCATGAGAAGACCTCCCACTCCTGTAAGCAGTGGGTGGTAGGGTCTTGGGATGGCATTTGTCAGGGCTAGCAGGGCCCCTGAGGCAAGGTCCCTGTGGGAGGTGGGATTAGCTCCTGACCTTGCTTAGATCACCTGGGTATTCCTGCACTCTTAGAATAGCAACCTCCTCTGTCTGTAGCCACCGAGGCCTGCTGTGAGCTCTGTGGCCTTTACTTTGAAAACCGCAAAGCCCTAGCCAGCCATGCGAGGGCACATCTGCGGCAGTTCGGTGTGACGGAATGGTGTGTCAACGGCTCTCCCATCGAGACCCTGAGTGAGTGGATCAAGCACCGGCCTCAGAAAGTGGGTGCCTACCGAAGCTACATCCAGGGTGGCCGTCCCTTTACCAAGAAGTTCCGAAGTGCTGGCCATGGCCGTGATAGTGACAAGCGGCCACCCCTGGGGCTGGCACCTGGGGGCCTGTCCCTGGTTGGCCGAAGTGCTGGCGGGGAACCAGGGCCTGAAGCTGGCCGGGCAGCTGACAGTGGTGAACGACCTCTGGCAACCAGCCCACCTGGGACCGTGAAGTCAGAAGAGCATCAACGGCAAAATATCAACAGTGAGTGCTGGTGAAGGAGGGTCGGGAGGTCAGTAGACACCTTCTAGAGCTTAGCCAACCACCACATCTTAGATACTTAATCCCCTCCCTTTATCAGGATGTCATTCTATCAGTGCATGTGGTGCCCAGTCTTAAGTTCCAACAACCTCTGCCCCTTTGTGCTCACTGAAGGCAGGGTGTCTCCAGGGCACTAGCCCGCCTTTTACATCACCTATCATTCTGTCCATTAGAATTTGAACGCAGACAAGCCCGCCCCTCAGATGCCTCTGCAGCTCGGGGTGGTGAGGAAGCCAATGACCTGCAACAGAAGCTGGAAGAAGTACGGCAACCCCCACCCCGGGTCCGGCCAGTCCCCTCCCTGGTGCCTCGGCCCCCCCAAACGTCACTGGTCAAGTTTGTGGGCAACATCTATACCCTCAAGTGCAGGTATGCTAACACATAGTAGGGCCTTGGCTATTAGAAGCCTGAAAATGAGTTAGCTCCGTGCAGTTTGGGAGGTGGGGTCTCATGGGCTGTTTTAAGGTGTAGCAGCGCCCAGGTTAAAGGATCTGGAACTTGAGAGTAGCAGGCTGATACCATGAGCTTCATAGCCAGGTAGACCTAGGTTCAGTCCTAACCGTGACGCTTGACAGCTTAGTAACATCAGACAAGAGCTTTCCCACTCCTGCCACCATTTTTGTGTCTTTTTTTGTTTGTTTTTTCGAGACAGGGTTTCTCTGTGTAGCCCTGGCTGTCCTGGAACTCCCTCTGTAGACCAGGCTGGCCTCGAACTCAGAAATCCACCTGCCTCTGCCTCCCAAGTGCTGGGATTAAAGGCGTGTGCCACCACCGCCCGGCCTCATTTTTGTGTCTTGAAAAAGAATTTAGCATGGTGTAGTGGTGCACACTTTTAATCCCAGCACTCAGGAAGCAGAAGCGGGTATGACTCTCTGAGTTCAAGGTCAGCCCAGGCCAGCTAGGGCTACAAGGTAAAGCTCTGTCTTTAAAAAAACATTTCATACAGACCTAATTGATAGAGTTGTGAGGACTGAATTTAATAGCAAAGCCCTGAAAACCTTGCTGACACTTAGTAAGGACTCAATCATATTTGTCTGCTAAGGAAAAAAAAACTCAGTTAATTCTTCTGAAAGTATACATACACAGACATACACACATGCATGTATACGTGTGCACACACACACATGTATCACATGCCAGGATACAGGGGTTTTAGAAACCTGAGGTAACTCAGCTCAAGCTATAAATTACAGGCCAAGTCGAAAATAGCATCCAAGTTAACTCATGGTTCAGGCCTGCTGTCCTACCTAGCACTGGGAGGCTGAGACAAGATTACCACCAGTATAAGTCCAACTGAATTACATAATTTTGAGGCCAGATTAAACTATAGAATTAGAGATCATGTCTCTAAAAACCCAAGGGAGAAAAAAAGAAGTAGAATTTCACCTCAGTTCTCTGGAGCGATAGAGGTGGCGCTCTAGGCCTGTGTTCATTGGAACCTAGCTTAAGGCTGCCATAAGAGAGGAGGGCTGGTTAGACAGGCTTTGCTTTATACCCACTACCATCTCAGAGCTTACACATCAGATGGCAGAGGCACTTGGGGAATCCTCTGCCTATCTGGCACTGAAGATGTCATGCCCCGGAGGCCCTACCTTGACTCCACAGTAGCAGAGCGGCTGACCATTGGGAGACACTTTTTCCCTAAAGTCCTTGTCTTAAAATAGCTCCACTGAGTAGTGATGGATGTGCCTAAACACTTCTAGACTACACTTCTGCCTTTCCTCAAAGCATTGGCCACCAAAGTTTCTTTCTCTGTTTTCCTATGCAGGTTCTGTGAAGTGGAATTTCAAGGCCCACTCTCTATCCAAGAAGAGTGGGTACGGCATTTACAGCGGCACATCCTGGAGATGAACTTCTCCAAAGCAGACCCTCCGCCTGAGGAGCCGCAGGCCCCACTGGCACAGACAGCAGCTGTAGAGGCACCCTAACACACAAGCATTCCGGATCCCCCTTTGTGCCACCCATCCCCTCCCATTTCTCCCGGCCTTTCCCCCTTTTCCCTGTTTCTTTTCCGTTTCCAAAGGAGCAAGCCAAAACCTCAGACCGGCGCCTCTTGGGGGCCGGGCACACTACAACCTGGGCACCGGGAGCCAGCTAGTCACCCTTCCCCCAGCTTAAGGACTCTGGGGCCACAAGGGTACCCTCCTTGAGCCTACCTGGTTGGTCCAGCAGGGGCAGTAGCCAGGCCCTTGGTGGCCAATCTGGTTGCAAGGGAGAACAGCACTTCCCTGTGTCTAGCAACCAGGCAGGGCTATGCCATCCGTGGCCATTTGCAAAGACCCCAAAGACCCCTGTTCCCTCTTTCCCCCATCAATATCTATTCTCACGCACAGGCAAACACACATGCACATGCACCTCGTGAGACCTGGGATCTGCCCTAGCCCCCTCAGTTCCCAAGTCAAACGACCACATCATGCCACGGTGCTTGCTCAGGGGAGTCCATGCTCCCTCTGCTATCCCACTAGGGCTTGGGAGCTCCCACTGACCCCATAATGCCACGGAAATTCTTGTTGGCTGCCCCCTTTCCCTCCCCCCGCCCCCCCCAAAAAAGGGGCCTTCCTAGTTTGGAAGAGCTCAAAGCTGACAGCTGCCTCCTGCCATGTCAGAGCCTCAGGGGCTCCAGGGCTGGGAGGGTAGAGTGAGGGGTGGGACTCTCCTCCCCAACCCCTGCCACCCTCCCCCTTTTCACTGTTGCTTTGTATGTATAGCTCCCTAGATCTTTCACTTTTTTAAAAAATGCGTTTTGTGTAGAGAATAAGGAACGTGGATTTTTATTTTGCAATCCTGGGCCAGCTAGATACCGGGAGCTAATTGACCTTTTAACCTTTTCAGTGGCCACCTTTTGGTTATCAATGTACCTAGAAGTATGTAAATTAGATTAAATTTCTCTTCTGGAAACACCCCAGGGCGAGCAGCCAGTGTGTGTTTTTCTGTGGAGTGGAACAGGCTGGCACTGGTTGGCAGCTGGAGCAGGGGATCGGGGTTGTGCCTGGCGAAAGGCCCTGGGTTTCCTCTGTTAGCCACCAAAGAGACCAGACACAGCTGGGGATAAGTCCAAGTTCTCAGCTGTTGGCCCTTGGTACTCTGGCTAGTGAGGGGTTCTGGTTGGCTGGCCTGGGAAGGGAACCAAGAAAGGCTGGTTGAGTTTAACCAGCCATAATAATGTGCCTACAGGAGTGGTTCTTTAAGTGCTCTTACCACTTGGAGGTATTGGGTAGAAACACCCATCTGCTGGAGCCTTGAGTATATGAATGAGGTTCAGAGTGGAGACCCAGCTGTCTTGATAGGACTGTAAATGTGGTGCTGGGGACCTTATCCTGGGCCTTGAACATACCAGGCCAGTGCTCTCCCACTGAGCTACACCTTGCTAGCTCCAAGATAAATGTCAGGAAGAGCTATCTGAACACAAATAACAAGAGGAAAAGGGAATTACTCGGTTTTATTTTATTTATATTTTTTGGGTTTTCAAGAAGCATTTGGCCTTTGGTGGTGGCCAATCTGTTTGCAGAGAATAGCACTTCCTGGCTATCCTGGAACTAGGTGTTTAGACTAGGCTGGCCTTGAACTCACAGAGATCTAAGAGCTGGGATTAAAGACATGGACCACCACTACCCTGCCTTATTTATTTATTAAAGTTATGTGTTCTGTTTTTCAAGACAGGGTTTTTTTTCTGTCCTAGCTGTCCTGGAACTCTCTATGTAAACCACGCTGACCTCAAAGTCAAGGTATCCACCTGGATCAAAGGCTTGCACCACCACCAGTGCCTGGCTTGCCCAGCCTGACTTTTTTTCTTTTCTTTTTTTTTCTTTTTTTTTTTTTTTTTTTGGTTTTCCGAGACAGGGTTTCTCTGTGTAGCCCTGGCTGTCCTGGAACTCACTCTGTAGACCAGGCTGGCCTCGAACTCAGAAATCCGCCTGCCTCTGCCTCCCAAGTGCTGGGATTAAAGGCGTGCGCCACCACGCCTGGTGACTTCACTTCTTTTAACAATACTATTTTCTTGCTTAGCTAATGTTTGTTTATTGAACATTTCTGAGGTGATAAGATTATGTTGTCTCCTACTTTTTTATTCTGCTGTCTTTTCAGTTCATCATTTTCACTAACCAGACAAGTGCTGGAGAGTGGGAATAACCTCATTGGGTGAGGATAGCTGCAGGTCCCTCCCCTGAACCCTGTTTTTCTCTCCTCCCCTCTGTGTCTTTATGCCTGGGGAGAAGGGTTGAACAGGCTGCTGTGACAAGCCTGCAGGGGTGTTCTTAGCCCAGGAATGTGTTCTTTTATATGGTGGCTCTTCTCATCCTCCACTGTCATTGGTCATACCCAAAACAGGAAAAGAAGTAGGATTTCTTATGGTAAGAACTAATCCAAACATGTTTCTTCATAGCTTTTTTAAATACAAAATCCATTTTTAAATATAAAAGCAACAGAGTAGATTTTGAAAGCTCCAGTAACAGAAGCAGTAACATGGAAGACCTTCCTGCCTGCTACGTACACTGACGGCTGTGTCTTTGCACACAGTAATGTGTTACTCTACACTGATAGCTGCTGTGCATTTTTGCAAGGATCATGTACCATTCTTACAACAGGCCTTTTCCTAAGACTCCTGAGCATAGCTTAAGTCTTTGCTTAAACCACCCCATGGCCTAAGCTCAGCCTGTGAAGACATCAGAAATTAAACAAGGCCTTGGGTGAAATCACACCAAATGCTACAAAGGAAACTACAGGATCCAGAGACACCCTGCGGCTGGATCTTACTGAGGATGCCCAAAGAGGTAGTACACATAAAACAGACCTCTGCTGCATGTTCGCTGTTCACATGCATGCAGTGCTTTGGAACTGGTTTTCTTCCATGGGGCAACGAGGTCTACAAAAGTGTTTGGGGAGGAATTGTTATCAGGACATTTTATCCTGGACAAATAGTAAAAACAAGCTCTTCTAATCACAGCAACAACCTAATCTGTCCTTCTCTACCTCCCCTGCCCCATCTAAGTTATGGCTATCTATCAGCTGTTTCATTAGGTCTCTTTGAAGGATCTATACTTTGAAAGAATGCCATTACTATTATCCATAAAGAAACTGCTAACAAGAACTGTGAGATGGCTCAATGCCAAAGGACGCATACTGTTCTTACAGAAGACTTGGATTTGGTTCCCAGCACCCACATGGCAGCTCACAGAACTCTAGTCCAGGGTATCCAGCACGCTCTTCTGACCACCTCAGGCACTGGAGATACATGCAGTTGCATAGATACACATTCAAGCAAAATATATACATAAACAAAAAACAAAAAACAAAACCTGACAAGCATTTCTTAATACCAAAACAACACTTACTTTAAAATTTCCCCAAACCACAAGAAGGTATATGAATCAAGGAGAAACTTGATGCAGTTTCTCAATTGTTTTATTTATAGTGTCCCTCCAAGGATATGCCCCATGGTGACTTTCCACAGCCAGGAGCCAGGCATAGTGCTTAGAACAAGGCTGGTACTGGGTTGCATTTTTCATTTTGTGGAGCTGAGCACTGAACACAGGTTCTCATGTGTGAAGCATTTGCAGTAATACATGATACATTTAGATATATTGCTTGTATAACAAATACCATACACATAAACATTTATTTTAAAAGCGGTTTTTGAAGGTCAGGAGAGATGGTTCAGCAGTTAGGAGCACTAGCTACTTTTCCAGAGGACCCAGGTTCAATTCCCAGCACCTTCATGGCAGCTCACAACTATCTGAAACTCCAGTTCTGGTGATCTGACATCCTCACACAGACACATGTGCAAGGAAAATACTAATACACATAAAATAAAAATAAATCTTAAACCAAAGTTTTTGAGACCAAAGTAACCCTGGCTATCCACAAATTTACCATGTAAACTCACAAATATCTGCTTTCCTGATAGTGCTAGGATTAAAGGCACATGCAACCAAACCCAACTATTTATTTTGAGACAAGGTTTTATACTCAGTGTTCTTCCAGACTGTCCTCTGAGTGCTGAGATTACAGGTGCAAGCCAACCATGGCCCGATTTTGCCTATTTAAAAATGCATCTTTATGTTGGCAGTGTTGGAGAGCTCACACAGGCCTTCTGTACATACTAGGATAAAGTGTTTTTTCACCCAGCTATATCCTCAACCCTTACAAATACTATTGTTGGCTGGGCGGTGGTGGCGCACGCCTTTAATCCCAGCACTTGGGAGGCAGAGGCAGGCGGATTTCTGAGTTCGAGGCCAGCCTGGTCTACAGAGTTCCAGGACACCAGGACTACACAGAGAAACCCTGTCTCGAAAAAACAAACAAACAAACAAACACTATTGTTATGTAATGATTAATAAGAAAATAATATTTACTACTTTGTGAAACCGGCCCCAATTCTTTTCCCCCTCCTTGAGACAGGGACTCACTGAAACCCAGAATGGCTTAGAATTCATATAGCATAATTCTGCCTCAGGCTCCCGTATTCTGGGGTTACTGAAGTCAGCTAACACATGGCCTGCCTCATTTGTTTTAACGTTATCTCACATAACGTTTGTCAGCAGATACTAATATTCTCCTTCAACATGGCTTTACCATTCTCGTTTTGGAGCCGAAGCCCAAAGGAATACATAAATGGGTATGACTAGCATTTCAGTGGCGGGCCGCAAGACGGTCACCTTTGCTCCCGCTGGCAAATGTCTCGCACCGAGACAGCTGGCGATAGCCAAGCTGGGACCTCTGTGTTGCTCGCAGCTCCACCACTTCGAATTCCACCTATCCATCTCCCCTTGGCCTATCGGCGCAGGTTTTTGTAAACAGGAGGCGGAGGGTAAGGCGGGGTCATCGGGGGTTGGCAGTATCTCCAACCACTGTCGCGAAGAGGAGTAGAAATAGACAGGTAGCTAAACCAATAGGCGTGAAGTCCGAGGTTTGCACAAGCCAATGAGATAAGGAGGCGGGGCTGAGGCGTGTGTGGAAGGACCCCAGGGATTGTTGTGGCGTCAGACGCGCAGAGTAGCGGTCTGTGTCCACGGCTCGGGTGTTCTCTGCGGCCATGAGCTACACAGGTAGGCCCAACAGGGTGAAGGGCGCGCTCCGGGCCGGGGCTACAAGACGGGCTGAGGCATGCCAGGATCGCCCACGCCTCCCATGGTGTCCTGGTCATTGCCCTCTGTGGTCACAAAATGGCGTCTTAGGCTCTTCCCTTCGGGGTCGCATCCCTCAAGCTTCGACTCTCAGTGACCTCAGCCGGGCATCTTGGACTCTCTTGGCTGCTTGAGGCCTTCCTTGTGTCTTCTGTGACCGTAGGTCTCGGGCCTCAACGTTAGGTCCAGACTTCCACCACCTCAGTCCGTCCCTGGCTAGTGCCCCACGGACATCCACGTCCAAGACCTCGCTTCTCAGGCCTGAGCTTCCGAGATCAGTTCGTTGTCGCCATGCCTCCCCTGAACAGTTTTGGTGCAAAACGTCGCAGATCCTTACTCATGGCACTCCCCCCCTCTTCATCTGGTTTAAAGCTGGGAAAAGCGCCAGCCTACCCTACCTCACTCCGCAGGGGGCGGTGGGAACCAGTAAATATATATGACGGCTCTGAACCGTTGCAGGGAGCTTTAGGGACCGAGCTAGAACCTTGGTGAAGAATGACTACTTTCCATTAATTCACTCAACTTACCGAATCAGGTGCTGAATAGGCACTGTGAATGCTGACAAGAATTTCTTCAGCAGCTTATAGGCGAGGACAGACCTTACTAGGACAGTAAATGAATGTATATTGTATTTGGGGCTCTGGGTATCCTGAAGGGATTCAGCCATTACATGGAGAGCTTTGAAGCCTCTGGGAAGGGTGAGGTTTAAGAAGAGATGTAAGCAAAATAGGAGAGTAAAGATAGCTGTTGCTGTAAAACATCCTGGGCTGGAACCGCCTACCTACTTAGATCAGTGATATTTGAGCAAAGAGGAAGGTGGGTGATGAGCATGGTGAGGGGGTGTGGAATATGCTTGAGTGACTGTAAAATCATTCCTGAGTGAGTTGCCAAGACTGCCTGGGTTTGCCTTGGCAGTGGCCAATGTAAGTTATCAGTCAGCGCCATAGACAGTGCCTCCCACTTTACTGGAGGTATTTCAGGCTTGAATTTAAGTGGTTGCTGGGTAACCTACATTCTGTTTGGAATGTTTAATGCTTTCGGTGGAACCTGAGCCTTATGCCAGTCCTCCTAAGCCCCTGGGTCAAATGCTTGCCAAGAACCTTGGGATTTCTACAACCATCCCCCAGGCCAGTGGTTCTCAATCAGGGTGATTTTGCCTGCCTCACACCTCCCGAGGGTACATTTGGCAATATCTGGAGCCCTGTTTTGTCTTATCTATAATGTGTGTATGGGTGGGAGGGGGAGTGGGGGGTGAGAGGGACTGATAATGCAGTGCTACTGACATCTAGTGGAGAAAGAGTAGGGCTGCAACTCTGCAGCTTGAAGTGCATAGGATGACTTCCACCACAACTTGACATTTTACTTTATTTACATGTATCTCTATGCATCTACATGTATGTGTTTGTGTAAGTGTGTCAGCCACGAATGAAGGTGCCCTTGGGGGCCAGTTTGTTAACTGGAGTTAACAAACAGATGGTTGTGAGTGAGCTGCCTGATGTGGGTTCTGCGGTCTGACTCTAGTCCTCATGAGCAGCATCTGTCCAGCCCTTCAGTGTTTGTTTTTTAGTGAATTAGTTTATTTAATTTTTTTTCTATGTGTGTTTTGCCTGAATGTGTATGTCTGTGTACTGCCATGTGAGTGCCTGTGACTCCATAAAACTAGAGTTAGAGATGATTGTGAGCCACCCCCTGGGTTCTGGGGTTGAATCCTGGTCCTCTGGAAGAGCAGTACTCTCAACCACTGAACCTTCTCTCCAGTTTTACCCCTTACCTCAGTGTTTTCTATAAACAACTATTAATCATTAGTACTTGAAATTTAAGTATCTTGGGAAGGTTCTGGACCCCCAGGGGTGGGAAAACTCTAATTGAACATAACCTCTTTAGGGAGGATAGCAAAACCTCCATCTCTGTATTTGTTTTCTCCTTCCCCAAGACCAAGGCTCTGTTTCTTCCGTTGGATAGTAAAGCTGAAGTTGAGTCCACAGCTTTCTTTTTCAGAACCCTTGTAGCTGGATGTATTTGGAATTGTACTCTGAAGAAGTATGGTCTCTTCACCTGGGGCTAAGGTGGTACCCTGTAACTAAATACACTAGGGGCTAGAGGACAGCTTAGTGATGTATTGTTGGCCTAACTTGCCAGGGGGTTGAGATCAGCTCAAGGACCACAAAACAAAAACCATATTAATTTTGCGCCACATTCATAAACAGTATTCGTTCTTCCAGGTCCCTTTGGCCTCAGTGTAAACTTGTTCCCATTTGCAGAGGGTACTTGTTCTGCTCATGAAGTGCTATGGTTGGAAGCCTTGAGCTATCCAGCCTCATCCCCAGTTCTTGATTGTAGAGTGTTTTTGGGCTGGAGAGATGGTTCAGTAGATAAGAGCACTGACTGCTCTTCCAGACTTCCCTGAGTTCGGTTCCCAGTAATCACATGATGGCTCACAACCATCTGTAGTGGGATCCGATGCCCTTTTCTGGTGTGTCTGAAGACAGCCACAGTGTACTCATATGAATAAAATAATTTAAAAATTGTAAAGAAAAGTATTGACTTTTAAAGAACTTTGGACAGGGAGCAGGGCCTTGCCATACTGGCCTTGATGAGGAAGCAATAAGATGCAGCTAAAGTACCCAACAGGGAAACATTTATTCAGTGTTCAGTGTTGACTGTTGTTGCTATAGTTGTGTGTGTGTGTGTGTTGGTTTTCGGGGGGGGGGGGTCTCACTCTGTTTCAGCACCTTGAACCAATGGCAGTACTTCTGCCTCAGACTCATGAGTGCTGGAATATTGGCTGAAGAGCTGTATAGGAATCGATACCCCCATGGGTGGTTTTTTATATATGTTTTTCTTGTAACTGTTATTTTTGTTGGAAATGCTGTCATTAATTTTTGAGTCTAGGGATTCAATGCTTTCTCTGTAGATCAGGCTAGCCTCTAATTCACAGAAATCTGTCTCTGCCTCCCAAGGTGTATCACTACTTCCTGGTCAGAAGTAGCTTTTCTTATAATGAGTTGATTCTTTATGTAATGATAATTTGGATATTCATGCACCAAAATAGACTAGTAGCTTAAATGAGTATACATTTTTACATAATCCTTGTAACAAGTTAAGCATGACCTGTCTTTGTACTGTTTATGTGTTCAGAGGTCTAATTAAAGTATGGAATCACATGTTTTAGAGGTTTCTGGACTGAAGGGAGACCTGCCTGCTAAACTGCTGTCTTAGTCGCCCACTTTCTTATGGCTGCTTCGGGGAATTAACCACCTTGTGCACACGTTTAGGTTTTGTCCAAGGATCCGAAACCACTTTGCAGTCTACATACTGTGACACCAGTGCCCAGCCCACCTGTGATTATGGTAAGTGTGGCTCCTAGTGGCAACCAGGGTGTTCTGCCTTTTTTCTGCTTGGTTGCTTTTAGCTTTCCTGTCACCCTATCTTGCCTAATTAAACCCAGACTGATATATGGTATTGTGGCCTGTTTGACTGGCTTGCACTTCTTTGTGTTACTGAGCAAGCTGGGCTATAAAACGTTGAGGCCTTTGACCTTTTCACAGTTTATGGGAATAACATGGTTCTTGATCAAAGATACAGCTTCAACAAATTTCTCCTGAGCATCTGGGAAAGGAGTTGAAGTCTGCCAGTCACGTCCAACCTTTTGACATTGGAACAGACGACATTGTGGTTGTCAGAGTTTTCTTTAGAGAGCAATACAATAGAATGTAACTGGAAAAGATTGAGCCAGGTGAGACCAAACTATTAATTCAGCACCCCCAGGGTCTTGACAAGTAGCCTGCAGCAGAAGATCCTGAAGGGTCACACTATCTAGCTGGATTTTAGATTTCGAAGCTAGGCTGTCTCAAGCCAGTGAACACACATTGAAGGAAATTTCCAGTTGATAAAGTCAATTGTAAGAAACAGAAGTCGACACCTGATGAGAGAGATCCACAAGGGCCACCAGTCTGTTTTCAGTGCTACCCAGTCTGAGAAAGGTATCTCAGTATTCCTTGCCCCAGTTGGTCCTCTTTGTTCACCACTTGGTCCTACAGAGAGAACTCACTGGTCTGTTTCCTTCCCTCCCTCTCACCTTTCTTTCCATGTCTGTATGTATGGATGGATGTTTGTCAGTGTGTACATGTGGATGTCAGAGGAGACAACTTACTGGATAGACCCTCCTGTTACCTTTATGTGGCTTCCAGAATGAAACTCAAGGGTCAGGCTATTTAATTGCCATTGTATCTTTTGAAAATCAGTTATCTGTTACTATTTCTGAAGTCTTTGTTCTCTTTCAGTGGATTTGATCTTTTTACATTTTGTTTTTGTTTTTCCAGACATGGTTTCTCTCTGTAGCCTTAGCTGTCTTGGAACTCGCTCTGTAGACCAGGCTGGCCTTGAACTCACAGATATCCACCTGCCTCTGATTTCCAAGTGTTGGAATTAAAGGCGTGTACCACCACTACCTCCCGCTTATTTTAACTTTTGGCCAGTTTTCTTTTTTTTTTTTTTTTTTTTTTTTTTTTTTTTTTTTTGGTTTTCCGAGACAGGGTTTTTCTGTGTAGTCCTGGCTGTCCTGGAACTCACTCTGTAGATCAGGCTGGCCTCGAACTCAGAAATCCGCCTGCCTCTGCCTCCCAAGTGCTGGGATTAAAGGCGTGCGCCACCACCGCCCGGCCAGTTTTCTTTTTCAAATTTATTTGTGTTTATTTTATGTGTATGGGTATTTTGCTTACATGTGTCTCTATGCACCATGTGTGTGCAGTGCCCATGGAAGGAAGACATTGGATCCTGTAGAAATGGACAGATAGTTATTAGTTATCATATGGGTGCTGAGATGGCCATATGCAAGGGTTATGCAAGGGTCAGCCCCTGAATTTATTCTTTTCTCTCTGTCTGTTTCTGTCTGTCTGTCTGTCTGTCTCTCTCTCTCTCTCTCTCTCTCTCTCTCTCTCTCTGTGTGTGTGTCTCTGTCTCTCTCTCTGTGTCTCTCTCTCTCTTTCTCTCTCTTTCCTTCCCTCCTTCCCTCCCTCCCTCTCCCCCCGGCCCCTCTCTCTCTGCGGGAGTTGGAAATGTCTCACCATGTAGCCCTGGCTGTGGTGGAACTCATAGAGATCTGCCTCCCTCTGCCTCCTGAGTGCTAGGATCAAAGGTATGTGCCACCATGCATCTTTTTTATTTGTTTGTTTTGTTTTGTTTTAGAGTTTTTTCAAGACAAGGTTTCCCTTTGTAACTCTGGCTGTCCTGAAACTCACTATTAGATCAGGCTGGCCTCAATTCACAGAGATCCACCACCTGCCTTTGCCTCCCAGGTGCTGGATTTAAAGGTATATGCTACCATACCTGTCTTTTTTTTTTTTTTTTTTTTTTTTACTCTTTTTTAAAAATGTTGTCTTGCAGCAGCTGGGCAATGTTAGCACACTGCCTTTAATCCTAGAATTCAAGAGGCAAAAATAGTTGAATCTCTGTGAGTTCAAGATCTATATGGTAAGTTTCAGGACAGCCAAGGCAACACAAAGATACCCTGTCTTTAAAAAAGAAAAAGAAAGTGTTGCCTTGTTTATAATTTGCTTGCTTTTGCACATATAATTTTAAACCAGTGCATTTTGTTTTTTTAATTAAAATAAATCCTGAAGAGATTTTTGTTTTGTTTTGAGACAAGGTCTCACTTATGTAACCCTATCTGGCTTGGAACTTGCTATGTACACTAGGTTGGCTTTAAACTCACAGATTTGCCTGCTTCTGCCTGGTAAGATTAAAAGCATTTTATATCACCATGTTTAGCCATAGATTGATTTTTTTTTTCATTTTAAAAATTTCATTTATATGAACGTTTTGCGTACATGTATGTCTGTGCATTGTGTATGTGCCTTGTACCCTCAGAAGCCAGGAGAGGACATTGACTCTCTTAGTACTGGAGTTACATCTTAAATTCTGTGTATTAGTCAGGGTTCTCTAATGGAGCAGGACTAACTGAAACTGACTCAGTATGTGAGCACACATGAGTGCATGCATGAGCATCTGTGTCTGTGTGTGAACATATTAAAATCAACTTTATTAGAGTGGTTTATACGCTATGGTCCAGGTAGTCCAACAGTGACTTTCTTCAGACAGAAAGGCCAAGAATCTGGTAGTGTCCACAGACTGGGTGTCTCAGCTGTCCTAATCTGATGCATGAGGCCTGAAGGATTCCTAGAGAACTGCTTTAGGCTGTCTTCAGTCTGCCTAGCAATCGTGAAGAAGAAGGTGCTCAGACCAAAGAAGAGATGCCTCAGCCATAAGACAGATGAGCTCGCCAGCGAGAGTGAGGGCAAGCAGGCAAAAAGCAAAAGCTTCCTTCTCCCATGACCTTTCATGTGGGTTGACAACACAAGATGTGGCTCAGATTTAGGATGGGTTCTGATCTCAAGTGATTCTGTCAAGAAGTTTTAATTGATTCCAGATGTCAAGTCCAGATGACAACCAACATTTACCATCACAACCTGGTGTCTCACTCAGCATGTAGATTTTAATTCTCATTCTCTCTCCCTCCCTCCCTCCCTCCCTCCCTCCCTCCCTCCCTCCCTCCCTCCCTCCCCCCCTCTTTCTTTCCCTGTCTTTTTTTCTTTCTTTTTGTAAAGATTTATTTATTTTATGTGAGTACTCTGTAGCTGTCTTCAGACACACCAGAAGAAGGCATCAGATTCCATTACAGATGGTTGTGAGCCACCATGTAGTTGTCGGGAAATGAACTCAGGACCTCTAGAAAAGCAGTCTTAACCACTATCTCTGCAGCCTAAACTTAGTTAGTTAGTTAGTTAGTTAATGCCAGAAGATCCTATCATATATAGTCATGAGCCACCATAGTGCTCTTAATTGCTGAGCCAACTCTCCAGCCCTGATTACAATTCTTAATATTGAACTATTAGAACACGTTCAGTTGGTCTGTCGGTGTTGCTTAGTGTGGTCATCTCCTTCTCTTTTTGAGACAGGTTCTTGCTATGTATCACTGGATGGCCTGGAACTTTTGCCAGTCTTCTTGACTTTCCTTCCTGGGTGCTGGGATTATAGGAATAGAGGCCCATACTCATCTTCTCTTCTTTTACAGTTTTCACTGTTAGCCAGGTATAGCGGCACAAGCCTTGAGTCAGCACTCGAGGAGGAGCAGCAGGAAGTTGTTTGTGAGGTTTGAAGTCAGCCTAGTCTACAAAGCAGGGTAGCTAGAGCTACAGGAGGGAAGGAGGAGAAAAAGAAAATAAAATTTCCTTTGCCAACTATGAACTCATTCCCTCTGTGGACAGAGTCAAGTCTCATGGACACACATTCTAGGTATAGCTTTCTTCTGAAGGGACAGCTGGCCCCCCCCCCCATCCCTACCTCCTGAGAGTCCATCAGAGTCTCAGTCATTCCAGGTCTAGCAAGTACCATATAGTGAGTGCTTGTCCAAAGAGACTCCTGTAGCCCAGGAAGGCATTGAACTTGTGATCCTTCCAGGTAAATGGGATTCAGGCCTATGCTTAACAGATGGTGGCGATCCGGTCCTGTCACTGGAGGCCGTTTGCAGTCTGTGAAATGTAAAGTTGTCCACTGGCTCACTCCCACCTCCTCCCCTTGTTCTTCTTACTTGGTTCTGGTAACTCCTTGGTACCAAAAGCCTGGATGACACTTAAAGCCTGCCCCACAAGCAGAGTCCTAGCATGTTTGTGCTTGCTTCCCAGTCCTGTCTGTGTGGACTCTTTATGATGCTAGCAACCGACCTTCTGGACAGGGACAGCTTCTTGATTCTCCTTGTGACTTTGTTGACCTTCTTTCTGACTTGTGGAAACGGCTGCTATATCACTGTTCCTTTATAAGATCTTTCTCTGTCACATCTTCTTGAAACAGCAAGCAGCATCCCAGCATGAACAATGTCTAGTTCATTTTATCTGAGAGACTTGTTACATAGACTCATGGTTTGGGTTTCCCCATCCTGAGACGATGTTTGCTTTGTAAGCTCTCATGCCACAGTTTATTAAACGTAGCAGTCTTCTAGAATTTCTTAGGTGGTTTCCATCATCTTCCCATTTTGTTGTATACAGCCCAAATGCAGATGGTATCTGTTCAGTTTATGTAGTTCCCTTGTTTCTCTGCCATTCATTATGCTGTCTTCTCACTGTGGTTTGGTTTCCTGCCCAAGGATGAGTATGGTTTGTCTGTCAGTAGAGCAGAGATACTATGCATGCACTAGAAGGTGACTGGGGTCATACTAGGAGGTGCTAACAAAGTAGGCATCTGTTCTGTGTGTCCCTCTGGGGAATCCCATTAACTCTTGATTCTCATGTGGTTTTTGCACTTTTGGACTTTACTCTCTGAAGGAATGAATTTTTACTACATGTAACCAGACCTAGAGTACATTTAGTTTATGATCTAAATTGTTCTTTCAGAGACTTTTTTTTTTCCAAAAAAAGTGTTTGTTGTTATTTGTTCTGTTTTTCAGACAGCCTCAAAAATCTGAAACAGTCTTTTAGCCTGGAACTTACTGTGTCAACCATTATGGCCTTGAACTCACAAAGTTCTGCCTGCCTCTACCCCCTGGGCTTTTTAAAGTAAGGTCTCACTCTGCATCCCCGGGTGGTCTGGAACTTAATATGTAGCCCATACTTGTCTTGAATTTTACAGGTCCTTCTGCCTCCACCTCTAAAGTGTTAGAATTTCAGATGTACATCACCATGTTTGATTCTGGGAGATGCTTATTCTCCCTCCCGAATGCATTGTGCTCTTAGATGATGCATCAAGGACTTTTTAGCCCTCTCTGTTAAGGCAGGGTTTCTGGACCATGTGTTTCTCTGCTCCAGTTGGGTGATAGGGTATGTTGCATGGCTTTTCCTGGGGCACTACGGGCAAATGTCTGTTCTGTACCCTAGGTATGGCACCAAAACACAAAATCCAATCCACTCTAGTTTGATGAGCCTTAGTTTAATTGGGCTTACGTACAGGAGCATGGGTGGAGGATTATTTCTAGGAACACATACAGCTTATAAGTATCTACATCACAGAAGAAAGATCATCCTCAAGTAATTCCTTAAACTATTCACTGTTTATATGTCCTTGGTAGGGAAGGAGCCTTGTGTGCTATTCGCCCATTTCATAAGGAAATTCAGGTAGACTCAGTCTTGTCAAGATATCATAAGGGGCCGGGCGGTGGTGGCGCACGCCTTTAATCCCAGCACTTGGGAGGCAGAGGCAGGCGGATTTCTGAGTTCGAGGCTAGCCTGGTCTACCGAGTGAGTTCCAGGACAGCCAGGGCTACACAGAGAAACCCTGTCTCGAAAAACCAAAAAAAAAAAAAAAAAAGATATCATAAGGGTAGCAACACCTAATCTGATTTTAAGACAGCAGTGGCCATACAGAGAACAGAGTTCCACAGCAGAGTGATGATTTCAGTGTGAGTATGTGTTATTTGTATAGCAGTTTGTGTATTCTTCATTCCTTCAGTCAGTCAGTCCGTCAGTCAGTCAGTTGTTATTTTGTAGTACAGGATAAAACTCTATCTCAGAGTTTTATCCCTAGACCTCATTGCTAAAACACAATAGCTGTGTTTGTATGTTTCTATACAAGGCTTCTCAGGGCCTTACACATGCTAAGCAGACACTGTAGCCTGCAATCTCTTATCCAGGAGAGGGAAGGTCATCTTCTAGTTTCTGTAGTGAAGGAGTGTAGGAGCCAAGTTTATTAACTATGAGTGTTAGAAACAGGAGGCTTCTTAAATACTATGAACCCAGAGTCTCAGACAGCTGAGTAACAGTTGGGGAGAGGGTAGCAGGTGCTTGTGTGGAGTTCATTGTATAACACCTTGGAAAGTTGAGTCAGGTACTGAGAAAACCTGTACTTTTGAATTAAACTGTAGTGCGCTTAAGTTCATGTTGTACTAGAAGTTACTGCAGAAATAATAATTGCCCTTTTTGCTTTCTGTAGGATATGGAACTTGGAACTCTGGGACAAATAGAGGCAAGTACTTAGCCATACTCTTCTTAGGACTGTTCTAGTTATGTTTTCTAGTTGCCTATGTGGCCAAGCAGGACTTAGGTGGGTGTTTCTGGGGCTGGCACAAAATGTCCTCCTCAGAATGAGAAGGGCCTACCCAGCCTCAAGTAGCTAAGAGTTCCCCCAGCTTATTTTTGACCAAAACACCTTTTTTTTCTATGTTTGTCTCTGTCTGCTCCCTGCTCCCTTCTCCCCACCCCTCTATTTCTATCCCTCTGTCCCCCTAACTGCAGGCTACGAGAACTATGGTTATGGCTATGGCTATGGCCAGGATAACACCACCAGCTATGGGTATGGTATGGCCACTTCACACTCTTGGGAAATGGCTAGCTCTGACTCAAATGCAAACCCTAGTGCCTCGGGTAGTGCCAGTGCCGATTCCGTTTTATCCAGAGTTAACCAGCGCTTAGATATGATGCCTCACTTGGAGACCGACATGATACAAGGAGGTGTGTACGGCTCAGGTGGTGGAGAAAGGTAAGTTGGGGTGCTGCCTAGGGTCTTAGGCTCCTGTCTGCGAGACTCTTTACTGTATGTTTTTTAGTAACTACTTCCTCTCTCCTTGCTGTGTGCTTCCCAATACTGTGCGCCTAACGAGGTCATTGTGCTTTCCTTTGTTAACCTATCACCCTCCTTGCTGACCCCCGATAGCCAACTCCCCCTGTGTGCAAGGAAAGAGCAGGCTCCTGTTGTGCTGTTTTGACTGTATCCACAGACTGGCTTCTCAGGAGTAGTGTCTGTCTCCTCCCTTCATGACAACTAGGTATTCAGTCTAGAATTGCATCCTGCAGAGTGCCAAGGCAGAGCAGATTGGGTTTGGTGAGGAGTATGGGGTAATTCTTCGGGACTAAACCACTGGGAGCCAGGTCATCTCCATCCAAGTGTTTCGGCAAATAAGAGTACTTGGGGCTAGAGAGATGGCTCAGCAGTTAAAAGCACTGTCAGCTTTTCCAGAGGACCTAGGTTCAAATCCTAGCACCCACATGGTGGCTCACAACTGTAACTGCAAGATCTGACAACTTCACATAAACATACATGCAGGCAAAACACCAATGCACCTTGAAAAAAAAGTAAGAGTACTTAATGGCCACTTGCTGGTGTCTTGTAAATGTGTGCTTGTGGGGGACTTTGGTCCTGGCTTCAGAGATAGGGCTGCTGAAGCCTGAGCGTAAGTGAATGACAGGCTGGCTGTGCGGAGCCTCACCCAAACCTGTCCTGCTGTCGAGGGTCACCCAAGAGTGTCCTCATTGGCTGCATTGCTTTTGGTTTGTTTCAAGAGTTCTTGCACCATAGTAAGAAGGGCACATATATTTCTAGCATAAGATAAGGGAGCCGGATAGCTTCCACTGATAGGCGGTAGAGAACAGTCAGTGAGGAGGGAGGAGCTGCTCTGGTAACTGGGAGGATCAAGTAAAGCCCCCGGGATCCTGGGGAAGAACAAGAAACTTGGCTCACACTGCTGCAGGGCAATTTGCTATAGCATGGAACCTTGGAAGCAATGCCTGGGTGAATAGCAGGTGCTATTTCTTTTGCATCTGTTGATGCTTCCCAGTGAGGTTGGAAAGGGAAGTACAGAGAGGGAGGGCCCTGTATTTGTGAAGTATGGGAGAAGTAAGCCCAAACATGTCTCTGTCTGAGCCAGGTGGTCTGACCTCCTTCCTAGGTATTCTGTTAAATTTTCTGTGAGACCAGGAGTGACAGCATAGTAGGGCAGGAGCAGTAGGCTAGGCAAGCTGGAGTCAAGGGACTCCAAAGGGCTCTGCCTGATGCTTGCCATGTGTCTCTACAGATATGACTCCTATGAGGCCTGTGACTCAAGGGCCATCCTGAGTGAACGAGACCTCTACCGGTCGAGCTATGAC
The DNA here is from genome assembly GCF_011762505.2 of Arvicanthis niloticus. Taxonomy (NCBI): domain Eukaryota; kingdom Metazoa; phylum Chordata; class Mammalia; order Rodentia; family Muridae; genus Arvicanthis; species Arvicanthis niloticus. The sequence goes on along the minus strand of NC_133429.1, from coordinate 4,135,956 downwards.
TATGGCGAGCTTGACCCTGAGATGGAAATGGCCTATGAGGGCCAATATGATGCCTACCGTGACCAGTTTCGAATGCGTGGAGGAGATACATTTGGTCCAAGGGCTCAGGGCTGGGCCCGGGATGCCCGGAGTGGACGGCCAATGGCCTCGGGCTATGGGCGCATGTGGGAAGACCCCATGGGGGCCCGGGGCCAGTGCATGCCTGGTGCCTCCCGGCTGCCCTCCCTCTTCTCCCAGAACATCATACCCGAGTATGGCATGTTCCAGGGCATGCGTGGTGGGGGTGCCTTCTCTGGTGGCTCCCGATTTGGCTTCGGATTTGGCAATGGCATGAAGCAGATGAGGCGGACCTGGAAGACCTGGACCACAGCTGACTTCCGGGTGAATAAGCTGACCTACCCCTCCTATCCCATGCTGGAATATAGCTACCATCTCTGAGTTCACTCCGTCTTTCTCTTCCAGACCAAAAAGAAGAAGAGAAAGCAGGGTGGCAGTCCTGATGAGCCAGACAGCAAAGCTACCAGAACAGACTGCTCAGACAATAGTGACTCAGACAATGGTAAATTGGGGAATGTGGTGTCCTGCTTCCTGCCCCGTCCTGCTCCCTGCCCCCATGGTACTCCTGGATTGAGCTTGACTATTCTCTCCTTGCAGATGAAGGCACTGAGGGAGAAGCTGCAGAGGGTACTGAAAGCGCTGAGGCTATGGAGAAAGGCTCCCGAGCAGTAAGTAACCCTAGACCTCAGGCTCTTACTCTCTGCAAGTGTGGCCTAGGAGTACAGAGCTGACTTAAAGAAACAAACACAGCCTTGCTACAAGGGTCACAGGCAATGTGGTGATACCTGCATGGGTGGTGAGTGGTTAGCACAAGGAGGCTGGGTATCTAGGGAAAAGTACAGACCACTTCACTAACAATGTGTTTCCTTGGGAGAAATGGGGGCATACAGACCTCTGTGCACCAGGTAGTGGGAAGGTCTGATACTCCCTTAATCCTTTAGAGCCAGTGTAAGTAGCTGTACCTTTTTAAAATTGAATTTTAAAAATTGTATATTAGGAAGGAGAGGACGATGAGGGAAAAGAGGATGGGAGAGAAGAAGGCAGAGAAGATTCGGAGAAAGGTAAGTCTTCCAGGGGTGCCTAGGTACTGGGAAGCTCGTCCAGGTGCTTGTAGTGGGAGGAAACCAGCTGAGGGCAGGGTTGTAGCAGAGAGATGGCTGCCTGGGGCCTTCCTTATGGGACTGGGTATATGTTAGCAGGACCTCTTCTGACTCTGTGCCCTCCCAGCCTGCCTCTGTTTTTCCTAGGCGGAGGTTATGGATGGTGTGGCCTCCAGTCTAGCACTTTGGTTTTGCCTTCAGGTGGGGGCAGCAAGCAAAAGTGTGGGGAGCCCCAGGCACACACACACACCCTTAGTCCCTCAGTAACACACAGTTCCGAGTCCTCAGTGGCTGGTGTCCAAGCCGGGACCCTTGGTGCAGTTTTTACGGCTCTGGTTTGCGTGTCCTCTCCCTTAGCGCCTCTCCAGCCCTTGTTGGGAGTCCGTGTCCCCCCACCTGAGTGATGAGCGCCAGCAGGTACCTAACAGTAAATCCAGCCTCAGCCCACTGTTGCCGCGGTGCCCGGTGGGGGGGTGGGCAGGGCCATGTGAACGGCCTCCCTGCATCCTGCCACCCAGTCCCTCTGAACACACTTGTGTTCCCACCAAGACAGCCTGTCTTTGCCTTCCAGCTTCTCTGCACCCACTCTGCAGGGAGTGAGGGTGTTCCAGAAAATAGAGGGGTCAGCACGTGTTCCCCTCTCCTGGTGCCTAAGCCAAATCTACTTCCTGCTCAGCTCAGGGCAGCCAGCCCTGCTCATGGCCTGAGGCTTTATGTATACAGCTGCTCTCAGATGGACCCTCTGGAGTGGACAGCGGGTGACTCAGCCACAGGCCACAGGGTCTATTTTATTAGAGTCCTCCTGGTAACTCTGCTTTTCTGTTACCACAGGGGCCCTGACCGCCCAGGATGAGAACAGCCAGGCCAAGCGCAAGTTGCAGGCAAGCAAGAAGAGCCAAGACAAACAGAAAAAACGACAGCGAGACCGTATGGTGGAAAGGTAACTGTCTTCCCTCCATCCCTATGCCTCTGCCTCTGTCCTGCTCTGGGGCTACCACCAGGAGAGCAAGGTCATAGCTCTGCCATCTCGCCGCCCTCTGACCTCCCTTGGGAGCCACCACCTGCTCTGCTGTGCATGGACCCTGCTTCCTGCCAGGCCCAGCTCCCAACTCCTGACTCATCCCCTGCCCCTCTGTGGCCACCTGGCGACCGCTGCCATCTGTGGCCTGAGACCTGGCACTGCTCAGCACCATTGCCCAGAAGTTCCAGCACTAGGTCACTCAGCGCACAAGCCCTGAGGTGCGCAGGGGGCCCGATGCCCCTGAGGGAGGGGGCCAGCTCATCAGAGACTCAAGGTCCAAGGCGCCTGTGCCACCCCAGCTAGCTGCCAAGAGGCCGCCACCGTGCCCAGGAGAGATGACAGCACCTGTGGGCTATGGCAGCCTCTGGGTCTGCTGGTGGCCCTGCCCACCGGCCCTCTCAGGCCGGGCCTGTTTGTGGCTGAGCCCTTCACGCCCCTTGGTCGGGTCTGTCTGCCCTCAGGGCTCCCGCACTGGCGCTTGCCTACTCGCCTCAGACTCTTGCTCTTGCTGGACCTTCCACTCAGCCTCGCCGGCGCCCGGCCCCTGGGCTCTTCAGACAAAGCTGACCCCGTGGCCCAGATAAGGACGTCCGGCAGAGGTAGGGACCCGCCCCGAGGCCTCGGTGGCGGCTGGCCTCCTCCGCCCCTTGCCACGGAGGCCTGTTCCAGCCCAGGCCCTAGACCCCAGGCTTCTGCTGTGGACACGAGGCCTAGACAGAGAGCACCTCGCCCAGTGATTCCAGGCTGCCCTCTGGCAGGCCAGGAGGGCACCCTCCTTCCAGCTCAGACTGGTCTCTTCTTGGAAGAGGAAGATGAGGCAGCAGGTGCCCAGGCCTGCTGCCTCCCATCCCTCCTGAAACCACCCCCCAGGCATTCTGAGCAGAGGATGGGCTGGGCCATTGAGTCCCCCAGACCTGAGAAGGAAGATGCAGCGCCTTTTCAGGCACTGCCTCGGGACTGCGTACTCCACTCTGCACCTCAGCCCACCTGGCTCTCGCCAGGGCATCCTTCCTTCCGGCCCCCAGCTGGGCCAAATGCACAAGCTCCTGCCTAGCCTTGGTAGAGAGGCCTTCCGACAACCTTCCAGCGACTCTTTGCCTGTTGCAGCAGTAGCTGCCTCGGGTCTCAGTCTTCTGCCTGTGGGAAGGAAGAGTTCTGCCCCTAACCCTTACGTTGCTGTAACTGCAGCCTACAGACTATCCCTTTCTGCTCCCGACCCTACCAGTCCCAGCCTACCCCTCAGCTGGGACTGCACTTCAGAGCAAGGCCTGTTTCAAGGCCTGCACCTGGGTTGGGGTAGCAATGACATTTCCTGGGACCCTTGCAGCCTCAGCCTCTTGTTTCCCTCCTGTGGCAGGATCCAGTTTGTGTGTTCTCTTTGCAAATACCGGACCTTCTATGAGGATGAGATGGGTAGCCACCTTGACAGCAAGTTCCACAAGGAACACTTCAAGTATGTAGGCACCAAGCTGCCCAAACAGACTGCTGACTTCCTGCAGGTAGGCTTCTGAGCAGCACATCTGCTATCGATTTCTCTAGTCTGGGACCGCCAGGCAGCTGACACAAACGTCTGTGTCTCCGATAGGAATATGTGACCAACAAGACCAAGAAGACTGAGGAGCTTCGAAAAACTGTGGAGGACCTTGATGGTCTGATCCAGCAAATCTACAGAGACCAAGATCTGACCCAAGGTGAGGAGGTTCCATCCCACCAGGATGGCTGCCAGCAGGTAGGCCCCTAGCCTGCCCTTCTCTGCTTCTTGATGTTCCACTGTTCACCCAGTCTCAGGCTCATGTAGAAGTGGCAGGGAAAGTTTAAGAAACTTTTTTCTTTGGCACCTGAGACCAGTGATGACTGCTTTCTTCTGCCCCCAACAGAGATTGCTATGGAGCATTTTGTGAAGAAGGTGGAGGCGGCCCATTGTGCAGCCTGTGACCTTTTCATCCCCATGCAGTTTGGAATCATCCAAAAGCATCTCAAGACTATGGATCACAACCGAAACCGCAGGGTGAGTTGGGGCCCAGGTGTTCTGTCCTAGAGGTGTAGCCTCTGCTAGTCCATGAGGGACTGTGAGGAGGGTAGGGGCAAGAAGGAAGGCCAAGGAGATATATGCAAAGTGTTTGACAGAGATGAAATTGAGCTGGACTTTTAAGAATCAACTGCTAAATTAGTTTCAGAAATCAGAGGCCAACAAACAGTACTAGTATGGCTGGAAGAGAGAGGGGAATTAGACTTCAGACTTGCTTCTGTCGTTGGCAGTATTCAAGTGGTCGGGTAAAAGTATTAGAGTTAATCAGATGAACTAGAGACATTTGCCATGAAGAATATAGGGAGCTTGGTCTCAGGCCATGTGGATAAGAATGGTCTTGGGAATAAAGAAGAGGAATGCTGGTGAGATATAGGAACAGGACATTGGCCTGTGGGAGGGACCAGGAGCCTCCAGTGACTCTCATTCCTAGAAACTGAGTAGACAGTGGACAGATGCAGGGTGGAAGGGGAGCATATTTGGTAAGAAAATTACTACACTTTCTTGTTTTCTAGTGTGTTTCCAGGCCTATCTGAGATCAAAGTATATGTAGTTGTTTGGGTATTTTTTGAGCTTATAATGCAATGACATCATTTTCCCTTTTGTTTTCTCTTTGCAAATCCTCCATGTGCCTCCCCTACTTTGCTCTCTTCCAAATTCATGGCCTCTTTTTCTTTATTTGTTGTTATATATGAGAATGTATATGTCTATGTATTCCTAAACAGATAAATGCAACTTGCTCAGTCTGTATAATGTTGCTTCATGTTTATGTTTTCGGGGCTGATCTAAAATTGGATAACTGATTGTCCTCTTCCCTGGGGAAGACTATTTTTCCCAATCTCAGCATTCTTTGGTTGCTGGGAGTTCTTTGATAAGGTTAGAGCCGCCTCAGTTTCCCTTTTTGCCTTAGCATGTCTATTGGTTTCATCCCATCCTTGTTTAATTAATGTTTAGGCAGCCATGTTATGAGACTTCATGGATGTAGCTGCTCGTGTTTCTAGAAGGTAAATCTCACAAGCAAACTCCCTGTTCCTCTGGCTCTTGTCATCCTTTCACTCCTTTTTTCTCAGTGATTACTGAGCCTTAGACTAAAGAGTTGTATTATATCAGTGTGTTTGTATCAGTGGGAACTGGGCTCCACAACTCTGCATTTTGGTTGGTTGTGGTTGTCTGTAATGGTTTCTGACTTAGAAAAAGTTTCCTTGTTAAGGAGTGAGGACTGCACATATTGGTGGGGATAAGGACGGATACTTAAGAGTGGAGCTCAGAAGTATGCTGCTTTAGCAAAGTGGTGGCTGCAGGTTCTCCTCCAAGACTGTCTGTGACTTCACCAGCCCTGGGTTGCTGGCTAAGTTTCTAGTACCAGGCATGATTTCCCTCTTGATGAATAGGCTTTCAGTCCAGTTAGGGAGAAAAGATGGTGGAAGATGGATATTATATGACATCAATAAAATGTAGGAAAAATTAGCTCTAGCTGAGAAAATATAAAGTTGGAAGTGACCTAGTTTACCTTTGAAATTATAAATGAGGCAATTTGAATGCAGTTTAACACATTTGAAAGTTCCAAATGAGTCAGACATGATGGTGGCTCACACCTGTAACTCCAGCACTTGGGAAGCTGAGACAAAGGATTGCTGTTAACTCCAGGCCCACCTGGGCTACAGAGTAAAGCTCTATTTCAAAACCATAACCAAAAAAGTATGTTTCCGATTAGAGAACTAGAAAGCTTCCATATATTATTATTATTTTGGTAACTGATTACTAAGTTGTAATTGACGTATATCAATAACAACAATAGTATCATAATATATCCATTTTACAATGTACACTTTAGCCAAGCTGGTGGCACATGTCTTTCATCTCAGCACTTGGGAGGCAGAAACAGTTGGAGCTCTGTGAGTTCAAGGCTACTGAGGGCTGCGTAGTGACAACAACTGTAACAAAAGTACAGTTTATCTAAGTTGTTGGTACATGCCTGTGATCCTAGTGCTGAGGAAAGAAGAAAAGAAGGAAGGAGGGAAGGGAGGGGGACTGGGAAGGCAAAGTTAGCTCAGCTGATAAACTGCCTGATGTTCGAGGATGCAGACCTGTGTTCAGATCATTCTCTGTAGACATTCCTTGGCTTACTTGCCTTGAGGACATGTCTTCTGGGCATTTACAAAGCTTTCTTTTCGATATGATTCCTCTACATAGCTATTATAAGAACACTTGTCACTGGATTTAGGAACTATCTAGGTAATTAGTTAGATACTTTTTCCATTGCCATGACAAAATACCTGATCACTCAAGCAACTTAAAGAAGAGAGTGTATTTTAGGTTACAGTTCAAAGGTACAGTCCATCCTGGTGAGGAAGCCATGGTGGTAAGAGTTTGAGACAGCTAGTCACATTGCATAACACTATGGAAACAGCCAGTCTTGGCTTCTTACACCTATAATCATCTCAGGTCTCAGAGACACAGAGACAGGGAGATTCCTAAAGCTCTTTGATCAGCCATTCAGTGAGAGATCCTGGATCAAAAAAATAGGTGGAGAATGATGAGGACAGATACCCAAAATCTCTAGCTCTTACACGTATGTGCACATGCATGAACAAGTATACAAACATATGCACATTACACATACTATATAGTTACAACAGACACGCACAATTTCTTTTTTTTTTTTCTTTTTTTGAAATTAGAGTTCAATGGTTCTGAGTCGACCCCACTGACCTCAGAGTTCTGCAGTCATATCATAGTTAACTATAGAAAATGTTAGCTGGCACCAACCCTTAACTTCTCATCCAACCCTGGTCCTACAGGGCTTCCAGCTTACTGTGTATCTGACTATTTCCGGTCACACACTACATGGTCTATGAATGCCTCTTTCACTGTGAGCGTGGCATTTTCAGGGACCTCTACATCCTAGCATGTATCAACTTCATTCGAATGGATTAATATATCCATTGTTTAAATATACTTTGTTTTTTTTAATTTGGTTTGGTTTTGGTTTTTCTAAATCCACTAATCCTCTCACATGTGGTTCTCAACCTTCCGAATGCAACTCTTTAACACAGTTCATCGCTTCTTCTTCATATTGTTACGAGTCGTGATGTAAATATATGATATGCAGAATATTCGATATGCAACCCCTGTGAAAGGGTCATTCAATGCCCCCCTCCCAGGGGTCTCGACCCACAGATTGAGAACAGCTGCTCTTAGGCCTTTGCGTTGTTTTCACCTTTTGGCTATAATAATAACACTCTTAGGAACATTTGTTACAAGTTAATATATGGGCTTATTTTTATTTCTCTTGGGTATATGCCTAGAAATAGAATGTCTACATTAAAGTATGACTCTTAATTGTTTTGAGTAGCTATAAAATTGTTTTCCAAAGTGGCTATACCATTTTATATACTCAGAGGCAGTATAGGAATGTCCAAGATTCTGTATATTTTCACCAGTGTTTGTTTGAGACAGGGTCTCATGTAGCCCACATTGACCTCTTAAATTTTTTGGTTGTAAGCCTAGCCTTTAACGGTTGAGCCATTTCTCCAGGCCCAGACTGATGACTTCTGTGCAGCTAAACCCCCGCTCCTCCTGACTAGAATGATACTCATCTGCCCCCATGCCCAGTCTATGTAGACAGAACCAAGGCTTTATGCAAGCAGTCTGCCAACCTAGCTCTGTCCCCAGCCCTTTATCTTTGTTTAACTACCTAACAGTCTAGCCATCCTACTGAGTAAAAAGTGCTATTCTTAGGAGAAAGTCTACTCAGATTCCTGGAGTATTTAAAAATTGTATTGTCTTCAATTCTTAGAGGTTTTTGGTGTGGCTTTTAATGCTTTTTTGTTCATTTACATTGCTGAGGATTGAACTTAGGACCTTGTCCATGCTAAGCTAGCACCCTATTAAGCTATATCTCCCATCTTACAATTCTTTTATATTTGAGACACATGTCACTTATAAGATTTGCAAGTATTTTTCCCATTCTGTGGGGTTTTCCACTTCATTTTTTTCAGACAGGTTCTCATTATATAGCTCTGGCTGCTCTTGAATTTGCCATGTAGACAAGTCTGGCCTCAGATCCACCTGCCTCATGTTACCAAGTACGAGATTTAAAGGCATGCACCACGACGCCCAGCTTTTTTTCACTTTCTTGATGTATCATGTACATGTGAATGCAGGTTTTTGTGATTGCCAGAAGATGGCATCAGATCCCTTGGCACTAGAGCTACAGGTAGTTGTGAACTACTTGATATGAATAGTAGGATCAGGTCCTCTGAAAAACTGCCTGCCTTAACTCATGAGCCACCTCTCCAGCCCCTCACAAATGCTTTTTTGTTTGTTTGTTTTGTCTTGTATTTTGCAGTACTGGAATTGAGACAAACCTACAACCTTATACATATAGGCAAGCATTTAACTGCTGAGCAACATTCTCAGCTGCTTTGTTATGAGGCATGATCTCACAGTGTGGATCAGGCTGGCCTGAATTTGTTTGGCTGCCCCTAAGTGGCCTGGAACTGAAGATCTTAGTGCTTCCGCCACCTGAGTATTTGGACTATAGGCATGCGCTGTCATAGCCAGCCAAAAGTTTAATTTTGATGAAATACACTCTGTTTTACCTTTTATTATTTATGCGTAGGGTGTATTATCTGAAAATGCATTAAACAAAGGTCATGAAGGAACTCTACCACTTCCCACTCCTCCTTTTTGAGATGGTGTCTCACTATGTATGTGTGTCTGCTTGGCCTAGAACTTGCTGTGTAGAGAGCCTTTGAACTTATGGCAGTCTTCCTGCCTCTGCCTCTTGAGTGCTGATATTCCAGGTGTGAGCCACTGTGCCTAGTCCTTGAATTTCCTGGTTTCAGCTTTTACAATTAGGCCTTAATCCATTTAATTGTTTTACCATATGAGGTTGGGACCTAATTTCATTCTTTTGCATAGAACATCCAGTCTTCCCAATCTTCCCAGTACTACTTGAAAGACACAGTTCTTTTTTTTTTTTTTTTTTTAGATATTTTATTTACACTTTAGATGCCATCCCCTTTCCCCATTCCCCCTCCCTTAGAAAACCCCTATCCCATGCCCCCCTTTCCTTTTTGCATTTATACATTTTTTTAAAAAATGTTAATCATAGGTTTTATAAGTTTGGAATTGTTCAATCAGAGGTGTAACCCACTACCCAACCTAGATATATCAACTATCTTTGACTGGTGGAGATACATGAACATCTGCCTCCCTGTCTCCCCCTCTTTCTCTCTTTCATCATCTAGCTTCTCCTCTCCTTCTTTTCCTCCTCTTCTTACTCCTTCTCTTCCTCTCAGTACTCCTCACACCTTAGCTCCTCCTACAATCACTCTTCCTGTTAAAATGAAACTTTTCTCTCAAAATACAATTAGAGCATAATTATGCCAATTTGTACCAGTGAGGTACAAGATAGTCCTAATACCCAGTCCATCATTTTGTTGACTAACCAGCACCTCTGTCGTCTATCCTAACTAAAACATTTATTTCTGAGCCTGGCTTTAGGATGAATGGAAAGACACAGTTCTTATCCCCAGTAAATGATCTCTGCCCTTTGTAGAAAGTCAGTTGACCATAACTATATGGGTTTATTTCTGGATTCTAAATTCCATTCCATTGTGTTTGGTTATTTTTTGGGGAGTGGATACAAGAAGGGACTTACCTATTTATTTGTTGTTGAGAGTTCTCACTCTATAACTTGGGCTAGCCTTGAATTTGAATTATTCTTTGTGTCTCTGCCTATGTTTTAGAATTTATTCTGTCTTTGTACTGTAGCCTCATGATTAAATTTAAATTCAGAATGTGTAGTGCCCAACACTGCTTTCATTATTGGTTCTGTCACTGTGTGCTGTTTGGTTTTAGTGTTAACTTGTCATTTTCTCTGAAAAACCAAGCTGGTGTTGTGATAAAATTATGCTGTGTTTTTAGATGATTTGGGGAAGTCCTATTATCAATATTGTGTTTATTGCTTCTTCGTGCAATGGATAGAGTGTTAGTCTTGCAGTACTGTCTTCTAATTGATGGTTATGAGTCTTTTTCTTTTATTTGGGGGTTTTTGTTTGTTTTTAATCTTTCCTTTCACCGGTATTCTTGAGAACATGGTTTATGCCTGGTATGGAAGCATGCCCTTGGGAGGCACAGGCAGGTAGAGCTCTGTGAGTTTAAAGCCAGCTTGGTCTACAGAGTGACTTCCAGACTAATCCTCCTCTGGACCAAGTTAACAATTGTTTTCTTTAAAGTATTTCTGTTGTGTTGTTCTTACTGTCTTTTGGCTTCAACTGTCTGATGAGACATCTGTTTGCAAGTGAGGTTTTATTTGCTTCCAAGTTTTTTTCATTTCTTGGGCTTTTGGTGCTGAGTTATGATTCATCCTTTTTAGGTATCTGTGTTTACTCTTCTTGGAGTTCACAGGGCTTCTGCATTGTGTAGATTAAAGCTTTCATCAGTCTTGGGAAGCTTTTAGACTTTTTTTTTCTATTCCTTCTTACTCTGTCACTACACATTATATTGAGTAACTTTTTTTTGTTTTTGTTTTTGTTTGTTTTGTTTTTGTTTTTCGAGACAGGGTTTCTCTGTGTATCCCTGGCTGTCCTGGAACTCACTCTGTAGACCAGGCTGTCCTCGAACTCAGAAATCCGCCTGCCTCTGCCTCCCAAGTGCTGGGATTAAAGGCGTGCGCCACCACCGCCCGGCTATATTGAGTGACTTAATGCTATCTGAAATAATTAATTTTTTCTTCACTGTTTTTTCTCTCTGTTCTTTAGATGGTATAATTGTTGCCTGAGTTAGAACAAAAGTCCCAAGCACAGGGAATCCCAATGGACTAGGCTCAGCCTTATCCTAGAAAGCCAATCAAAGAGATAAACAGTGCAGAAAGCAGAAAGGGAGTTTTATTGGCAGACTGATTTGATTACCCTGCTGTGGACAGTGCTTACAGTGGTCTTAGTTTCTAACAGGAAAGATGAACAAAAGCAAGCACTAGGAACTTCATTAGTCCATATCATCATGTTGATCCGACCATGACCAGCCATTACCTTAGGATCTACCATGTTGGTCCCAAAAAGATGTCTTGTTTAGGGGCAGTTTTGGTTCATTGTCTTAACTATAATCCAATAACTGTAGGGAAGAAAGACTCCAGGCTAATTCAGAAGGAAAGAACTAGAACAAGAGGAAAGAACAAAGTGGAAGTTACTGGGTCAATATCTGCCTTCTTAAATCCTCGCTGTTGAGCCAGCAAGATGGTTTGGCGGGTAAAGAAAGGCAGTTGCTGAATTTGATACCTGGGACTCACATGGTGGAAGGGAAGAAGCCACTCATGGAATTTGTCCTCTGATCTCCACCAAACAAACAAACAAACAAACAAACACATCTTAATTCAGATCCACACTGTCAAGCCTTTAGTCCATTTCAGTGAAGGAGAGATGAAAGTAGAACCCTGAACTGTGATACTCATGACCTACAGGCTTGTTCAGTTTACATCTACTGTTGAACACCTCTGCTGAATGTTTTGTTTCTGTTACAGTTCTCTTTTTTTCTGAGATTTAGTTGTACTTTTATAAAAAGATATTATTACATCTCTGTCGATAGTCCATGTTCTTTAAATGTGGTGGCTTTGTTTGCTTTTTGGTTTGGTTTGGTTTGGTTTGGTTTACGTTGTCTCACGTGTAGCTTTGGCTGCTCTGGAATTTGTTATTATAAACTAAGCTGCCTCAAGCTCACCGAGAACTACCTACCTTTACCTCCAAGCCCAGACTAAATGTGTTTTTAATTACCACTTTGACTTATGATGACACTGCTAGGTGGTGGTGATACCCATTTTGGTGAATGAGTATTCAAATTATCATTCAGTTACAGTAAGAAAAACAACTGTATCAAATAACTGTAAGAAGAGCTGCTTAGGGCAATGGTGGCAAACGCCTTTTTAATCCCAGCATTTTGGAGGCAGAGGTCAGTGAGTCTCCGAGTTCAAGGCCAGCGTGGTCTATAGAGTGAGTTCTGGGCTAGCCAGAGCTACATGGTGAAGAAACTGACATCCAGTCACTACTGTTTTTAATTTTGTTGTGTTATCTTTAATATGGGTCCATTTCCTTTGACTATCTTAAAATCTAGATGTCTTAGAAATCACATAATGACTGACCCTCCACACACTTGCTCACTCGTGTGATCTCATGACTAGCCATATTCTGTTGTTTTCCTCCTTTCTATGAGTGTTGGGAGTTAGACTCCAAGCCTTGTGCATTCTAGACAAGCGCTCCACCACTAAGCTACATTCCTAGGATGAGCCAAATTCTTTAGAGATATATCCACTAGTGAAGTCCCTTTCATCCCTGTAGTGAGAGTCTGATGTTGTCCTTTGAGGTAGGAGCCTACTGGCATATTACTGCTACCCTGAGACACTATGAATCACCTGGGGTGGTTTTAATTCACCTCCTATCTTTCCTAGCCACACCAACTAATGCACTATATTAATTTCTTGCCTATTGTTCTTTTGTTCTAGCAGTGTCCTAGAATTTAACTTACACTCTATCGGATTTGGTTAAATCCTGGTTCTTGGCCTGAGCTGTGGCCTAGTGGTAGAATGTTTCTCTAGCATGTACCGACACCTTGAGTGTAGCCTCAGTACCCGCTTACCTCAGATGGGACTTCTTAAAGGGATAGTTTCTGAGATTATTGTTTGAGATTTACTTCAATCCAGAGAAGCTGCTTAGCTCTTGTTCTGGTTGGTTGATTTGCCTGTTTGTTTTGTTTGGTGGCAATATAGCCAGTCTTTAGTTCAGTTTCCTCCAGCTTTTCTCCACATTCTCCATTAGTTTGAGAGAGACCTTCATCTTGATCTTCATTCTTGAGTATGAAGTGTATTCCTTTGGGGGAAGATACTGAGAGTTCACTGTTCTAAGGTTCAGCCATCCCAAGACAAACAGTTTGAGCCAAGGAAGGAGATGAGTGGATGTGAACTGGCTGGAGTCTCATTCTCTTGGTGTCTGTCTGTCTATCTCTCTCTCTGTCTCTCTCTCTCTCTCTGTCTCTCTCTCTCTCTCTCTCTCTCTCTCTCTCTCTCTCTCTCATATCTAGGCCCTTTATGAACAAGAATATGTGGGTCCCTGTATTCTTAGCATGCTGTGTCCTAAGGCAAACCTGGGCTCTTGTATGGCAACTAAGCTATTACCTCTGCATCTAGAACTGAGCCTCAGCAACCAGTAGCAGAGGCAGGAAGAGAAATGCATTTGTTGGTGTCACTGGGTCAAAGTATCTTTTCTGTATTAAGCAGTTCTTCATCTACTGTTTGTCGTTTGGAACAGTTCCAGGTACTTCAAATGGTAGGTTTTGTCTTTAAGTCTTATCAGTCTCATTAGAGAATGGAACCCCAGAACCCCTCAGACTGCCACGCTGGAAGTCTGTCCACTCTAAGTAAAATTTAGGCTTCCAGTTTGCTTGCTCTTGCGCTCTCTCTCTCTCTCTCTCTCTCTCTCTCTCTCTCTCTCTCTCTCTGTGTGTGTGTGTGTGTGTGTGTGTGTTAGGGAGGGTTGTATAGATATGGAAGTTTGCACATATAGTCCATGTGCTTTGGAGGCTAGAAGACAGCCATAGGATGTTGTTTCTCACTATGTCACTATGAACCCTCTCTCCCTTCTTTTGACCTTTGCTTAACTGATCTGGAACCCACCAAGTAGTCTAAGTTAGAGGGCCCACAAACCCCAGGGATCAGCCTGCCTCTACTTCCCTGTGGTGGTATAAACACACACCACCACAGCCACTGTTTTATATGGTATCTAAAGGTTGGACTCAGGTTCCCATGCTCACATAGCCAGCACTTACTGACTGAGCCATCTCCTAGCCACTGCTTGTCTGTTTGGTTTGGTTTTGGTTAAGATAGAATCTCACAATGTAGCCTAGGCTGGCCTTCAAGTCTCAGTGCCCCTGCCTCTACTTTCCAACTGCTGGGATTATAGGCATCTGCCTATTACACCACCTACGAAGCCTTTTAAACTTTAATTCCAAAGATCAGAAAAAGATAATTCCAAGATGAAGTTATCGATCAGATTATTATAAAAATAGGAAGGTGTGAAAAGAAAAGATAAAAATAAACTTATTAGTAATTTATAAACACTAAATTATAATTAGTCTTGTATCTGGTCTGCAAGGATGACTCAAGAATCTAGCAGCATTCTTAGCATAAAATATCGGGAGGGAAAGTGACAATATTTTTAAAATTACATTTATTTTGTTTATGTATATGTGCTGGTGTGCATGCACATTTGTTCCATACATGTGGAAGTCTGAGGATAACTTTCTTGGGAGTTAGGCTTTCTCCCTCCATCATGAGATAGAACTCAGGTCCCTAGATTTGGCAGGTAGTAAGTACCTTTACCCATTGAAGCCATCTTGCCAGATCTGTAGTAACATTCTTAGAGAAGCTGAATGATTATAGCAAAATGATCTCAAAGTTAGTGAATGTAGTAAGGGAGATAGGAGTTAAGATACCCCAAAAAATGGCATGTCTAACAGTGGCCAAAATACTGTACAAAGGGCAGTTTCCAGTTCAGGAACTTGCTTAGCAGATATTTAAAACTTACTGCAAAGCCAATACAATTTAATACAAAAAAAACCCCTGATGTTGGCCAGTGATAAAACAGAACAACCAAGCCTGGTGGTGGTGGCCCATGCCTTTAATCCCATCACTAGGGAAGCAGAAGCAGGTTGATCTTTGAGTTCAAAGTCAGCCTGGTCTACAGAGTGAGTTCCAGGACAGCCAGAGCTATAGAGAAACCTTGTCTTGAAAAACCAAAAACTAAAACACACAAACAAAAAGCCAGTGCAACCAGAGAGTCTAGCAAGATCCCAGTGTATCCTTGAAATCATTTGTTTAACTTAGTGATAGTATAGGTAGGGCCAGGAGGTTTGGGTTTCAGAAAGCCAATTGGATATTATACTAACCTCCATTGGGATCTGAGAAAGTACCTTATAGTTTAATACTGAATAATTCGTCAAGGATAAATAAAGGTGGAATAAAAACCTAATCTTGGCTTACATTTAGCCACCAAATGACTGAGAAGAAAACTTGATCTCTAGAGTTCTTATGGAGGTATGAGTATGTACTGAGATCAAGCCTAGGGTCTTGCATATGCTATGCCATTATTCTACCAAGTTACATCTTCAGTCCTGGATTTTATCTTAAATGTATTTTAAAAAATAAGATAAAGGATTGCTAGGCAATGATGGCACAAGCCTTTAATCCCAATACTCAGAAAAGAGAGGCAGGCAGATCTCTTGAGTTTGAGACCAGCCTGGTCTGCAGAGGGAGTTCTAGAACAACCAGTGCTTATGCAGAGAAACTTTGTCTCTAAAAACCAAAACCAAACCAAAACAACAACAACAACAACAAAATCGGATTATAGCCCTATATTTTAGTTTAGTCGGAAAATACTGGCACATTTTATAAATTTGCTACATATCATGTACTAAACTCTAGGAATTTTAAATATAAAAAATAAATAATTAGAAAACTAGGAAGAAAATTAGATCATTTGTTTACCTTGAGTGTTCAAAGAAGTCTTCCTGAGCAGGCCAGGCAAGGGGCTTGGCTTACAGAAATTCTGGGCAGCTATTTCCAGTGTGCACATCAGAGTACTCAGGGTTGCCGACATCCAGGGCAATGGCACCAGAAGAGCAAACATTCTTTTTATCTCACAGCAAAAATATAACAACCAATGCTGAGAAGAGGCAGGTAAGAGGAATCTGTTCTGCCTGTCCCGACCTTAGAGCTTTGGGTTCACCTGATCTTTCTGTCTCTGCTTCTGCTATAGTAGCTATTACTATAGATGTGTTCTAACTGACCAGATCAGGCTATTTTCTACCTGGGTGCTGTATAGTTGGTTGTTTTAATGCTGGCACAGTAAGTGTAAGTCACTATTGGAGCAAGGTCAAGCAAGCACTGGATAATTAAGCACTATCATTTGGGATACTCACTTGGTTAGAATTAAAAGCACCAACCTGAAAGTATATATGTTGGGTTTTTTTTGTTGTTGTTTTTAAGTATTTCTCATGTTTGGCCATTGTGACCAAAGTCTGGAAGCAGCTGTTTATGTTCAACTTCTGGACACACAGAGGGGTAAAAAGGGACAGTGTGTTGGCCAGTGAAAATTACTGAGAAACTGTAGTAGTTTCTAATTCTTTACCTTAATCTGTTACTTGAGAATATTCAGTCTATTAATAGATTAAATGTATAAAGAAAACCGTCAGGTCTAGTGAGGTGCTCAGTGGGTAACAGTACTTGTTGCCAACCCTGGCAGCCCTGGGCCACTGGTGCTGGAGAGAGAGACCCAACTCCCTTTCATTCTTTCTTTGGTTTCATAATCATGTCTGTACTCCTATGACTGAAGAAATGATGCAGCACGCTGATGCAATCTTCCAGACAGAATGACTCAGATATGATAGTACAGGTCTACAATTCCAGCATTAGGAGATCAAGAGGATCAGAGTTCAGAGCCAGTTTATAAGCCAGGCATAGTCTAATGTTCTTGGAATCCCGACACTTGGAAGGCTGAAGCAGGAAAATTGCTACAAATTTGAGAGACCAGCATGGACGACATACTGAGCTCAGGCCAGCCTGGCCTACAAAATATCTCAAACAAAAAATAATTCCAAACAACCAAACAAGTCTCAGAACACCCTACACTACCATAGCAGTCTCAACAGAAGGCCCAGGATTCACACCGCATCTCATGTCTTCTGTACTCTGCCAGCAGGCCCTGGTTTATTTCTAGTTATTACTGAGGCAAATTTGTATTTCTGGTGTATTCCATCAAACAGCTTTTTGAGTCTGTAACCAACTGCTTCAGCAGTAGAGAAGTGTCTCTTTTCAACCTTACCATTATATATTTCTTCATGTTCAAATCATGTGAGTTAGAAGGATGCACAACATTTAAATATAGTTTCATTTGTATTCTCGTTTTGTTTTGGCAGTCTTATGTAGTTCAAGCTGTCCTGGAATTCACTCTATAGGTCAGAGTGGCCTTGAATTTGCAATGGTCCTCTCTTCCTCTTAAGTGTTGGGCTTACAGGTGTGCATTGCTAGGGCTGATTTTATACTCTCCTTATGGTTCTAAACAATCTCCTGTGTGCTAGGGCAATTTACTCCTAGGTGCCTACATGTGTGTGTGGTAGCATGTGTGTAGAAGTCAAAGAACAACTTGAGGACTTGGTTCTCTCCATCATATGTAACCTCAGAATTGGGTTCAATTTGCCAAGCTTGGTAAGAAGTGCTTTAACCCACTGAGTCATCTTGCCAGACCCTTTATTGTTTTTACATTTTACAGTTTTTTGTTGTTGCTGGGGTTTTTTTTTTGGGGGGGGGAGGGGGCTGGCAAGGTTTTTCTGTGCCCTGGCTGTCCTGGAACTTGCTCTGTAGACCAAGCTGGCCTTGAACTCAGGAAGATCCGCCCACCTGCCTCAGCCTCCTGAGTGCTGAGATTAAAGGTGTGTGCCACCAGTCCTGGCCCTACATTTTACTTTTAATAGGTTTTACTATACTGGGTGGTGTGTGTGTATCTGGGGATTGAACCTAGGGCTTTAAGAATAATACTAAGAAAGCACTCTATCATCAAACTATTATATTATCTCCAGATGGCCCCCTTCCCCTTTTTATGTTTTATTTTTTATTTTTCATATGTTTTGCCTGCATGTATGTCTGCTCACCATGCGTGTGCCTGGTGCCTGTGGTAACCAGAAGGCCTCATATTCCCTGGAATTAGAAATTGTCAGCCACCTTCTGGGTGGCGGAAATTGAACCTGAGTCTTTGAAATACTAACAAGTACTTTCACACTGAGCGATCATCTCTCTAGCCCCAGCCATCTTTTATTTTCTGAGACATAATCAAAGTTGTCCAGGTTGCCTTTAAACTCTGTAGTCCAGGTAGGCCTTCCATTTGAATGCCCTGGAATTACAGTCTGTGTAACTATAGAAAGTCCAGCACTTACTATAGTTTCTATGTAAGCAAATCAGGTTTCAAACAGCAAATATGGTATGGATGGTCAGATCACATCCTAGTTCTTTGCATGCTCGTCCAGAGTGACTGGACACATTATGCCCAAGGTGCACTTACAGACACTAGGTCTAGTTATTGGTGAATCTGAACCTCAGCTGGGTTTGTTGGATTTCTAGAGCAGCCTCACCAGCCCTGTTTG
Organism: Arvicanthis niloticus; assembly: GCF_011762505.2. NCBI lineage: Eukaryota > Metazoa > Chordata > Mammalia > Rodentia > Muridae > Arvicanthis > Arvicanthis niloticus. Next base: position 4,117,562 of record NC_133429.1, on the reverse strand, counting down.
CCCTACCCATAGCTCATGATGGAGCAGTCCAAGAAGTCCTCTCTTATGGTGGCCCGCAGTATTCTCAACAACAAGCTCATTAGCAAGAAGCTGGAGCGGTATCTGAAGGTGAGGCAAAGGCGAAAGCGCTGTCCTAGTTCTGACCTCTGTGAGCCTGGTCCCCATACTGTCCTTGTGATTCTTCCTTCCCATTAAGGTCTCTTATCACTCTCTACAGGGCGAGAATCCTTTCACTGACAACCCGGAGGAGGAGAAGGAACAAGACGAGGTGGAGGCTGGCGCTCTGGATGAAGGGGCACCAGGTGAAGCGACAGGGCTCACAGAGGGCGTGCCGGCACAGCCGCCGGTACCCCTGGAGCCCGCCCCAGGGACTGCAACGCCGCCACCTCCGCCACCACCAGAAGAGGAGGAGAGCCCAGTACCCTTGCTGGGCGGGGCGCTGCAGTGCCAGATCCGCGGGATCCCGGGCCTCGACGTGGAAGATGACGAGGAGGGCGGTGGGGGTCCATAACCCTTACCGGGCAGGGCTCACGTAGCTGAGGCTGCAAGTCCAGCCTAATAAAGTGCTTTCCCACCCTATATCTTCGTTTGTCTAGTGAATGGTGAGGGCGGGCTCCTGGAAGTGTCCAGATACTAAGTACGCCTGCGTGCGGGTAAACGCGCTAGAACAGCTCACGCGTGCGCGGACCTGAACGCTCTTGCGCACTAGCTTACCCTTGAGGCACAATTCCCGAGATGCTGTAGATTTGCAACCCGGAAGGCTAGGCGGGTCGGCGGGGGCGGGCCCACTAGAGCAACCAATGGTAGCGCCCAGAAGGAGAGACGTACGCTCTTCATCTTCCAGTAGCAGACTGCACGTTGAACGCATGCGTTCTGAGGGAAGCTAAGAAAAGGATCTGCTGGCGGGTCGCGTCGAAGACATGGAGCAAGGCTACGGAGGTTAGTATGGGCTATTCTGCACCACGGGAGACGCCGCCGCATGTGGTCTTCGGGCTTAGCCTGCAGCCGGAACGCACTTGCCGCAGCCCGGTTGTGTAGAGTCGGCGCGGACACGCGCGCTTCCCTTATTGGGCCTCTGCACAATCGTTCCCGAGGCGCCGCGTGTGGATTGGCCGGTAGGACTCGGGGCGGGGGGTGCAGATGAGGCGCGGAGGCCAGCGCTGTAGAGGGTTTCTGGATGTGCCCTGGGCCGCTCTCACCGTGCAAGCCGAGTGGCTTTCCTCGACGCCCGGACCCGACGACCCTGGCGGTCTCAGTCCCGCCTTCTCTTCCGAAGACGCCACAAAATGGCGGCCCCAGGGGCGGGGCTAAGGCGAGCGCTGGGGGAAGGCGAGGGGGTGAGGTCCGGCTGGATCCGCGACGGCCGTCGCGAGGAGAGTGTCAGAGCTCATCAGCAGGTCGTCCTTGAGAGCTTGTGTCCACTGGGCTCGCTTTTCTGAAGACTTTCGGGCAGCTCGCGATCAGCCCAGCTGTGCACTGCCGGCAACACCCGGTGCAGCTCCTCGGGATAACTTGGCTGGGTCTCTGCAATGTCCGGGGCGTGTGGTGCCCAAGGGAGGTGTGCTGCCCGAGGGGCTGGGATTCTTGACTGTAACATTATGGTGGCCTGGAGGGACCAAGGAGTCTGCGGAAGCGGGAACGTTGCCTTTCCTAACCTAAATTTCAGCATCTTTTTGCAGTTAAGCTTTGTTTCTCGAGCTATTTGCTTTTAATCTCCTGGGATGCCTTGACTCTGTACGGAAATTCTCTACAGGAGATAGTTGGAACATGTGGAATGGGGTTGAAAGTGGGCACAGGGAGCGGTTAGTGGCTTCTGGCAGCTAAGGAAGTGGTCTTGAGAGGCAGCAGAGTAACAAGATCCCTAGAACAGGACTTGACAGAGAGGCCTGAGGTGTGATGAACACGTGTGCTTGGGTATTTTAAGGTACAGTCTAGTGCTCTTTGCCTTTTGGGATCCTAGATCTATGTCTTCCATTCTTTGCCTTTCCACCAGACATCTGTCACAATCCTGCTTTACTTCCTTGGGTTAGAGAACTTCATGGTGCTTCTCACTGCCAAAAACTTTACAGATGCGGTTGTAGAGTATTTGCAGCCTCCCTGGGTTCTAAGTAGCAATTAGGTATGGGGGTACTTGCTGGGTGCCTGTCAACACATTTAAGGGACTGTGTTAGGTGGGTTTGGGAAATTCTGGAAAGGGAGATAACCATTCATACTGTCAAAATGACAGCCTGGGACTGTGCCACTGTGCCATGCTATGTGCTAGGCTCCAGGAACACAAATGAAGAGAATGAAATCCCCCTCTGTCCAAACGGCTGTTGGAGGGATGGCTTCGTAGCTCAGATGGAGGTTTGAAAGCCTAGGGCATTGAGTGTTTACTTACATGGAAACAAACCCTAACGTTTATGGCGCCAAATTTCCCAGCTTATTTTCTGGTTTTGTGGTATGTCTGGCAGCAGTCTGAGTTTTCCCGCTTATGTGGTGGCAGGGCCAATAGAATGGGCACTGTGACCTAATGCTGTGTCCTGTGTCCTCCAAACTTGGTTTCCTTCCCCTATTTTTTTGCTTTGATGTCAGCTCAGCCAGGTAAAGTGTGGTTTGTGTGCCTTTAGGGTTGGGGGCAGCTCGTGAGGGATGGAGAGTTGCTAGATTTCATCTACATTCCCTCATTGTTAGTTGACACTTCTGAAAAGAGAAATCCCTGTAGACTTTTTGGATATTATATCAGAACCCTCATTTTCTTGATGGTAGGATAGAATCTTGACACATAATCTTTTCACAGGCTATGGGGCATGGAGTGCTGGACCTGCCAACACCCAGGGTAAGTAGTTCCTGCTTAATGGGTTGAATCATAGCTTTCCGCCACTACGTACCTCACCACGGTACATTATGCCTTTTTTTTTTTTTTTTTTTTTTTTTTTTTTTTTTTTTTTTTTTTTTTTAAATAGTTTATTGAGTACTTACAGGGAGCAGAGGCTAATAAGGAAGTAGAATGCTCCCTGTGTCGCCCCCTACCATACTACCACAGTTTCTTTTAAAATCTGAGAGGAACTCAGTAATTGTATGTTTGGCATGCAAGGGCCCCCAGGACTCAACAGCACCCATCCACCCCTTGTTAGTCTATGTGTACAAATTGTTCATTCTTATGTTTAGCATACTGTGGAACATATTTTTGAGGTACTTTTCTTGTGACCATTTAGAGAGATAAAAACCTATTTTTAACTCAAGAAATAAGCAGAAGCAGACAGTAGACTGGTGTGGCCTAGGTTTTTGCTCACCCTTATTTTCTGAGTCTGGAACCTGCCCCCCACTCAGCCCGTTCCAAGGGACAAAGGCTTCCCTTGTTTTCCAGTCAGTCCCAGGCCAAATCCTTAGCACCGAGGCAGGCACGCCACTTGCTTGTGTGCCGCTGTGTGTCCCATGAGGAGGTTTCCAAGACAGCTCTGCTACATGATATGCTCTTGTTCAGTTGAGAGTATCACACACACTCACACCCCATGCCTTAGTGTGATTGGGAATGACTAGGTGTGGGCTCCTGGTGCAAGATGAGCTTACGTAGGAGGATCTTTCAAAGGTCCAGGCCAGACTGTTCTCTCAGTTGACGTTGTTGTGTTGACCGTCTTGGGGATTACATGGGAGAAATCAAGCTTGCCAGGGAGAGCAGTATCAATGGTGCTTTGTACCCATTCTGTAAAACATGAGCGGGCTAAGGACCACTGCCAGTCACACCCTGTCTTCTGGTGCAGTGAGGTGACAGCTGTCCTTAGGTAACTCTGGCATTGCAGTGCTTATGTATTTTTGTTTTTCCTAAGGTACATATGGAGGTGGTGTGGCCAGCTGGCAAGGTAAGATCTTCTGAAAGGAATTTTGAGGTGGGCAAGTGAGTCTTTAAACAGCCACCTGGAGGGGCTGAGGTACAGGTCCCCATTTTCCCATCTTGGCTGTGTACACAGCTCTGTTGATAGCACAGAGAATAAAGGCAGCTGGGCCCTGAGCCGTGCCAGAGCTAGACTAACCTGAAAGGGAATTTGAACTTGTTCGAGAGGGATTGTGGATACAGTGCAGGAACAGTTTTCAAATGTTTTTTTGTCAGTACCTGGAATTGCTATTCTGAGGTTCTTAGCCACCTCTGGCTTTGCTACTACAGCCTGTGGTCACTTGTCTCTGGTCTCGATCACATGTGTATTGTGGTATGATGTCGGGGATGCTTGGTCCCATAATTTTTTCCTTCTTGGTGGGGTAGGCGGAGTGGGTGTACAGACAAGAATTTCATGGCTAGCCTCATGTGCTGAGGCCAAACATGGTTCTTCTTTCTTCTGATAGGTTATGAAAACTACAACTACTACAACGCTCAGAACACCAGTGTCCCTGCAGGAACACCCTATAGTTACGGCCCAGCCTCGTGGGAGGCCACCAAGACCAATGATGGTGGCCTGGCAGCTGGGAGCTCTGCCGTGCATGTGGCCTCTTTTGTCCCAGAGCCATGTACTGACAACTCTGACTCGCTCATTGCCAAGATCAATCAACGTCTGGACATGTTGTCCAAGGAAGGAGGAAGGGGTGGGGTCAGCAGCGGTGGGGAGGGCATGCAGGACCGAGACAGGTGATTATGGCCTCCATCCTTCCCTGGTGGAATCCCTTTCTGGAGTCATGGGAATGGGTACCACCTCTTTTGGAAAGCCCTCTTTCCTGTTCCTGTATTAGACAGGAGTTGGGCCCTGTGGGGGGGGGTTCATTGAAGGTTTCCTAAACTGTTGGCCAAGTAAGTTAACCAAAGATTCTTCTGGCACGGGCTTCATGCTCCTTGTTAGCAATGTCTGAATGAGTGTTCTGAGGCTAATTTGCCTTCAGGGCATTTACATGGATGCTGGGTGGGTTGGTTTCTTGTTCTGAATGTAAGGGGGTCACCTTAGTTGGGCTGAGGGCAGATTATTGGGTAACCTGGATGGCTTAGGCTGCTCCTGATGGATTGTATGCTTCCTTTGCAGCTCCTTCCGCTTCCAGCCATACGAGTCCTACGACTCCAGGCCCTGTCTACCTGAGCACAATCCCTACCGTCCCAGCTACAGTTATGATTATGACTTTGACTTGGGAACTGACCGCAATGGTAGCTTTGGTGGGACATTCAACGACTGTCGGGACCCAACCCCAGAGCGGGGCTCTCTTGATGGCTTCTTGAGGGGCCGCGGCCAAGGCCGCTTCCAGGACCGGAGCAACTCAACCACCTTCATACGTAGTGACCCCTTCATGCCACCCTCAGCCCCCTCGGAGCCCTTATCCACCACCTGGAATGAGCTGAACTACATGGGTGGACGTGGTCTAGGTGGGCCCTCCACCAACAGGCCACCTCCTTCCCTCTTTTCCCAGTCCATTGCCCCTGACTACAGCATGGTGGGCATGCAGGGGGTGGGCGGTTTTGGTAGCACCATGCCTTATGGATGCGGCCGGTCCCAGACTCGGATGCGGGATTGGGTAAGTTCGCCAGTTTCTGTCAGGCCTTGTTGCCTTTTCTTCCTAACAGCTTTGTTGAGGTAAAAGTTGTGTACCTTTGTATACTGTAAGATGCCCTTATTTCCCAGTGTACAGTTCCACTCTCAGTAAGTTTACACCACTTTGTTTTAGATGTTTGCATCAGCTCATCTGTTCTCTAGCCCTGGGTTGACCTGTTGTAGATATTTCACAGCAGTGAAGTCACGCATGTGGCTTTGTCTGGCTCCCTCAAGCATGACATGGGCTTTTGGACTCCTGTTATAGTCTCTCTTGCTTTTTTGATGGCTTTTTCCTGCCTTTGTTGTCTGTCCTTACAATGCTGATCTTTATTTGTGGGGCATTGACAGGCCCAGGCTAGCGGTACATGACGTGTGTTTGTGTCTGTAGCCCAGGAGGAGAGGCTTTGAACGCTTTGGACCAGAGAACATGGGCAGGAAGCGGAAACAGTTCCCGTTGTATGAAGAACCTGATGCTAAACTGGCCCGTGCTGACAGTGAAGGAGATGTGTCTGAAAACGGTATGCTCTGGGTATCACTGAGCCAGGTGGTGTCATGTGAGTCAGCTGCCTGCTCTGGACTGAGGTGGCAGTGTTTGGCTAACACTGCCGTAGCTGAAGAGGCTCCGTTGTCAGTCTGGTCACTGAGCTTGGGGATGTGGAAGTGCTCTGGGAGCCGTCCACCTAGGGGCTGACACTGTCTTGTATCTGGCAGATGATGGAGCTGGTGACTTACGGTCAGGAGATGAAGAATTCAGGGGGGTAAGTTCTACACAGATTCTGTTTGTCTCTGGGCTTGCTTGCTTTTTTTTTTTCCCTCACAGAGGTGAAAGTAGCTATTTTGTTTGAATCAACCACATACCTTTTGTGTGTATTCCATAACTGTTTTGTTCTTGTGTTTGCTTGTTTTTAATTCTTTCTTCATACATTGCATCCCAAAAAAAGCTTCTCTTCTTTCTCAGTCCCCCCAGACTCCTCCTCTTCCCCAGATCTATTCTTCCTCTTCCCTTCTGAAAGGCGGTCTCCCAGGGATATATATCATTCACTGTTCTCTTTCTTTTTTTTTTTTTTTTTTTTTTTTTTGTTTGTTTGTTTGTTTGTTTGTTTGTTTGTTTTTCGAGACAGGGTTTCTCTGTGTAGCCCTGGCTGTCCTGGAACTCACTCGGTAGACCAGGCTAGCCTCGAGCTCAGAAATCCGCCTGCCTCTGCCTCCCAAGTGCTGGGATTAAAGGCGTGCACCACCACCGCCCGGCCACTGTTCTCTTTCTTAAAGCTCCCAAACCATTTCCCTTGCCTTACAGTGAATCTAGCCATCAGCCTTCTAGTCTAATGGTGGGGCTCTGCAGAGTGCTGCTGACCCTGTCTAGCCTCTTGTCCTGGTACCCAATCACTGGGGAGTGTCGGTAAAAGCTAGTCCTGAGGAATGCACAAGGTGTCAGAAGGTTTCCTCTGGGTACTTGTAATGTTCAGGTGGAGAGCCAGGTGAGGGTAGGCTGACAGGATCTTGAATAGCTGTGTTCTTTTGGGCTGCAGGTGGTAGAATCCAAGGTTTCAACCATGTTCTCCAAATGCTCCACCCACCTACCACCACCAACTCTGAAGCTTTTCTAAGAATATTTCTTGCTCCCCATTCAGTTGACATGGCTCTTGAGGCTAGAAGTCTCTCGTAGATAGATCTCAGACTTACCTCCCCGAGGCATTGGCTCTGCCTAGATAATCCTAGGATCTGTATTTATACTAATTTGTTAGGATGCTAAACACATACTTTGAGGTTTAGGAAAACCTGTTTCCCATCAGTACTAGAAGTAGAATGCCACAGCTTGGAGCTGGTTTCCTGCCAGTGGATAAGCTCTTTTTCTGTGGTACAGAACTGTGTGGCATGCCTTTGCTCCTGGGCAGGTTCTGTCACTTTGGAGAGAACCGAGTTGGTCACTGTAGAAAAAAAAATACCTTTATGGTCTTCTAATAGCAATGAATTATATCATGACACTTGAGCTCTACTCTATGGCTTGAGGTTTCTTGGTACTGCTTCCTTTCCCAGCACCATACCAGGCCAAGGTCTATGGTCAGACCAAATACTAGGTATGAGGGCCTGCAGGGGCTGGTTAGAGTGAATTCTGGAACTTCCACCTCACTGCCTGACATTGTATGTGCCCTTTTTCAGGAGGATGAATTCTGTGACTCCAGGAAGCAGAGAGGTAGGTGTCGCCTAGTATCTTTTGTAATCTTTCTTTATCTGACACACACTCCTTGCCCAGCTCCCAGCCAGCTTCTGAGCAAAACAGACTTCATGGAGAACTCCATGGTTTATGGCAGAGGAGCTGCGGCTGTGCAGTGGGCCCACACTGTGGGGACTAGCCCCCAAAGATTGGTTCCAGTGTTTGGAGCAAGATTTGCTTGAAAGGAGTTCCTTTGCCTCGATAGATACAAGTTGTAGGAGGTAGGAAAGCCATCTCTGGGTATCTGTGATGCCCATGTTAGAAAAGGGAGGGGCTTCAGAAATCTGAAGAGAAAGAGGCCCTTTTCTATTCTCATCTTCTGGCCCGTCTTCATTCCCACCAGGGGTTGGTTTGTTCTTTGTTTTTTCTTTTTTCTTTTTTTTTTTTTTTTCTCAGTTGTGAGCCTCAGTTTGCACCCTTGCCTCTGCAAGAAATACTGGCAGCTTCAGTACCTGTGGACAGAGAGCAAATACCTGCTGTGGTTGATCTGAGGTCATGGGAGGATGGCCTGTAAGATGTACTCAGGCCCGTATCTAAAGGCAGTTATCACTGAACGGGTTTTGTTAGTTCTAGGACAGGAGACCTAAGAGCCCAACAAAGGTTATACCACAAGGGCGAGAATCAGCCTGAGCAGCGAGGCCTTAGGCTCACCCAGCAGCCACTTGTCTTTCTCCCTGTTGTGTGGACCTGTCCTTATCCCTTACAATCAGAAGGCCTTTGGCTCCTTTAAGGTTCTCAGGTTAGCAAACCCTTAGATGTCCCCATCCTACACATTAAAGTTTTGTCCACAGCGCGGGATCGCCCCAGCATTCAGCAGTTCATGCAGCCGGGTAAATGCTAAAGCAAAGGTGACATGTTTGTTGCGCACAGGTCCTGCTACCCAACCGGGATGACTTTGCTATTAAACAGCAGTCATAGTTTCAGGCAGTGACCTCTTGCCAAAAGTCCCACACGTCCTTTTGAGAGGCTTCTGAGCAGCGCACGCCGGTCGCCATCTTCGTGGGACAGTATCGGGACTGGCATCAGGGGTAGGGGTTACAGTTCAGATGCTTATCCAACCTTTTTTCAGCATCCAGCCCTGAGCCTGGGGCTCTGGCGTGGTCTCCTGCTGAGATGCTGGCCACAGGGCTTTCCTGGGAGCTATGCCAGCCCCAGGGAATGGATGGGAGGACCAATTGGTCTCTTCCCATTTTTGTTTTTAGGATTGTTTCCCACTTGGCCTTGGGAAAGTCCAAGGTTGGTTTTGTGAGTGGAAGCTAGAGATTGGGCCAGCAAGGACTGTCAGACCTGCTGAGTCCCTAGTTGAGGTGAAGCCAACAGGACAGTCACCATAGCCCACCTAGAGGTGGACGGAGGGTGGCAGTGCAGCTTGCTCTACTTCCCGAGGCTTTCCAGCTGCTGCCTCTGTGGGGATGTGTGCAGCTCTTTGAGTGATGTGGGAGAAGAGCCAACAACAAAGTGCTATATTGGACAAGCAGCCTGGGACAGAACAGAGTAGGTGGCCATGAGTGGGATGGGCCTCTGCCCATCAGGCCATGGGAGGAGTGAGGCAACTCCTCTGGGTTCTCATCAAAGGTCCTGGTACATCAGGAACCTCTAACAGCTCCTCGATGCCTTGGGGTATCCTAGCCCTGCCACAAAAGTAATGGAAGCTGGGCACAAGGTGTGGTGGCTGCCAAGCTGCAGCATCCAACTTGGCTCTGGAGCTGACCTCTCCTGCAGGCTCCTCAGTGTCTTGAGGGGACTTTCTGTTACAGGAGAAAAGGAGGATGAGGACGAGGATGTGAAGAAGAGACGGGAGAAACAAAGGAGAAGAGACAGGATGCGGGACCGAGCAGCTGACAGGTGAGGGGCTAGTGAAGTGAGGCCATCAGGGCCAGGTAAAGATCCCCCACCGAAGGCAATTGGATCTGGGCACTGTCAGGCTCTCCAAGTCACATGTCCTCCCTCTGTAATGCACAGGAGTTTGGTTTTATAACTCCAGCTGTCAAGAAATCTTATCCAGGTTAATGGAAGATACAACTTAGAGAAGTGTGTGAAAGATGGATGTAGTTAGTTAACTTTGGTCTTGCTTGGAGAATCCAACTTCTGAGACTACCATCTTTCCTCACCTTTGGAATTCGAGCCCGATGCTCGAACTGTGAGAACTGTGAGAGTTCTCGTAACTCTTCGGCAGGTCCAAGGAATGTCCAGTCCTGTCTCCTGACTTGACAGTCCCTTCCCAGAAAGTGAACTTCATTATAGAACTGGTAGGACAGTGTCTTGATTCCCTGTTCAAATCTAGACAATCTTGGGATTCAGCAGACTGAGAATACCTGTGTATGTGGTTCTGCTGACCAGATTTTGTATCAAACAAGAATGCTAAAATGCCAGGCTTGTACAGTGTCTGTCTGGCTCCATCGTGGGACTCTCCCTCATGATTAAGCAGCTAATGGCTATATGAGAATCTGTTGCTCTTTGTCACTGTCCTTACATAAAAGTCCTCTTACCTATAGAGTTATCTCCTAGGACCAAATGACTTTAAATTTCCCATTGTCGAGGGGTGGGACATTGTTTACCCAGAGTATCCCCCCCTTTTTTTGTTTGTTTGTTTGTTTTATAGACAGGGTTTCTCTGTGTAGCCCTGGCTGTCCTGGAACTCACTCTGTAGACCAGGTTGGCCTCGAACTCATAGATCCTGCCTGCCTTTGCCTCTTGAGTGCTGGAATTAAAGGCGTGTATCCCACTGCCCGGTCAGAGGTCCCCTTTTTATGTGTATGAGTGCACATCTACCACAGATGCTTATGAAGGTCAAAACACAGTTTGAAGGACTTTGTCCTCTTTTCCACCTGCAGATTGGTGCAGGTCTTTAAGCTTTATGTCAGTTGCTGAGCAGTTTTTTCAGACTATAACTCCTGCTCTTGAGGCTCGGGTGCTACCATCTGATGCTGTTTCCTAGCTGGGCTTAGTGGCTCAACACCTGAAAGACTGAAACTGGAGGAGGCTCTCCTTAACTCTTTTAAGGACAAGAGGAATTCTGGTGGGTTTTTTTGATTTCTCTACCCAGAGATGAGCTGGTGATCTTTGTATTACCACTTCTTTCTGTGTTCTCTCTAGGATTCAGTTTGCCTGTTCTGTATGCAAGTTTCGTAGCTTTGAAGATGAAGAAATTCAAAAGCATCTGCAAAGTAAATTTCACAAAGAGACCTTGCGATTTATAAGCACCAAACTGCCCGACAAGACAGTGGAATTTCTCCAGGTAGAGTATGCTGTGGTGTTTGTAGACACCCTTGAAAGTGTAAGGACCCTTTGAGGGGTTAAGAAGAATGAGAGTCCTAAGCATGATACAATTTCTTTTCCCAAATTGAAACTACTGTACATGTTGCTGTGTCACAGAGTAATAATAGCTCTGACCACAGCAGGTTTTACCCATGGAGCTGCCACAGTAGCACCTGTCACACTCTACAGTTGAGAAATGCCCATAGTAGTGTGTTGTCATTTAGTGGTGTGTTGGTGGCATCTCCCAATCCTTCTAGGAGTACATCATAAACAGGAATAAGAAAATTGAGAAACGGCGTCAGGAGTTGTTGGAGAAGGAAAGCCCTAAACCCAAACCAGATCCATTCAAAGGTAAGTTGTGATCCCAGTGTCCACGTTGTTAAGATGCTCTTAAGGTGGAGAACATGACTCGTGTAGGCTGGTTACTCTTCCAGAGGACTCAGTGTGGTTGCTATTACCACACACGGCAGCTCACAGTCATTCAGGGCTCCAGTCCCAGGACATCCAATACCCTCTGTATGAGGACAGACAAAATATCAGCACGTAAAATAAATAGATTGAAGAAGACAGAATGCAAACGTTTATATAGTTTTATCTGTTATGCTACTTAGCTAGCATGTATGAGGCCAGCATTTGTTTAATCCCCACACCATAAAAAAATAGCCCAGGGACTAAAGAAGTGCCTCAGCACTTGGGAGCACTGGCTGGTCTCCTACAGTTTTTGAATTTGATTCCCAGCTCAACATAGCAGCTCACAACTGTCTCTAACCCCAGATTTAGGGGATACGATGCTCTCTTCTGGCCTCCAGGGAGCCTCCTTGGGTACCAGGCACATGTGGTGAGCAGACATATGCAAGCAAGCTGCTTATACATACAAGGTTGTTTTTTGTTTTTGTTTTTGTTTTTTTATTTTAAAATTATGGGGGCTGGTGAGATGGCTCAGCGGTTAAGAGCACTGACTGCTCTTCGGTAAGTCATGAGTTCAAATCCCAGCACCATGTGGTAGCTCACAGCTATCTGTAATGAGATCTGATTCCCTTGTATGAGTGTCTTAAGACAGCTACAGTGTACAGAGTGAGCTGGCCTGAGCCAGCGGGGACCAGAGCAAGAGGGAGAAGAGAAGGGAGAAAAAAATATAAATTAACCAACCAAATGGTGGTAGCCTACACCTTTAATCCAGCACTTGGGAAGGAGAGGCAGGTGAATCTCTGAGTTCAAGGACAACTCTACAGAGCAAGTCTCTGGATACCCAGGGCTACATATTGAGACCCTGTCTCAAAAACTAAACAAAAACAGTGCAGTTTGGTAGTCAAGGGCTGCCTAAAATGTGAAGCCACGTGCTCTGGAAGGGCACTTAGTGGAGAGAAGCCCTGAGTGCAGTGAAATGAGAACACAGCTGCGTTGACAACCCATCAGAGGGATGTGGAGCGCCAAATGGTTCTCTCCTGGTGCAGACACAACTGGAAGGATGAGATGTGGACAAAACATTCCTTACAGTGGGGCAGGTCTCACGTTCTGTCCTAAAAGTATCCTAAAGGGTAGAATGGAGACAATGTGGACCTTGCTGGAGAGGAGGAAGAAAGCTGTTTGTTTGGGTTCCATTCCAGGGATTGGCCAGGAGCATTTCTTCAAAAAGATAGAAGCCGCACATTGCCTAGCCTGTGACATGCTTATTCCTGCACAGCACCAGCTCCTCCAGCGGCATCTGCATTCTGTGGACCATAACCATAATCGAAGGGTAAGTCTTTTGATGCTGGCTGGCTCCTGGGGTGACCATTCCTCTGCTGCCATTTGGGTGACATCAGACGGCTGCGTGCCGTCAGGTCTTGCAGTAAACCTGTCATCTTACTGTAACCTTCACTCCACAGTCCGTAGCGAATGCAGGTGCGCTTGGTGGAATGCACCTCTCATTCCCACCTACCTGGGGGCTGAGTTGAGAGGCAGGTTTGCATCCTCTCCTCTTTTGTTTCAAACAGGCTCTCACTGTGTAGCTCTAGCTGGCCTCTCACTCTGCCTCCCAAGTACTGAAGGTGTATGCCCTGACAGGCTGCCTCAGCCTCTCTCAAAAAGAGACGGGAAGGAAAACACAGAAATTTGGCGCATAGATTGGCTATTATATTAGTTGAAATTCTGAATTGAAACTGTTTTCTACAAGTCAGAGTTAAGTTTCCAGTTGCTGAAAAATTGGATGTCAGTGAGGTGAGACCAGGAGAACTGACCTGGTTTGGTCTTCCATTGATGAGGCTGAGGCTAAAGATTTAACCTGGGGATTAACAGGGCTTTGTTGCTGGGTTTGTGGGAGTCTGATCTTAGATATAATTATATCTTTATTTGTGATCCTACAATCACAGATTGAACCAACTGGAGCTTAGAAACTTGTGGTATAGCCAGGCAGTGGTGGTGCACGCCTTTAATCCCAGCACTTGGGAGGCAGAGGCAGGCGGATTTCTGAGTTCAAGGCCAGCCTGGTCTACAGAGTGAGTTCCAGGATAGCCAGGGCTACACAGAGAAACCCTGTCTCGAAAAACAAAAAGCAAACAAAAACTAACTAACTTGTGGTATAAGAATTGCAACTGTACTGAATGCACTGCTCTTTCTAGTGTTCCCTAACCAATACCTTATCATAGCTGTTTGCACAACTAGTTTTCTTAGGCTTGTAAGTCATGTAAAACGTAGGGGAATATGCCTAGGCCCTGTGCAAACACCAGTCTGTTTTATAGGAGACTTGAATGTCCTTGGACTTTATCTGAAAGGACCATGAAGTCAGCTCCCTGCAGTTGGGATGGCTCTGTGGGCCAAGAGCATCTGCTCTGCATTGTATGGTGCAGGTGTTGTAGATCTGCAGAAGCAGCCGTGGATGATAGAGAGTAACGTGGCTGCATTGCTGGCTCATTTCAAGATAGAATGACACTGGCTAGCAATCCATCTCTTCGTATTTATTTATTTTGTATTTTTTGAGGCAGGGTTTCTCTGTGTGGTCCTGGTTGTCCTGGAACTTAGGGATTCACCTGTCTCTGCTTCCTGAGTAGTGCTGGAATTACAGGCATGCACCACCACCTGGCTACATCTCATCTTTTAGTGCTTGCTTTTTGTTGTTGTTGTTGTTGTTGTTGTTTTTATTTGATATGTATGATTGTTTTGCCTGTTCGTATACCTGTGTACCACGTGATTGTCTGATGCTTATGGATGTCAGAAAAGTCCCAGATACCCTTTAAGTGGAGTTAGAGGTTCTATTTGGGAGCTGCCATATGGATGCTAGGAATAAGTCCTGAATCCTCTACAAGAGTAAAAAGTCTTTTTAGCCACTGAACCATCATTTCTTCAGTTCCTCTAGGACCTTCAGAGATCTGCAGAATAGCAGTCTACAAGCCAGGAGTTGGTATATGGAAAGATAAGCCTCAAAGCAGTCAAGTAGCTCATGAACTACTTTTTTGAGACAGGATCTCACCCTATAGAGGTTGGGCTGAAAGGCTTGCACCACCATGCTTGCATAATCTAAAGTTTTGGTTGATGCTGCTGGGATTTACTATGAGAGCAATATAGCCCCCCCAAACTAAAAAGGTTGTCCTTTTTTCCTGTTTAGTCTACACAACTTATTTTGGTGTGTGTGTGTGTGTGTGTGTGTGTGTGTGTGTGTGTGTGTGTGTGTGTGTGTGTGTTGAGATACGGTCTCACTAAGTAGCTTTGGCTAGTGTGAAACTGGCCATCTATCCCAGACTGGCCTTGAACTCAGAGTTAAAGGTGAGACCAGCACGCCTCTAAGTGCTCACTATTTAACCTTGCCTGTGCACATGCTACATGGTCTTAGGAGTCATAGCTAGTTTTTTCCTATAATAGAACAACCTTTCCACCTAATTGTACTGCTTTTATTTCAAGGGCTCTCTGGTACTTTTCTATTTGGCATTTTGAGATTTTCCTCCAAAATAAAGACGGCAGTTGCGTGTCACGAAAGCTTGTCAGTATCCTAGTTTTCTTTCTTACTGTGTGTGACAACATACCCCGACCAAAAGCAACTTAGTAGAGAAAAGGTTTACTTCAATAATTTCAGGCTATGCACCACATCATTTTGAGGAAGGCTGAAACCTGGAGCAACTGTCACATCCACAGTCAAGAGCAGAGAGAATGAATGCATGCATGCTTAGTGTTTAGCTGGTTTTCTCTCCTCTTACATAGTCCAGGGATTGATGCCACTCCACTGATTCAGGATAGCCTGATCTAGACAGTACAGCATTGAGACTTCTGGGTGGTTGGGTTGTGGCAGGTTGACACTTAAACTAGCCATCATACACCCTGGCTAGTTTCCTAGTTTCTTGTGGCTACTTTAAAAGCCTGCTTTCGGTGCCTTTGCAGTTGGCTGCTGAGCAGTTCAAGAAGACAAGTCTCCATGTGGCTAAGAGTGTTCTGAACAACAAACATATAGTGAAGATGCTGGAAAAATACCTCAAGGTCTGTATTTCCGGATCTCATGGACCAGAAGAGCCTTGGGGGTGAAGGAGTTGTATGATGTGTGTAGCCAGAGTGCAGTGTTGAGACTAGAGTCTTGGTACTTAGCTGTGACCTTGGGTGGGGGTGTTGTTTGGATCACTGCATTATGCTACTCATATTCAATACACATCCCCTACAAACATAATTGTTTAGCTGTAAAGTACTGAGCAAATGTTGGTGATATGCTTATTAGAAGCATCCAAGCTGAGTGTAGTGACATGCCTGTAGTCCCAGCTACTCTGGAGCCATGGGAGAATCAGTTCAGCCCAGGAAACTGAGGTTAGCATGGATAACCATGTTATCAATTCCTGGTCTTGTAACAAACAGTGAAATAGGGCTGGGGAGATGGCTCAGAGGTTAAGAGCACTGACTATTCCAGAAGTCCCAATTCCCAGGGACATAATGGGATCTTATGCCCTCTTCTGGTGTGTTAGTTAAGAAGCTGTGGGTTTTTAAAAGGATGAAGGGGACTGTGGGAAGAGGTGAAGCAAGGAGAGGGCAGGGTAAATATCATAAGTAGAATGCTCACTCTCACACGTGAGGTTCTAAACAAATTTACCCAGCTGAAACCAGAAGCTTGGAAGGCTGCAGTCTGCCGGTGTAGTGTGCTGCTTAGCTGACTTTGTTCCTAAAAACAAGCTCATAGACTGGGTCTCTGCCTGGCTGTGGCACTGATTTGTATCTCCTCTTTGTCCAGGGCGAGGATCCTTTTGTCAATGAAACTGCTGATCTTGAGACAGAAGGAGATGAAAATGTAGCAGAGGAGAAGGAGGAGACCGCAGAGGAGGTGGCTGCAGAAGTCTTAGCGGAGGTGATCACAGCCGCAGTGAGGGCTGTAGAGGGGGACGGAGAACCGGCTGCAGAGCACAGCGAAGTCCTGGCTGAGATGGAAGGGCCTGTGCACACAGCAGAGGCCAGTAGTGACCCCCACACTGAAAAACTACTAGAAGAGCAGACCTGTGAAACAGCATCTGAAACCGCATCTGAAACCAGCAACATCAAAGACAAGACCAGAGGTGAGGCTGCTGAGGCCAGAAATGAAGCAGCCATGCCAGCAGCAGACACAGGAAGCACGTTACCTGTCGTAGCTATCCCAGGAATCTTGGAAGATGAGCTGGAACAAACTGATGCAGAGTCCAAAGATATTCCCAGAGAATGATCTTTTCCCTGTTTCAAGGGATGTGTATATCATGTGTTCCTTTTTGTTTTATAAGCTGTACTCGGGTGTGTGTTATTTGGTGGAAAGACTGGGCCATTTCCTTCCCAATGTACCTCAAGGATTGATGCTATACAGTAGGATGGTTTCCCACCTCTGTTAGAATACAAAAAGAGGTAAACCGATTTCCCAAGTGGCCTTTGATGGCCATCTGTGCACTGCAGTTAGAATAATAAAGTTAGATCTTCCTGATACTTGTTAAGTCCTAGAGTGGACAGAATGTGAGGATTTGTTTTGTGTTGTGTTTTTGTTTGGTCTTTGTTTCATTTTATTTTGCTTTTTCTCTTGAGAAGCAATCTGATACAAATATAACTTGCTTGAGAAAAAAAATTTTTAATTATTTAGGGGAAATTCCCTTATTCACCTATGCATGGTTGATGTGGGACATACACAATTCAACCATCCATGTGTGCAAGAGCTAAAATAGTGGCCACACACACACTAATAAAGTCCTGCCTGTTTCAATAAACATCAGACCATTTTTTAAGGCCTTTATTTCAGCTTTGGCATTGAAATAGCATCTTGCTTGGCCCAAGCCTTTGAATGCAATCCTCCTGTCTTAGCCTCTGGAGTACTGGAGCCATGTGTGTACAGCCATGCTCATCTGGGCTTTGGTTTTATAATACATTGTGTTCTGTGCTTCTTACCAGATGTGGCAGCATCCTGTTAACTTTAGACAGTTGGCATGATATGGCAGTGGCCTTGGCCTATGTATGAGATTATCACTGTCTGCTCCACAGGAAGCCTACTCACCTGAGCCTCTAGCATGAAGACCCTTTGAAGGCATTGATTCACTGTTCGGGGCTTGCTAATCAGTTGGATGCTTGTGTTCCACCTCTATTAGTGCAGGATTATGTGGTTTTTGTTTTTTCTTAATTTTGTTATTTCCACCTAAAAACACGTAGGGGGAAAAAACATGAAATTACTCCATTGATGAAAAACAAATGTAAACTTCCCATAGATGAGATCTATCTATAAAAGGCTCATGCAGTTAAGTAAAGGTGTTTCATTTTAAGCAAATAATATCTCTTTGGCAGTTCTGAATCTGAGAAAGGGAGGCTTAGCATGTACTAAGTTTATAGGCTCAGAATGATGGGGGTTTTGCCTCCTTTTGAAATTACAGTGCTGTGTCCATCATTGACTGTACACAGCTCAAATCTTGGAAAGATCAGCCAGTGAGGAATTTTATTAAGAAAGGCAATAAAATATGCAGCAATTTCATCAGCATGTCTGTCAAGGAGCAGTACTAGGGGGTATGAGATGAACTATGGGAATATCAATGTCAAAACAAGCAATAAATTGATGCCACGGAGACATTTCTGTTCATTAATTACTGGTGTTTAGATTTTGTGTGTGTGTGCGTGTTTCTGATCTGAGAATGAAACTCAAGGCCTCCTGGCAAGCAACTCATATTTACTTATTTAGTGTGTGCACATGAATATGCCACCCAGAAGACAACTTATGGATCCCAGGGATCCAACCCCTGTCATCAGGAGGTTTTGCAGCCAACACCCTACCTGGTGAGATCTTTCCAACTTTATTTTTGACAGTCTCCAAAAAAGAAACAGCAGTGTGAAAAAGAGACTTAAATTTTGTTTTGGCCGGGCAGTGGTGGTGCACGCCTTTAATCCCAGCACTTGGGAGGCAGAGGCAGGCGGATTTCTAACTTTGAGGCCAGCCTGGTCTACAGAGTGAGCTCCAGGACAGCCAGGGCTACACAGAGAAACCCTGTCTCAAAAAAAAAAGAAAAAAAAAGTTTTGTTTTTAAAGACAGTTTCTCTGTAGCCTGGCCGCTCTGAAACTAGCTCTGTAGACCAGGCAGGCTGGCCTCAAACTCAAGAGATCACCTGCCTCTACCTTTCCTGGCTTGAGATTAAGAATTTTTTAAGTAGGCCTGCCATTGATAAACATCTCATTTTAAGTGTGTGTGTTTCCCCCCATTTAATATTAATATATATGGGTTTGGTTTTTGGGTTTGTTTTTTTTTTTTTTTTTTTTTTTTGGCTTTTCGAGACAGGGTTTCTCTGTGTACTCACTCTGTAGACTAGACTGGCCTCAAACTCAGAAATCTGCTTGCCTCTGCCTCCCAAGTGCTGGGATTAAAGGCGTGCGCCACCACCACCCGGGTTGGGTTGTTTTATTATACATAGTGTTAAGTAAACTCACCAAGATGAGGAAAAATTACTTGGGTATGAGTCTTACTGATAAACATGAACTTTCCCATAGGGCACATTCATTTTAAAAGTAGGTCTTTATTATGGGTCTCACTGTAATTCCAGCTGACCTTAAAGAGATCTGTCTGCCAGCCTCTGCCACTCCAGTAAGGAAGATGTGGGCTACCTTGCCCAGCTCTAAAAACAGATTTTAAAGCCTGACATGTAATCCCAGCTACTTCAGAGGTTGAAGTCTGCCTAGTCAACTTAATTTGACTGTATCTCGAAATTTAAAAGATAAATAGCTTTGTTAGAAAACTTGCCTGGCCGGCCAGTGGTGGCGCACACCTTTAATCCCAGCACTTGGGAGGTAGAGGCAGGTGGATTTCTGAGTACTACGCAGAGAAACTGTCTCAAAAAAACAAAACAAAAAAAAAAGAAAAAAAAAAAAAAAAAAAAAAGAAAGCAAGCTTGCCTAGCATGTGAAGTCCGGGGTTTACTCCCCAGCAGGGCTAAAGAGAAAAGTGCTGGGCAACTTGTACAAGAGTAATTGGTTTCCCACACTCAGATTCATATAATCACATCACTTCCTCTTGTCACAACACTGTTAGCCAATTTAAGGCATGCTTAACACCAGCACTCGGAGTTCAGGTCATCAGTCATCGTAGGGATTCCAAGGCCAAGTTTAGCTGCATAAGATTCTTGGCTAAAAAATAAACTACATTGAGTGCATACAGTAAAGAAAATCTACCCTCAGTTTCTTATTACTGAGCCCTTTGGCACTGTTGAAAGAATGGCTCGTGGCTCTGGGATTGCAGCTGGATATCAGAGTGCATATTTAGTAGGGTGCCTTACTCCCTGCTTAGATGTCATTTTTTTTTTTTAATGAGATAAGATCTCACATCCCTTGGTTGGCATCTTAACACTATATAGCTTGCGCTACAACTGACTAGGCTTTTTGGGGTGCTGGGGTCAAACTTGGGGTTTTAAATCTTGCTTTGTAGTTCAAGCTAGACATGCTCTTTCAAAGTGTTGAGATCCCAAGCATGCACTATCACCCTCGGCCTAGTAACTTTTAAAGTGGGCCATGGCCTCCAAGATATGTTCATCCTTAAAGTCTTCATTCTCATTAACATTGACTCCTGCCTTGGTGTGGAGGCCCAGCCCTGAACTCAGGCTGACCCAGTAGGATTTCAGCCTGGACTACAAAGGGGAGCAGTCTCCAAAAATAAGCCTGATGCCAGGTGTGGCAGTGTATGCCTTTGATCCCATCACTCAGCAAGCAGAAGCAGGCAGATCTCTATAAACGTGGGGCCAGCCTGGTCTACATAACCAAATCCAAACAGGGCCACACTGAGAACCTGACCCAAAAACAACAAATCCCATCCTGGCATGGTGGCTAACATCAGAAATTCCAGCACTTAGGCTGAGGCGTGTTAGATTTTCGTGAGTTTAATAAGGCTACCTTAGGTTTCAGCATGAGAACCTGTCTCAAAAACCAAACAAAAAACACAGAACCCAGTGAGATGACTAAACAAGTAAAAGCCCTTGATACTGCTCTGTTCCTACCCAAGTGCCTGCCCACAGCTGTGTGACTAGTTCCAGAGGATCTAGTACACTTGAAGGAGCTCTAGTCACCAGGGTCTATTCCCTTATTTGGGCACTTCTCTCCCTGGGGCTGACCACAAAGATCCAGCTATCAAAGCATTGAAGTCCAGCAATCAAAACCCCTCTTTTGATTGTTGTAATTAACATGTTAAATCAAAATTAAACCAACTCATTGTAACAGTTTCTTTTTCCTTTTATAAACTGCCATTTGCTTACAGCCACTCCTCTATCCCTGAGAGACATGTGGGAGAAGAAGAGAACGGACACCTGAAAGTTGGCTTTTTGACTGCACGTGCATCTCTCACCCTGAAACACACAAAAATAGACAAAAGGTATTTTTTTTTTTTTTTTGGTTTTTTTTTTTTTTTGAGACAGGGTTTCTCTGTGTAGCTCGGGCTGTCCTGGAACTCACTCTATAGACCAGGCTAGCCTTGAACTCAGAAATCCACCTGCCTCTGCCTCCCAAGTGCTGGGATTAAAGGTGTGCGCCACCACCGCCCCGCAAGGTAATTTTTTAAAAGGAAAAGAAATGCACTAGACATGGTAGTACATCCCTAGGCTAACCTGGGCAACAATGGGGGACACAGGAGACAGGCAGACCTCAGGAGTAAGTGTAGAAAGATCCCTGCAAAGTTCAATTCCCAGCACTCACACATCGACTCACAGCAATCTGCAATTCCAGTTTAGGGGAGACGGAAATCTGATGCCTTCTCCTGGCCATTGTGGGCACCGCATGCATGTGGTGAATAAAGCAATCCAGAGAGACATTCATAACACATAAAATGAAAGTAGATAAAATCAGCAAATAAAGTCAAGAAGAAGGGCTGATGGCCTAAAGGCAAGCCCCAGACCAGGGCTGGAGCGGTTGAGAGCACTGGTTGCTCTAAAATGAGAACTGGAGATGGGTTCCCAGGACCCACGTTGAATGGCTCACAAATACCTGTAACTCCAGCCAATGGCTTTGAAGTCTTCTGGTCTCCATGGGCACTCACACACAAGCATGCACATATAGTTACTCACACACACCAATAAAATTAAATCCCTACAAAGAAAAAAAAAATCACCAGCCACAGTGACACACACCTTTAATCCCATTATGCGGGAGGCAGAGGCAGGAGGAGCTCTGTAAACTCCAAGCCCATCTAGTACATAGCAAGTTCCAGGTTTGTGAGGGCTACATAGTGAGAACTTACCTCAAAAATAAATAAATAGAAAAAGACAAAAATGTAAAAGGTAACAATAGCATACACTGAGTAATTACCACCAGTTAAGTTATCAAGATGAAAAGGATAAATGGATCAGCATGGATGGTTTCAGAGGTACACCAATGTTTAGTTTCTTTTCCTTCTTTTAAAATCAACAGCTCAGCATAGGCCAGATGAGGTAGCACATGCCTATACCATATCCCCAGCACTTGGCATGGTGAGGCAACAGGGTGGGATGGAAGCCCTTCAGAGCTATACAGTAAGAACCTGCATCTACCAAAAGAAAACAACTAGAGAAAAGCCCTGCAGGTTTCCTTTTGTTGTTTTGGTTTGATTTGGTTATTTTCAGTTTTGGATTTTGGTGTTTTGAGCAGGATATCCCTGTGTAGCCCAGACTGTCTCTCTATAGACCAAGCTGACCTGGAACTATAGGATCAGCTGACCTCTGTCTCCTTAGTGCTGGGAATAAAGATGTGTGCCAGGTTTGGTGACACAAGCCTTTAATCCCAGAATTCTTCAGCTCCTTCTATTGTTTTGTTGTTCTTTAATTTTTTTTTTTTAAGTTTTATGGGCTAGAGAGATGGCTCAGTGGTTAAGAGCACTGACTGCTCTTCTGAAGGTCCTGAGTTCAATTCCCAGCAACCACATGGTGGCTCACAACCATCTGTGACGGGATCTGATGCCCTCTTCTGGTGTGTCTGAAGACAGCTACAATGTACTCATAAATAAAATAAAATCTTTTTTAAAAAAATTATTAAGTGTTGTGGATAGCCCCAGCCTTCTGTTTTCATGGTATTTCCACTCCTAGGAGGGGCTGCAGAGGAGGCGTGAATCTTGTGAACCTTCTGTCCAATTGAATTTGTAAAATAAAGGATAGAGCCAGTGATTGGGCAGTAGAAGGGGAGGTGGAGAAAAAGGCTTAGGGGAGGAGTCGGAAGAGGAGGAGGGAGAAGAGGAGTTGGGGGGAGGGGGGGAGAGGAGAGAGGAGAGAGAGAGAGAGAGAGGAGAGAGAGAGAGAGAGAGAGAGAGAGAGAGAGAGAGAGAGAGAGAGACAGAGACAGAGAAAACAGAGAGCCAGAAGAGCTAGAGGAGCCGTTGGAGCCCTTGGTGGAAGGACAAGGAGGAGGAGAAGAACGTGGCTTAGAAAACCACAGGTTTGTCGGGCGGTGGTGGCGCACGCCTTTAATCCCAGCACTTGGGAGGCAGAGGCAGGTGGATTTCTGAGTTCGAGGCCAGCCTGGTCTACAGAGTGAGTTCCAGGACAGCCAGGGCTACACAGAGAAACCCTGTCTCAAAAAACCAAAAAAAAAAAAGAAAACCACAGGTTTTAAGGGATCTCATAGCTGGGGAATAGAGTAGTACAGTGGTAAATCTGCCCAATCCAAGGAGTTTATAATCATAAATATTGAGTTGTGTTTTCCTTGACCAGACGTGTTTGGGTCAACCACAACAATTATAATATATAATATTTTATATATTTTATAGTATTTGTATAGTGTTTGCTTGTGTTTACTAACCACAAGTGTGCCTGGTGCCCAGAGAAGTCAGAAGAGGCCATTAGGTCCCTTTGAGTCGGAAATACCAGTGCTTTTAAGCTGCCATGTGGGTGCTGGGAACCAAACCTGGGTCCTGTGAAAGAGCAACAAGTGCTGACTCACAGCTCCAGTCGATTTGGTGTTTTGGGGTGCCCTCAAATTCACTACGTAACCAACACTACCTGTGGACTCCTGAGTCCTGCCTCTGCCTGCCGTGGTCAGGGACTGCCGTGGGCACCAGCATGCCCAGCACTGCTCTAAGAAAGTCCATCTACCTTGTCTGCTTCAGACATACACACAAAAAAGAGATGAGCACATGGGCCTCCTTGCTTTGGCTCGATGAGAGCTGCTCGTGTTTATGTGGCTGTTCAGCACCACATAAGAAACCGCTGCCGACACTGGGGCTGATTCCAGGGTAGGCTTTCATGACCACCACTAGTGTGAACTTTGTTCAAACCTTAAGTGTCCCAGCAAGCTGGGCAATAGGAATTCCAGGGCCATAGAATCTCAATGTCATCAGGGTAAAGCTAGCTTTTTATTTTTCCCTTTTTCTTTTAAATAAAGTGGTTGCAATAGATAAATAGCCATGTATGATAATGTCTTCTGGCCCTTTGTCCTTTGACCCTCTGGCTTCTTCCAAAGTGTTCTTTTCTTTCTTTCTTTCTTTCTTTCTTTTTTTTTTTTTTTTAGATTTATTTATTCATGTATACACCATACGCCTGCATGTACATTTTCATACCAGAAGAGGGCACTGGATCCCATGAAATTATGGTTACAGATGGTTGTGAGCCACCATGTGGGTGCTGGGAATAGAACTCAGGACAGTCGGAAGAACAGACACTGCTCTTAACCACTGAGCCATCTCTCCAGCCCCTCTTTTATGTATGTGTATTTATGTGCCTTATGTATGCTGGTGCCTGTGGAGGCCAGAAGCCTCAGATACTCTGGAATTGAAGGTACAAACAGTCATAAGCCACCTGACATGCTTGCTGAGGACCAAAAATATTATTTAAAATACCTTAGTTATTTAATATGCATGCATTGGTGTTTTTCATGGATGTCTGTGTGCATATCATGTATGTCTGTGTGAGGGTGTCAGATGCCCTGGAACTGGAGTTACAGTTTGTGAGCTGCTATTTGGGTGCTGGGAATTGAACCAGGGTCCTCTAGAAGAGAGGTCAATGCTCTGAACTGCTAAGCCATCTTCCCAGACTCAAATATTTTCATTTTAAATAGATTTATTTATTTTATTTATTTTACCCACCACAGGTAAATCTTTTTTGTTGTTGTTGTTTTATTCTTTATATAGGCCAGAAAATGACTTCAAACTCACCTGCCTTCTTCTCTCAAATGCTGGGATTCCAGACACATGCCTCCATGCCTGGCAGACGACTTTATTCTGTCATGTGACTATAAAAAAAAAAATTCATATAACCATCATTTGAGGCAACCTGAATCTATTCCTGGACCAACTATGACTCACTCTGTTTGGGGTGAAAACTGTTTTGTGTTAACATATAAGATATACCTTTACACAAAAATATTTTTCACACAACTATTTGCTAAATGTATTTTTAAGGGCCAGGTAGTGGTGGCACACACATTTAATCCCAGCATTCAGGAAGCAAGGATCTCTGCATGTTCAAGGCCTGCCTGGTCTACAGAGTGAGTTTCAGGACAGTCAAGATTGCACAGAGAAACTCAGTCTCAAAAAAATAAAATAAAATAAAGTATGCTTAATTATGTGTGTGGGGGGGGTGCAATGTGCATGTGAGTGGAAGTCTCAGAAGCTCAGAAGCAATAGGCGTTGAATCCCCTGCAGCTAGAGTTACAGGTGATATAGCCTGAATCTAAAGATTCAGGTCGCTGAGACCCACCAGGCATGGGAGCTAAGAACTGAACTCAGGTCCTCTGCAAGAACAGTAAATGCTGTGGACCATGAAATGTCTCTCCAGCACTGAAACGCTAGGAATACTGGAGTGCTCGCCCAGACTGGTGCAAGGCTCCAGTCATTTGTTCTCTAGCACCACCACCAAAACAGCACACGTGCACACATGCAAGCGTGCACGAGCTCACAACAACAACAACAACCTCAAAAGTCTCAGGTCAGATGGCTCAGTGGGTAAAGGAGCTTGTAACTAAGCCTGACTGAGTCTGATCCCCAAGGACCAGCCTATGTGGTGGAATGGGAAAACTGACTCCCAAGGACAGCTTGGTCTACACAGTGAGATCCTATCTCAAAAGAAGACAAAAAACCCCAAAATAAACAAACAAACAAACAAACCCTGTTGAGGGGCTGAGAGATATAGCTCAGTCAGGAAACTGCTTGTTCTATAATCGTGGGGTTCTGAACTCAATCCCCAGAAACTGAATGAAAGGCTGGGCATAGTGGCCCTCAAGTGTTCTCTGTCCTCCACATGTACACATGGGCATGAGCACCTCTAAATCCCAACACAAGTACGTCTACACACACACAAACATGTACATACATGCACATACAAAACAAGCTAAAAAGAATAAAATTATTTCCTGACTCATGATTTTATTAGTTATTATTATTTTATTGGGGAGGTAAGACAAGTTTTTTCCTATGTAATTCTGACTGTCTGTCCTAGAATTGTCAATATAAAGACCAGGCTGCCTTCAAACTCACATTAACCTTCATGCCTTTGCTTTCTGAGTGCTGGGATTCAAAGTATGTGCCACTATGTCCGTCAATTTTATTTCCTTTTATTTTTTTGAGACAGAATCTCACTTTGTAGCCCTGACTGGCCTGTAACTTGCCACACAGACTAGACTGGACCCAAACTCACAAAAATCTTCCCACCTTTGCCTATTAAGTGCCACCATGACTGGGCCTGGAATCCTAATTTACCTGTCTATAAAACTTCATTAGAACAGAGTCACACTTATTTGTCTAGGTGTTATGTAAGGCTGTCTTTATGCTAAAGTTGGTTGTAAGGGTTGGCAGTATTTTAGAGATCTTACAGCCCACTGCAGTGTTGACTTGTCACTGGACTATAACTGTGGAAACAGTCTCTAGATATGTCTGTGAGTTGCATCCAGAAAGGTCTGGTTGAAGAGGGAAAACACCCTGAGCTGAGTAGCACCATCCCCATAGTTTCAAGTCAGGTGTAGACTAAGAAAGAAAAATGCAAGATCAGGGGGCTGGAGAGATGGCTCAGTGGTTGAGAGCACTGGCTGCTCTTCCAGAGGTCCTGAGTTCAGTTCCCAGCACCCACATGGTGGCATTGCAGGTAGAGCACCCAAATACATAATAGGTAAGTTTTGTTTTTTTTAATGTAATGAGCACTAGCATTTGGCTTGGTTTTCTCAAAATTATTACAGAACACTGACCTATGACAGTGGCCAGTGCTGTTGTCATCAGAGCCGCTGTGCCTACTTGCAAAAGATCCTCAAGATCAGGGCACTGAAGTTCTTCCATAGAAAAAGGGAGGGGCTGGAGGCTGGATCATCAAAGGCTCAGGGGCTAAGAGCACTTGCTGCTCATGAAGAGGACCAAGTTCAGTTTCCAGTATCCATGTGAAGAGGCTTACAACTGCCTGTAATTCCAGACACAGACGGTTCTCACACTGCTGGCCTCCAGGCATTGTATGCACATGCATGTACTCAGCGCCAGGCACCGAACGCACATGCATGTACTCAGCGCCAAGCATTGTACGCACATGCATGTACTCAGCGCCAAGCACCGTACGCACATGCATGTACTCAGCGCCAGGCACCGTACACACATGCATGTACTCAGTGCCAGGCACCGAACGCACATGCATGTACTCAGGGCCAAGCATTGTATGCACATGCATGTACTCAGCGCCAAGCATTGTACGCACATGCATGTACTCAGCGCCAGGCACCATGCGCACATGCATGTACTCAGCGCCAGGCACCATACTCACATGCATGTACTCAGCGCCAAGCATTGTATGCACATGCATGATGTACTCAGCGCCAGGCACCATACGCACATGCATGTACTCAGCGCCAAGCATTGTATGCACATGCATGATGTACTCAGCTCCAGGCACCATACGCACATGCATGTACTCAGCGCCAGGTACCGAATGCACATGCATGTACTCAGCGCCAGGCACTGTATGCACATGCATGTACTCAGCGCCAAGCATTGTATGCACATGCATGTACTCAGCACCAGGCACCGTACTCACATGCATGTACTCAGCGCCAGGCACCGTATGCACATGCATGTACTCAGTACCAGGCACCGTACACACATGCATGTACTCAGTGCCAGGCACTGTACGCACATGCATGTACTCAGCGCCAGGCACTGTATGCACATGCATGTACTCAGCACCATTTAAAAATCGGAGCTGGGTGAGAGGGGCTGGAGTGAGAGGGAGAAGGGAAGGGGGAAACAACTTGAAGCTGGAAGAAGGGCTCAGTGTTTAAGAGCGCTTGCTGCTTTTGCAGAGGACTGGGGTCCATGTCCCAGCACTAACTTCAGTGTCAAGAAATCCAAAACCCTCTTCTGGACTCCATGGACTATAATCAGGATATATTATATGAGAAAATGTAGTTGAATCAGTTTAAACTTCTCCTGTCTTACAAAGTGAATGAGACTCAGACTGTGGTTATTTTATTTGGCTTTGACAATTACTGATTGGGGGTAACCTCTAATCTACTTTTCTAACTGCTGGATTGGCTACATCTCCAGAGGTATACCTCAAATACTTGCTGTTTCTTCTGGCCATATGCTCATGGTCCATATCCTGTCTTTTTTTTGATATTTATTTTGTGTATATGCATTGTAGCTGTCTTCAGACACACCAGAAGAGGGCATCTGATCCCATTACAGGTGGTTGTGGGCCACCATGTGGTTGCTGGGAATTGAACTCAGGACCTCTGGAAGCTCATATATATACATATATATATATATATATATATGTATGTATGTATATATATATACATATATATATATGTAAGAATATATAAATACATAATGTAATATATAAGTAAATATAATAAAATACCATTTCTTTTTTTTATTTATGGACTGGAGAGATAGTTCAGCAGTTAAGATTAAGATCACTGGCTGCTCTTCCAGAAGGTTTTTTTAGTTTGGTCAGGTTTGATTTCATTTCTCTTTTCTTTTTTTTTTTGGTTTTTCGAGACAGGGTTTCTCTTGTGTAGCCCTGGCTGTCCTGAAACTCACTCTGTAGACCAGGCTGGCCTTGAACTCACAGAGATCTGCTTGCCTTTGCCAGTTGAGTGCTGGGATTAAAGATGTGTGCTCCCCAGCTCTTCCAGAGGTCTTGAGTTCAATTACCCATAGGGTAGATTACAACCTTGTATAACTGTAGTCCCGTGGCATCCCATGGTCTGTTGTTATGCATTGTAATGCTAAACTCTGTATCAAGGTCAAGATGGGATGCCATCTAGAGAATTGTCACACATAACCAGCTTTTGTTGCACAAACCTTACTCCTTAACTTAAAACTATTGGTTGACTAAACTGACTACAGCCAACTACTGGAAGGAATAGAGGTAGGTGGGTTTTCAGTTACCTGGCTTGGGGTTGCAAATGGAGAGGGACTTGAGCTAGAGAAAAAGAGAGAAGGAAGCTGTCATGATAGGATATATATATATATATTATATCACTTTATACCACGATCCCCCTGACACTGCTTTCTACACACCTTCAGCTGTCATTCTCCCTAGTTTTATATGGAACGTGGAAGGCTCAGTAATGGACTCTGTCTATGGGACAGCCACCATCCTCCTGGGGAGAGACTTCAATGACACAGCTTCTTTGGGCTCAGCCGAGTTCTGTAAGTGAGTCCAACAAACTCAGTGGTGTGCTAACCTGGACTTTGGTGAGATTATTAGCTTGTTCTGTCATTGGCCCCCTATCTGGGGTGAGGTTTTGTTTGTTTGTTTTAGTTTTTTGTTTTGTTTTTTCGAGACAGGGTTTCTCTGTGTAGCCCTGGCTGTCCTGGAACTCACTCTGTAGACCAGGCTGGCCTCAAACTCAGAAATCTGCCTGCCTCTGCCGCCCGAGTGCTGTGATTAAAGGTGTGCGCCACCGCCACCCGGCTGGGGTGAGGTGTTTATTTACATCTCCCAGGAAAAGGCTATGAAACTCAAACTGGGAGCCAAAATGAGTTCATTTTGTTCTTCCCAGGTTGTTTTTTGTTTGTTTATTTGTTTTTTTAGTCACAGCAAAGAGAAAAGAAAGTAATTTATCTACCAAGCCTAAAATGATCTTGGTGACTTGTTTTTTGTCATCCCCGGCACTCTACCAGTCTTTAAGGAATCAGGAGATATGGCTTTCTAAACTGTGTGTGAAAGTTCTAGTGTAATAACACTGAGGACAGGTTCTAATTGAAAACTGACATAGAATCAATACAAGACAAAAACATTTAGGTTTTTTGTTTTGTTTTGTTCAAAAGCGCTCAAATTGTATGTGTGCATATATCCTTGACTTCAAGAAATCATTACCAAATGTTACATGTCCTCTCTCTCTCTCTCTCTCTCTCTCTCTCTCTCTCTCTCTCTCTCTCTTTCTCTCTCTCTCTTTCCCTCCCTCCCTCCCAAGAACTGGGATTAAGATTCTGTGTCACCATGGCCCAACTCCAGCCAGGGCTTTGTGCTCACTCAGATCATAGGCATGAGATGCTGGGGACGGAAGCCAGGGCTTTGTGCATGCTAGACAAACACTCTCCCAGTCATGGTCTTCATACATTTTCAAGTAGCTTCTTGCTTTTGAGCTGCAGTGGGAGGAATGGTTTATTGTTGTTTTGCTGAGTCACGGTCTTTCTACATAGCTGACCTGGTACTCACTCTAAAGACCAGGCTAGCCTCAAATGCACAGAGATCTGCCTGCCTCCGCCTCCCAAATATTGGAATTAAAGGTGTGTACCTGTGTTTCCACGCTCAAACACAGGGCGGCCTGGTGTATGCTAGCCAAGTCCTCTATTGCTGAGTTAGACCTACAGTCTGATCATTGAAAAGGAAAATGTGTATGAGTTGTTTGGAAGGTTAGGCAGGTTGAGGCAGGAACTCTCTACACATCTCCGGTGGTCCTGATGCTTACTATGTAGACCATGCTAATCCTGAACTCACAGAGATCCCCCTGCCTCTGTCTCTCAAATACTGAGATTAAAGGTGTGTGACAAATACTTGAAAGCCAGTGTGGTAGCATAAACCTGTAATCTTAGCATTTGGCCATTAGAGACAGGAAGATCACTAGTTTCAGATCAGCCTCAGTTACACAGGTTGTTGGAGGCCAGCTGGGCTATAGGTAAAAACAAACAAACAAACAAACAAACAAACAAACCATTCCTCCCACTGCAGCTCAAAAGCAAGAAGCTACTTGAAAATGTATGAAGACCATGACTGGGAGAGTGTTTGTCTAGCATGCACAAAGCCCTGGCTTCCGTCCCCAGCATCTCATGCCTATGATCTGAGTGAGCACAGTTTTGGATGGAGGTAGGCAATGGTTGGCACACATTTTTAATCTCAGCATTTAGGAGGTAGAGGCAGACGGATCTGGATCTGAGTTCCAGGCCAATCTGGTCTACAGAGCAAGTCCAGGACAGCCAGAGCTACGCAAAGAAAACTCATTCCAAAAAAACAAAACAAACAAAAACAAAGCTCTGGTTGGCTTCCATCTCCAGCATGCCCATAACTCTAGCACAGCAGGAGGATCAGAAATTCAGGGTGCATACCTTTATCCAGCACTCAGGAGGCAGAGGCAGGCAGATCTCTGTGAATTTGAGGCCACCTTGGTCTACAGAGTAAGTTCCAGGACAGTTATATAGAAAGACCTCGGCTTAAAAGAAAACTGAAGGGACTGGAGAGTTGGCTCAGCAGTTAAGAGCACACTGACTGCTCTTTCAGAGAACCTGGGTTCAATTCCCAGCACCCAGTTCCCAGCTCACACCTGTCTGTAGCTCCAAGGCCTGACACCCTCATACAAACAAACTTGCAGGCAAAACAACAATGCATATAAAACAACAACAACAAAAGGAAAATTGAAAATGCTATGTTGGTGGAGGAGGGGCACTGGAGAGATAGGTCAGCATTTAAGAGCTCTTGCTACTCTTCCAGAAGGCAGGGTTCAATTCCCAATTCCCACATCTGCTAACTCCCAAACTGCTCTTGCAGAGAACCGGCACTTAGGTCCCAGAACCCTTATAGCAGATCTCACCACCACTTGTTAACTCCAGCTCCGGGGGTAGGGGTGGGTGGGGTCTGCGACCCATTTGGAGCTTATTTGAGCACCTGCATTCATATGCACACAACATACAAAGACAAATAATAAAACCCTAGGCCTGGATAGGAGGTGGTGTCTTTCACCTTTAATCACACTCATTCAGGAGACAATGGCAGGTAGATCTCTGAGTTCAAAGTCAGTCTGGTCTACAGAGTAAGTTCCAGGAACAGCCCAGGCTACACAGAGAAACTCATCTCTGGAAAACCAAAACCCAAACCCAACCATGCCACCCCTCAAACAAAAACAAACCAGCCTAGGCCTGGAGGGACGTCTCGGTGGGTAAAGGGCTTGTTTTAATGTAGAGAGCAGTTGAGAAAGATCATCAACTAGCATAGCTGCATATTTACACACAGGTCTCTCTGCCTCTCTCTTACCTAGACTAGCCCTGTTCAGTGGAAAGAAATGTAAGGGCGTGAAGGTAAGCTTAGCGGTAATGTGTGAGGTCCTTGGGAAAAGAAATATGTGATCAATTGTACTCATATTAAACAAGACATAAAATTAAGTACAATATTTTTTACATTTATTTAGTGTATAAATGAAGTACAGACATTACTGTATAGCTTACAGGAGTTCTTTGCTCCGTTTACTTTGTTAAATGCCTAGAATTTAAATCTGGTGTTATGTTACAATTTCCCCAAGAATAAATACATTCTGGCCTTCAGGGAAATGCTCCAAGACACCATAGTAGTTAACACTTTTATTTATTTATTTATTTTCGAGACAGGGTTTCTCTGTGTAGCCCTGGCTGTTCTGGAACTCACTCTGTAGACCAGGCTGGCCTCGAACTCAGAAATCCACCTGCCTCCGCCTCCCAAGTGCTGGGATTAAAGGTGTGCGCCACCATCGCCCGGCTAGTTAACACTTTTAATCCCAGGATTTTGGAAGCAAAAGAAAGCAGATCTCTGTGAGTTGGAGGGCAGCCTGGTCTACATAGTGAGTTCCAGAACAACTAGAGTTATTCTGACAGAACAGGACAAAACAAAATCTAAGGAAAAAAAAAAAATCAGGGTATTTTAAAGAGTGGCCCAATGAGGAAATCAACAACCAAAAGGTTTCAGGAAGTCCCTGAAACTGAAGAGATGCAGTGAGGACTACTAAAGACATTCTCAGACCAAAGTAGACCAGTGATTCTACTCTGCTCTCTGGCCTGTTAATCTACCTACAAGTCATATACAAACTCTTTTTTCTAGCTCTTTGTGAGCTGTCACTCATGCTGGGGTGGGGTTTTGTTGAGGCACCTGTCTGAGTCGTTTCTGCTCTTGTAAGTAACCCTGATAAAACTCATTGGTTTACCCAGTTAGACTTTGGTAACAGCATTATCTTGGTTCCTCATTGGTTCCTATCTGAGATGAGTGCATATTGTTCATGTCTCATACTGTCAAAGATCAGACCAAGCTCAGTAGAAAGTACCTTGACCAGCTGAGCAATCTCACAGTCCCTTAAATATTGCATTTTGTATAGCCCATTATATATCAAAATTATCTCAACATGTAATCAATATAAAAGTAAGCGTGTTACATTTTTACACATGAAATTAAAACATTAATTTTAAAATTAATTTAAAAATCATCAATATTTATGTTTTGCCTATATGTATATATGTGTACCATATGTGTGTGACTGGAGTTGATGGAAGTCAGAATGTATTGGATTCTCTGGAACAGAGCTATTTACTAATAATTATGAACTACAATGTAAGAAGAGCTAGGAACTGAACTCCAGGTCCTCTGCAAGAGCAACGAGAGCTGTTAACTACTAAGCCATCTCTCTAGCCATCACCTAAAATGCTTTAAAACAAGTATGCAGTTTATGTTTACAATTCTTAATTCAGGGCAGCTTCATTTTAAGCATTCGATTGGTACATGGGATTACTAGCCTTAGCTATAGCATAGGACACAAAGTAAATATCAATGTAGTAATGTTAGGGGCTGAAATATAATGTTCGGTGGTTAAGAGCACTGGGTCCTCGTATAGAGGACCTGGGTTTGATTCCTAGCACCTACGTGCTGTCTCATAGCTATCTGGTTTTATTATATTTATTAAAAACGAGTACCATATTTAAAATCAGTCATTAGAATTATTTGTGTCAGGCTTAGTTCACAGAATGCTTGCCTTGTATTTATGAAGCCCTCTATTTGATGCCCGGCACTGCAGATCACCAGGCATGTTGGCACACTTTTAATCACAGAACTAGTAGAACTGACAGGCAGGAAGATAAGACGTTCAAGGTCATCTTTACCTATAGTTCAAGTTTAAGGCTAGTCTGGGCCTTAATGTACTTCATGTTTTATTCCTAACATTATCTTTTTGGTTTTTAGAGATGGCTAAGTTTAATTGTAAAATTTAAAACAGGTGAAAGAAGAGTAACAAGTACATCTAGGTCAGTAGGATTGAAATTCTCCGTCAATTATCCTACATAAGCTTTTTGTTTTTCGAGACAGGGTTTCTCTGTGTAGCCTTGGCTGTCCTGGAACTCACTCTGTAGACCAGGCTGGCCTGAAACTTACAAGAGATCTTCCTGAATGCTGGGATTAAAGGTGTATACCACTGCTGCCTGTTATTTAATATTTTCAATGATCTGGTGTGGGCTTTAGTATTGTAAACACAACAGTAACAGGAAAAGGTACAAAGATGATGGCACACCTGTAATCCCAGTACTCCAGAGGCTGAGGCAGGACTGTTGTTAGTATATTGAGAGCAGTCTGGGATATACATCAAACCAATGTATATATGTATACATTGTATATGAATATACATGTATATGAATAACCAAAAATAAATAAAACTTTAAAAATTGTGTGGTTGGGGAGTGTATTTCAGTGGTAGAACATTTGCCTGACTTGTTCAAGACCTTGGGTTCAATTCACTAGTACTTCAGAATTAAGTGAGTAGTATAAGGAGTCTGAGATAGCTCAGTCAACAGTATAAGGAGTTTGAGATAGCTCAGTCAATAAGCTCATGGGTGAGGGAACAGACTCATCCTATTAGTTGTCTTCTGGTTTTGGAAGCCTATATACATGGACTCCAGTACACATACATATACATACTTACAAAAGAAAAAACACTATTTCATGTATATGAGCACACTGTAGCTGTCTTCAGACACACCAGAAAAAGGGAGCGGGATCCCATTACAGATGGCTGTGAGCCACCATGTGGTTGCTGGGAATCGAACTGAGGACATCTGGAAGAGCAGTCAGTGCTCTTAACTGGTAAATCTGTCGCGCCCCCCCCCCCCCCCAAAAAAAAAAGAAGAAAAGAAAGCCCAAAAATTTATGTTTAGTAATATTGCAGAAAACAGAAGGAATGGGACATTGTTTGCCAAAGGAGTTTTGAGATACTGCCTCAAGAGCTACAGTGTCTCCTGGCTGGATTGAATTTCTAAGATGACGTATGACTAATAAAATGAAACTTGAAGGCAGAGGCAGGTGATCTCTGAGTTGGAACCTAGCCTGGGGTCTACAGAGACAGCCAGGGCCATACAGGGAAACCTGGTCTCCAAAAAAAAAAAAAAAAAAAAAAAAACAAAACAAATGAAAAACTTCTTTCTGCATAGCATTTCATCCTAGGACTTGCTACACTCCTTTACTTTATAATTTTTTTTTTCTTTTTCCAGACAGGGTTTTTCTGCATAGCCCTGGCTGCCCTGGCATTTATTTTCTCTGTAGACCAGGCTGGCCTTGAACATAAAGATCTGTCTGCCTTTGCTTCCAGAGTATTGGGATCAAAGGCAGGCACCGCCCCCACCAGGGTATAAATTGCCATTTTTGTATGTCTCAGTGGCATTCTATTTTATTTACCCTGGGGGGGGGCAGGAAGGGCAGCAAGCCAGATTTTATTATACCTTGCAAACTGGTAGCTCCAAATTATTTTCAAAAGCATTTGTTGCCTGTAACACTAGTAAATTAAATTAGTAACACAAGAGAAGTGGGAGTGGGGGCAGTTCAGCTTAAAGGTGATACAAATTTGTTTTTTTTAACCACAACATACTAAGCCTAGCCCTGTGCCTTGTGTGTGTGTGTAGGGGGGGAGGCCCTTTTACCCCAGAACTGGGGAGGTAGAGGCAGGTGGATCTCTGAGGCCAGCTGGTCTACATAGTGAGTTCCAGGACAGTAAGGGCTACATAGTGAGACCCAGACAACCAAACAAATACAAACAAAAGCACCAGTCTTTAGAAAAAGGTCTCATATATAAGTAGCCCTGACTGGCAGATACTCCCAAGTAGATTGGGATGCCCTCGAACTCAAAGATCTGGATGTTTTTGCCTCCCAAATGCTGGGATTAAAGGCCAGACTATTTTTTGATTTCAATATTGGAATGTTTCAATGTCTGCAACCCAAAGTTGTAACAAATGTTACAATTTCTTTACTTCTTGTAATTAATCACATCTCATCATAGTCAAAAGTAGAACTTAATTTTTACTTGGCTCAGAATTTACCAATGATTTATCTTTGATTAATCTTGAGGAAAACAAAATGGCAAATGGCAGGGAATACTTTTGTTCTTTCTTTCTTTCTTTTCTTTTTTTTTTTTGGTTTTTCCAGACAGGGTTTCTCTGTGTAGTCCTGGCTGTCCTGAAACTCACTCTGTAGACCAGTTTTTTTCTTGTTCTGCTTTTTAAATAAGACTTTATGTTTCAAGGTCAGAGGGCCAGTCCCAGGGATTGAACTCAGGTGGTCAGAAATGGCAGCAAGTACCAGTGGATACACTGGAGCCATCTCACTGGACTGTTTGACCATTTGATTTTTTGACAGTTTCACTATGTGGGGTGGTCTGCCTTTCAATCTATGAGTCTTCTGCCTCAGCCTACTTTTTTTTTCTCCCATCAGCCTTCTTAGTGCTGGAATAGACACACACAAACACACATTTTTTTTTTTTGTAAGGAGAACCTTAAAAATTCTATTTTTTTTTTTTTTTTTTTTTTTTTTTTTTTTTTTTTTTTTGCTGTGTGGTTGTAGTGTAGACCTTTAATCCGAGTACTCAAGAAGCAGAGAAAGATAATCTTTGAGTTCAAGGTCAGCCTGGTCTACAGAGTCAGTTTTAGGACAGCCAGGGTTATACAGAGAAACATTCCAGGCTGGGATGTTTTGCAACCTCTCAAGGGGTCATATACCTAGTTCAGAGTATGCTGGGAGCTAGTTTACGTCTTCAAGAATTAAAGTTAATCCGGAGGACAAGAAGGAGAGTGCCCTAGGCTTAGAGATCAGTACTGATCAATCTTCAGACCTTCCACAGTGGCCAGCCAAGGACTGGGTGTGGTGATGATCACATGTAATCTCATTACTTGGAAGGCTGAGGCAAGAAGGCCAAGAATTCTTAATATCCTGCTCTGGAAAAAAAAAAAAATCCCTGCTGGCTTATTCCCTTATCTCAGATATAGTGATACAATGATATAAGGAATATCTTCAACTTAGTTGATTCCGATTCCGTAAGTTGAATGTAGGGAATATAGTGAAACAGGTCTGTATTTTCAGCAATTGTCAGTTCACATTTCGGCACTACTAACCACAGGCCTCTGGCCTTAATGTTCCTCTATCACCTGTCTTTGATGTCTCTCTTCACCATCTTCTGAGTGTCATCCGATCACTTAAATTTTTGGATGTCTGCTTTAGGCTTAAAATCTTTTTTTTTGTCGTTTTTTTCATGTGACGATCCCCACTCCTCTGCAAGGCTCCTTTCCTGGGTCTCCGTGTTGGATTCCTCCGAAAAGCTGTTTTCTTGTGGCTCTGAAGACTCCTCTTTCGAGGGACCTCTTCTCTTAATCTTCTCTCAGTTTGTGGGGTACACAGCCTCATCCCTCAGTCCGCAGAGACCCTCGATTGTGTTTCAAGGGCTCCCCACTCCCCGCCCCCGCCCCCGGTCGGGGGAGCCAGTCTCCAGCCCTCACCTCTACAACTGCCTCCGGCTCTAACGAAGCTCTCCGGACTTGGGAGGACCCGCAGGACGCGCACGCCGGGAGGCGGCGATGACGCGGGGCCGCGCGCGCAGCGTGCGTGGTGACATCAGTGCGCTGGCGGCGGCGGCAGGGCTGTTTGTTCTGCTCTCCCGCAGCCGAGGAACCGAAGCAGTGGCGGCGGCTGCGGCTGCGGCGGCGGCTGCCGGCGGTGCCCGCGGGCGAGCGGGGCCTGTGAGCGCAGCGGCGCAGCGGGCGCGTCGGACGGGCCCCGGCTTGGCGCAGGCGTCCCGGATAGCGTGCGGCGGCGTGCGGCCTAGCGTCTCAGGTGAGGACCGGTGTCCTTCGCGGCCGCGAGGCGGGCTGCCGGGGCCCCACGGCACGGCCCGCGTAACCTGCATTGCGTAATGGGGCCGGTGCGCCACCACCTACGCCATCGGCGCGGCGCGGGGGTGGGGAGGCCGCATTTTCGTGGGCCCGGAGCCTAGTGCTGCTCGCGCTCTGCCGCGGCCGCCCGCGCCGTTGGTGTGGTGGCTGCCGGGTGGGCTCGCGGACTTCGTGCCGGGGCAGTTGCGGCCGCCGCTGTCCCCCTTAGCGCGGGCGGCGGCAGGGAACGGGACCGGGGGCGCGGGCGCGCTGGGCGGCGGGACGGGCGGCCGGGGGCGGGCGGGGGGCGGGCCAAGCTCCCGGCACTTCCTGCCGCCGCCATTTTGTCAAGTGAGGAGGAGGAGGAGGAGGAGGAGGAAGCGGCTGCCGCGGGATCTGCGGTGCGCGCCCGGCCGGTGTAAGTCCCGGCCCGGGATGCCGGCCTTGGGTGCCGCTGGTCTCTCTGGTTGCGGTTCCCCCTTGGGGCGGGCCGCTCCTGTACGTGGTGCCCCGGCGCGCTCTCCTTCCGTCAGCTGGGTACTCCTGCCAGTTCTGGGATAGCGAGTTCCCGCTAACATAGTCTCACCTTTCCGGCTGTCCCCGGGCCCGGAGCTCTGCAAAGAAAGAGGTATATAAGATTTTGTCCACAGAGAGAGGGCTTCCATCGCACGCCTGCTCCAGGCGGGACCCAGGGGACAGGAAGGTGAGGAAGGACCAGGAGCCCCTCTCGACCCAC
This sequence comes from Arvicanthis niloticus, assembly GCF_011762505.2. Taxonomy (NCBI): domain Eukaryota; kingdom Metazoa; phylum Chordata; class Mammalia; order Rodentia; family Muridae; genus Arvicanthis; species Arvicanthis niloticus. The sequence goes on along the minus strand of NC_133429.1, from coordinate 4,079,150 downwards.
CCAATCCCAACCTGGAAGCCCACTCCTTGGGTGCTTTGTTTTGATGGGTCTCTGCTTGGTGGCTTACCTTGCAATGGCTTCTTACTGGCAGGAGTATGTCGGTTTTGGGTGGGGATGTTGGGGAGTTGTGATTCAGCAAAACGACCCCCCCCCATACACACAAACACGGAAATAACACTTAAACGAGAAGCCCCCAAGGGCGAGCTGGAGTTGGGTTGGAGATGGGAGATCCCACGTTAGTGTAGTGGACGGTGTGAATACTTTTGCTCAGGCCGGTGCATGAGTCATGTGCTTCTGCTGAGTGGCTGACCTCCCTGTTACTCAAGACAAGTTTTTTTTTTTTTTTTTTTAAGTGTTTTAGCCTGCTTGTTTACTTGTATATGCTTTTCGAAATCTGGTGAGATTATCTCCTCTGTGTGTATATGTTGGATGTCAGTGATCTTTTGCAGCAGCCCTCTTGAGAATTGAATTGTCTTTACTTACCATCAAAGGTGGTATTAATAGTTCTTGGTTACTAAAATCCAACTCGCAGTGTACTTCTAAGCCAATGTGCCCTCAGTGCTATAATAAAAGTTGAAAATTTTTTATGAATGGATATGTCAACTTTCCTAAATTGTTAGTCCTGGAACTGGTAGACCTTGGAAGTTGTAAAGAATGTCATGCACGGAAATTAAAAAGAAATTAAAAGGAATTGTGAGTGTGTTTTCAATTTCAAGAAGTCTTTAGCTGGCACTCTTGTTTTATGGGCTTTGCAGTAATTTACAAGGACATCTCCCCCCCCCCCCCCTTTAATTTGGAAGGATCTTTCCATGGAAGGCATTTATCAGTAACTCTTCCTCCCCAAAGCTTCAACTTCAAAGGTTGGAGAAGGTAACGCTGTCAAGGACTTTGAATTGAATTGATCAAGTCCAGAAGGAAAAGCCCCGAATCTATTAGAAAATATATTGTTGAAAGTTGTCCATCATATCTTTGGTAGATGATAAAATATTTAAGGACTCAAGTCTATGTCTTTTTAAGTGGTATTAGTTGGTCTTAACTGGAAGTAAACCTCTTTTATCTTGCTAGCATTCTGGACATGCAAAGTGCTAAAGATAAGGGATTTTGCCTACAGTTGAAAGCTAGGATGCAGAGGTGGCTGGGACAGGTTGGATGTTCTGGATGTCTGTGTATCTAGTTTGGAGGGCTGGGCTTCACGGGGGGGGGGGGGCGCATTATCGAAGGATGGCTGGAGAATCTTAGACTGCTTACTACAATTTCCACTAAATTATTGAATTGTTTAAAGGAATTTAGACTTTGTTTCCAAAAGATAATCTTTTTGAGCCAGTTTTTGTGATCTTTGTACCAAATTATACTTTCGTTTTTGGAGATATAGAAGGTGGCAGTATTTTCAAGTTACACAATTCAGGCTGTTGAATGACTTGAGAGTTAGAAATTCTGTAGATTGGAGATTATTTTTATTAATATTTGTGCACCACATACATTCTGCCCTTGGAGACCAGAAGAGGGCCTCAGATTCCCCTGCAGTAGAGTTACAGATGGTTGTGAGTAGCCATGAGAATGCTGGGACCAGAACCAGGATCCTCAGCAACAACAGCAGTTACAGACGCGCCTCCTCTAGGCACTGGAGACAGTTTTGAGACAAGGTTGATTCCAGGCTGTCCTCAAACTTGGCAGTCCTGTCTCAGCCTCCCAAGTGCTGGGAGCCACAATGTCCTGCTTGGAGTTGTTTTTAAAGAAAAGCCATTTTGGGCAGTCTGTTTCTGACAACCCACTGTCATGGTTTGTGTGGTTATAAAGCATTTTGATGTTTAGAGTTTGGAAAGATGGCTCAGCTGCTCTTGCAGAGGACCTTCAGTGGTGGCTTACAATGAATGAATGTCCTGTTGGAATTAGAAGTGTGCACCACAATAATTTCTAGAGTGGCTGAGGGTCATATATACCAGGCTTGGCGCATGTTAGGCAAGCACCATACCATCTGAGTTGAGCTCCCAGCTCTGCAGAAACCAACTGCATTCCCTTTCTTGTGCTTATTACCATAATATCAAAACAAAAGAACATTTGACAGTCCAAGAAAATGCTTGTAGATCAGTTTGATACAAGTGTATAGATGAAAGTCTGGAAGAAGTAGCCAAAATTTACCTTTTTTAGTTTTTTTTTTTTTTTTTTTTTTTCAGACTAGGTAGATCTGGTTGTCCTGGAACTCTGCATTTAGACCAGGGTGGCCTCAAGTCACAGATCTGCCTGCCTCTGCTTTTGAGTGCTAGGATTAAAGTTGAGCACCATCACTTCCAGCCCTAAATTTTGTATTTTTTTTAAATTTTAATTGGGCATATGTGAGTGTCTGCGTGTGTGAAGTATATACAGAGTATACTTTAAAAAAAAACTTATTTTATGTGTATGCATGTTTTACTTGTATGTATCTGTACTGCATTCAGGCCTGGAGTTAAATAAGGATGGCTGTGTGGGTGCTGGGAACCAAACCTAAGCCTCTCAGCAAGTGTGTTTAACTGCTGAGCTGGCTTTCTCTAGGCCCTCTTGCTTTTCTTGTAAAGGTAAGGTGGTGTTGTTGGTTTTGTTTTTTTGTTTGTTTGTTTGTTTTTGCTGTTTTGGATTTTCAAGACAGGATTTCTCTGTATAGGCCTGGTTGTCCTGGAATAACTCCAAAGACCAGGCTGGCCTCAAACTCACAGAACTCTTCCTGCCTCAGCTGGGATAATGCCTGTGTCACCACTGCCCAGCTATTCATTCATTCATTCATTCATTCATTCATTCATTCATTCATTCTGAGACAGGTTTCTCTGTGTAGCCCTGGCTGTTTTGGACTCCCTTTGTAGATCAGGCTAGCTTTGAAGTCCTGCCTCTGCTTCCTGAATGCTGGGATTAAAGATGTTTGCCACCATGCCTGACAGCTTTTATTTTTGAAGATACTTTTTTTTCTCGGTCTAAACAGCATGCTAATCTTAATAAAAACTGTATGTACATCTCCTAGGGTAAATTACAAAATGTGTCTTACTCTGAATAAATTGTTGAAAGAGTGTCTAGTGTCAGGTTTAGAACAGTGTAGATATACCTCTCTTCAACTCCCACAGGCCCAAGGGAATATGGAACTCGGGGCTTTATGGAAGCTAGGCAGGTGCTTATTAACTCCTGGGCTACTACTGCTACAGCTTTGACTTATCCTTCATTTCACTTTTTGTCACATTTGTCTCACTGTGTAGACCCCGCTAGGCTTTTAACATCGATCTGCTTGCCTCTGTCTTGTAAGTGTTATAATTAAAGGTGTGCACTACTACACGTCAAATTTTATTTTATCTGAACAATAGTAATATGTGGTCATTTAAAGAATTTGGAAGGTTAAGTTTGGATGTTTTTAAAGTTGAAAGTTCTTTTGCTGGGCAGTGGTAGTGCACTCAAGGCTTTAGTCCTAGTACTTGGGAGGCAGATGTAGGCAGATCGGCAGTCGGGGCTACATGCTGTTTTCAAAACAACAACAACAACAACAACAAACTAAAGCCACTTCCCCCTCCTAAATTATCTTTTAATTCTATCTTTATTTCTTTTCAGTTTTTCTCTATACTTTCATAAAAAAATTGAATTGGACTTTCAATTAGCAGTGGGTTTCTAAGCTGGGCAGTGGTGGTGCATGCCTTCAATCCCAGCACCTGGGAGGCAGAGGCGGGAGGATTTCTGAGTTTGATACCAGAGTGAGTTCCAGGACAGCCAGGGCTACAGAGAGAAACCCTGTCTTGAACACCCACCCCACCCCCACCCCCACCCCCCGCCGCCGCCAAAAAAAAAAAAAAAAAAAAAAAAAAAAAAAGGGAGTGGGTTTCTAGAACCTTGCAGATACTAGACAGGTACTCTGCCACTGACCTATATCCCTCACTCAAATTTGTGTTTATAATTGTGAGAGAATATGTGAGTGTTGGTACACAAGTGGAAATCAGAAGACAACTTTTTAGACTTGGTTCTTCATTTTCCTTTATGTAGGTTCTGGCAGTCTCTTGTCTGGTCTGAAGATCACTGATCTGCTGAGCACTTACTCTGGTTGAGTTTTTGTTTTTGAGATCAATGCCCTCAATAACCTTAGATGTTCTTGAAATCCATGGTCAGTCAGCCCCCGATTTTGCCTCCCAATTATTGGGATTACTGCTGTGCACCAGCAAAGCCTGGCTACTTTCTTTTGTTTAACCAAATTACTACACAGGTGAACATTGCAAAAAGTACTTAAAGTACCATGTAAGTCTACCGTAATTTCTATTTTTGGATGTGGTTTTCAGATTTTCTCTTTCATCTCTAGTAATAAGACCACTAGATCAAAAAATGTGTATTTGAAATTTTTCTGTAAGTTACTTTTCTAGAAAGATTACATATATTTCCATTTTTTTGGTCTGAATTTAGCACTGTCTTATTAATACAAGTAAAGTTTTAACATTTTCTTTTCATAAATGACAGTTGTGTTAATACAAAATGTTTTTTCTTAGATGTGTTCTCAGGGCTGTTGAGAAAATGTTTTTGGTACTTGGTCCCCCACGCCTGAAGTAAGCCCCCCTCACCCCCTCCCCCCAGTTCAATCTCCTAGTCCTGAGATCAGAGCCCCTGCTATCAGAATGCTTTAAGAATGGTGATTCTAGGAATTTGAGCAGCCTCTGGGCATTCAGTCACTGCTCAGTTTTGCTGTTCTACTCCTAAGACTTTGGAGCATGTCATCTTGATTCTGGTGCTACTGCCAGACTTTCAGTTTCTCATTTGTCCTTGCCCTTCAAGAAGCATGTATCTGCCTATTTTGCATTAAAATAAGTGTCTTGCATGGCACAGATCTTGTCACCAATCCAGTGCCCTCTTTTCTTTCTTTCTTTCTTTCTTTCTTTCTTTCTTTCTTTCTTTCTGGTAAATTTATTTACTTTAAATGCGTACACTGTGTCTTCAGATAACAGAAGAGGGCATCAGATGCCATTACAGATAGTTGTGAGCCACCATGTGGTTACTGGGAATTGAACTGAGGACCTCTGGAAGAGCAGTCAGTGCTCTTAACTGCTGAACTGTCTCTCCAGCCTTCCAGTACCCTCTTAAGGTATTTACTGTCTGCTTGCATTATGTAGGATAAAGGTGGGAAGAAGATACCAGGCATGGGGTATGTCCATAGATAGGAATAAGAACTTTGATGAGCAGGACTTGGTTCTCTAGGCAAGTCATGAGATGATAGATACCATTATCCACCAGGTGCTTTCCAAGGGTGTTATGTCTCCCTCCTAGCAAATTTCTTTAGACACTAATGTAGGAGATGATATAAAGGTGGGAGTTGTCCATCTTACCCAGTAATGAGATATTAAGAGCAGGATATTGGGGTTAATTGAAATGTACTAGTTGTAAAGGTATCTGTTTTGAGATACTTGTTGCAGTTTAGGGAAATGATCCATCCAGCAGAAGCAGGCCTGGTGATGTAACTTTGTGAAAGAACCAGAAAATGCTGCTGGAGTGAAGGCACAGCAGGCACATCATTTCTCCAGACCGTCACTGCATCTTGGCTCTCATTTAAATTGTATGGATCCCAGATATTGTTGGGAGTATTCTGGTCCCTAAGAAGGGACTGGTAGGATGAAGCTGGCAGTTGGATGGGCTAAGTAGGTATATGTAGTTCCTGAATGTTATGCTGGGGTCTTGCTTTTGGATTCTGTGTCTTGACCACAAGATCCAGTTCCTGAGGAAATTCCAAAAATGAAATGTGTAATTCTTTTTTTTTTTTTAAATACAAAATAGGTCAGATAATTTGAACATTAACCCCAAATTAAGAGAAATTGCTGGGTAATGGTGCACACCTTTAATCCATGAAGTGGCAGAGACACACATTTCTTTAGGTAAAGGCCTTCTTGGTCTACAGGCTAATCAAGGCTACATAGTTGAGACTGTGTCTCAAAACAAAAACAAAAACACAACAGCTGCCCAAGTAAGAGAAATTGAGTTAGTTTGCATCTCTTGAGTGCTGGAGTTAATGATGTACATACTATCTATCTAAATGGTGTTTTCCCCTTCCCCCTTCAATAGAGAAAATAATGTTAGCCCTCTGGTGCACAAATGGTGCAGGGAGAAGTGGTCTTGATTGGGTAACACTGTATACTAGAAAGAGATAGCTGTCAGGGTCAGATCTATGCCTGTCCAAATTATATTCTCTCTGTAAGCCACAGTTCTGACTTAGACAATAGGATCAATATTTTTTTTTTTTTTTTCCCGAGACAGGGTTTCTCTGTGTAGCCCTGGCTGTCCTGGAACTCACTCTGGAGACCAGGCTGGCTTCAAACTCAGAAATCCACCTGCCTCTGCCTCCCAAGTGCTGGGATTACAGATGTACACCACCACCGCCCGGCAGGATCAATATTCTTAAGCCTTGATGTGGAAAAGGGTGGCACTCTTATGTGTGGCTGAGTTTGGGAGTGCGTCTTACCGTATTACTATGCTGTACTGCTATCTGTTTTGGAAAGGACTGGGACTATTTGTCCAGGTATTTTCTACTTTGCAGTGGCCACTCTACTTTTCTTGGTTTCCATTCAAGGTTGAAATTGCTTATTTGTTTCTAGCCACTGTTACATCAAGAGACTTGTGCACCTTGTGAAAATAGTGCCAGGGGAGAGATATTGTTGGGCTTGGTATTATGCAATTTCCAGAAATACTAATTAGTAATTCCTGTGTCCTTGAGTATGGTTAATATCTCCAGTTGTCCTTCCTCAGGCAATAAGACATATATGACTACAGGTGTTTAAAAAAAAAAAAAACAGGAAAAGGACTAGTTAAAGGGGGACTTAAATTTGAGGACTCTATATCTGAAATAGTTGGCATTCACTTTGAGGAAGAGTGTATTTTAGGGGAGCTGAGCATTATTGCGTGGTTAAAATGAGAGCCACATGGAATATCTACCAGTGAGTTTGAGTGTGTGTGTGTGGGGGGGGGGTCAAACAAGGCAGCTGCCCTTGGGCTACTCTGATCTCCCAGGACTCAGTTTTTTTTTGCTTATAAAATAGGGTAAAAGGTTTAGTTTGTAGAGTCTGGAGATTGAGGGAAAGAAGGTTGCTGTTTGTTTGAGGCTTCAATAGCTTTCTGAGTGCAGAGACAAATGTTGAGTCGCCTCACCCAACAGTAATTCTTTATCTTTTTTCAAACAGTAGGTCATAAAATGAATTAGTGGGTTTAACATACATCAAAGAATATCCTACATTTCAAGGCTAGTTCATAAAACCTTTGCCTGAGTTTATTTGTGGAAATGTCTTTTTTATCTCCTCTCCCCTCTTCTTTTTAGACAGGGACTGTGTTGTTTTTCGAGACAGGATTCTCTATGCAGTCTTGGCTGGCCTGGAACTCACTCTGTAAACCAGATTGGCCTCCAAGTTGATATCCACCTGCTTCTTCTTCCAGAGTGCTGAGATTAAAGGTGTGTGGTATCACCACCGGCTTTTTTGTTTTTTATTTTTTGATGAGTTTTTGCTGCTTAGTGTTGTTGTTGTTTTTGTTTTCAAACTTATCAAGTGTGACTTTGAGTAAGTATGTTGTTAGTAGCAGGAGAAATGCAGTTTCTGTTCTTTGTCCTTAGTGCTTGGTAGACGTCTGTATGGTAAGGGTTGAGAAGGCAGGTAGTGAAGATCCTGCTGAGTGTTTGGAAACAAGGATTATCGACTGTCATTTATGTGTTCTGTATGTGCTGGGTTGTGCTGTGTGGGAAGCTGCTTGTCTTCTATTTTCAGTACTTTCCTCATATCATTCATATATGTGTATATATACACACATACACACACATATATAGTTATAGTTATATTGTTTGTATATATGTGCTCCTGGGCATGTTAGTGTACCACATATGTACACTAGTCCTTGGAATTCAGAAGAGAGTATTGTAATTACAGACTGGGAATCAAACCCTCCTTTTAACTGCTGAGCCATTATATCCAGTCATATCTTCTGTTAAGGTAACTTCTGTTAAAGTCTTGGCCAGTTGTGGTGGCGTACTTGGGAGGCAGAGGCAGACAGATCTCTTGAGTTCGAGGCTAGCTTCGTCTATAAAGTGAATCCAGGACAGCAGCAAGGACTCTAAACACAGAGAGACCCTGTCCTGAAAAACCAAAACCAAACAAACAGAAAGAAAAAGAAAGTCTTTTGTTAGGTTTCTTTGGGATATAAGTAACTTGGAATGGGCTTACATTTACAGTTCAGTGGTAGGAAACTGATAAGACATGGGTGAGACCCACGTTTCAGACCCCAATATCATAAAAACATACGAAAATAACTAGTTGCAGCAAAAGAAAATTTGTTACTCATTAGCCAGATTTGGCAGTGCATGTCCATATTTCCATGTCCATACTAGAGAGGCTGAGGCAGGGGGATTATAAAGTTCATCCTGAGCTACATAATGAAGCACTCTCCATAAAAGCAAAAATAAAAAAAAAAGATGCTATTTGGTGTGAGACCAAAGGTTCAAATGATGACTTCAGAGCTTGTTTTGCTATTCTGATATTCTGAAGTAATTTCTTCCAGTAGAGAACCCTCTTTGATAGCAGAAGACTCTGGGTGGGATCGTTGTCCATTTGTCAGGTACAAAGGGAAATGCTTAAACTACCTTACCCTAGGTACCTTTAGCTGTTTCTGTCCGCTGGCATCCCAAGTAGCAATGCTTAGCAGTGCCTTAGGCTATCTGAGTAAGACAAACTGGGTTGGATAGTTGTTGAACAGACTCCTAAATTGGATGGAGAATGTACTAATAACATAGGTTTTTGCATGTCTAAACAAAAGGAAAGGTTATTTTCTTACATAGGTCACAAGGCAGAAGTAGTTGAAATCTATGTAGACTGAGTTGCTTCTGAAAAGTGTAAAAGTGAAGCTAGATATGGTAATGAACATGTAATCCCTGCATATGTCAGCTAAGTAGCAAGTTGCCTGCCACTCCACACCCTCTACCCTCTACCCTCTACCCTCTACCCTCTACCCTCTACCCTCTACCCTCTACCCTCTACCCTCTACCCCCAAGCCAGAACAACCAAAAAAGATTTAAAGTGAAGATGATAATAGAATTTTTTTTTTTAATCAGAGAAAAATTTGTTAGTAGCAGAAGTAAAAGACATGGTTTGTGCTTACTTTATGTCAGGTACAGAGGTAGCTGCTCTGGGGACTATGCTCTAGGAGAGGAAAAAAAAGCGGACAAGAGGATTCGGGCTGCTTGTATATAGGGTTCTCAGTTTGGCTGGAAATAACCCCCAGGAAACAAGGATGAGAGGCTTATACTGTTACGGAAGGAAGTTTTTGTTGAGAAGCCAGATAAGTAAGTTTCAGTAGACTTACATACAGTAATGACATTGTGTTGAAAGATGTTTTAATTCTTTGTCTTCCATGCTTGTAGAAGCAACTGTAGTTTCTTGATTGGCTAAACTTTTCTATAACCAAGATTTTGTAAAGTCTTCTGCTTACCATTCTTCTAGTATCAGATTTCCTAATCAAAATAAGCTACACTCGAATTAGCCTATGGTTCTTGCTGTTGAAACATTTGTCAAAATTAAAAGACCATTGGCCAAGAATTAGACCAGTCATAGTTTTTGCTAAAGCTTTTAGCTCTAGGCAGGGTTGGAGAGCTCTTTAGAATTCGAAGAATGTTCTGGCTCAAAAAAAAAAAATTGCACATACATAGTCTTTGAAGACAGAGAGAGACCCATTTCTGGATGAGTTTATTGCATTTACTTCTGCAGTGATAGATTCTTTGATGTTAAGATACTGTTTGGAGACTTGTACATCCATCCTCTTGTAGAGATCCACAGACTTTCGACCCTAAATCATTCTGAGCACTCAGTAGTTAGTAGTTGTCCTTTTCACCATCCACGGGAGGGCTTCTAGAGTTACCTCTGTGTCCGCAGTGTTGCATCGCTGCTGCTGTGTGCCTCATGCTCCCTTCCTCACTTTATTACCTGTGTTCTTTAATGGGAATGGGTAATTTCAGGGTAGAGTAATGTAATCTATAGATGAGGAAAGATCTTTTCCAGAACTCTGTCCTGACTTGGGATTGTCATGGAACCTTTGTTGTAGGAGGTAACCCAGGGTCTTAGCAAATCTGTTGACTTATTTGGTGGTGTTGGTTAGAGGTAGGTTTAGAAGATATGTATGCCTATGTTCTCTTATGTGGCTTAGTTCCTGCTCTAAGTTACAGAGTTAAGCCATATACTTGAACTTAAAAAGGAGACTTTGTGGGAAAGCACAGCACATGAGGTACATAGACACACTGTACTAGACGGTTTGGGATATCACTCTGCTCTCCTTCCCCACATCATTGCCTAGTGGAAGAAATAAGAAATACAATGCCATAAACTTAAATAATTCATACTTCTGTAATTGGGGCAGAATTGGGTCACAATGGAAAAGAACTCATTACTACTAAGAACAGTATATATAGTGTCTATTATAAATAAATTCCTTCACCCTTCCCTAATATCCAAACTTTGAAACTACGTATATACACGAGTGGCTGTTTTCCTACCTTTATCTACTATTGCTAGCTTTTAATTACTCACATCTCTTAGCTTGACTCCACTTAGTGTAAAGGCAGAACTTTATTAGCTTAAGCAGGTTTTCTTTTCTATTCTGAAAGGGAAATAAGATTACCTACAGGGGTTTTGTTTTTGTTTTCTTGAAGTGAGTGCATGGGATTGGAGAGATGACTCAGTTGCTAAGAGCATCTATTGCTCTTCCAGAGGACCTGTTTCACTTACTCACGTTGTGAGTGGCCAAGTGGTGGCTACTCAAAAATGGTCTGTAACTCCAATTCCGGAGGCTCTGATTACCTTTTCTGACCTCCTTGGGCAGAGGCATATGCATATGGTGCACAGACACATGTAGGTAAAACACCCATACACTCTTTTTTAAGTGCTATCCTTATGTAGGGTGCATTCATTTATAATCCTCATAAAATTACTTGATTCTGAAGTACTTTCATTTATAAAATGATACATAATATCTAAGTGAAGGATGTGTGTCTGAACCTGTTGGTGACTCATTTGTTTCTTTTCTGACATTGGGAAATCATTGAGTCAACAGTTGGCTGCCTGGAAATAGTATCTTGGAGTTGATATATTTCAAGATTATAACTTAACATTTATTTTTCTTGTAATCCCAGGAATGAAGTTTGAATTACCAGTGTTCTCCCTTGGGCCCTTTTGAATTATGTCACATATTGCTTGTGGCTTGTATCTCTTTGGTGTTATCTCATAGGACTTCTGCCTTTTGGTCTGTTTGCTCTAGCCACTAATGTCTTCCCTTTGTAAGTTTGAGAGCTGCTCCTTCATCACACAGGCACCTCCCCAGGCTCTTAGCTTGAGCACAGCACTGCTGGTTACTCCATTCTAGTGAATATTTGTCTAACCTGTGCTTTCACAGTGTATTTGGAAATTGTTGTGTATTCATGTCCTCAGAAAATAATCTTAAGAACTAAGTATTTAATAGTATCATCCCTACTTTGTGATAAGGCTATGATGCATGGAGAGCTCAGTCACTTAGGTAGGTTTGAAGGTCATAGAGCCTGTTAGTTGGCAGTACCTAGCTCCAGAGCTCACACTCTGAAATCTGCTGTTCTGCTTTGTGGGAAGAGGGAATCCACCCCAGGCAGCTTTGCTTTTACCGGAGCTCAGTTGGTTTGGATAGTACACAATATACTATGTTGTACAAAGTGGACTCCAGGAAGGATCTTGGAAAAGAAGAAAGATCGTGATCAGGGGGAAAGACACAAGGTCTTTAGTGGACCCTTCAGTAGGATGGGCAGTCAGAAGAGGGATGGGAAACTTTGTACAGCACATTTTTTTTTTTTTTTTTTTTTTTAATTCTTTCATTTGTGTGGTCAAGTAAAAGCAGTGCCAACATGCTGAAGAGTGACTCGGAATACTTTAACTTCATCTTGAGACAGGTTCCCACTAGAGCACCAGCTGCCTTGACTTGATAGTCCATGTTTTCTTTTGATAGTCTAGTAGGTCGATTAGAGAGATGAAGGGGACTTTTGCTTTTTGGGACAGGGTTTCTTTGTGTAGTCCTAGTTGTCTTGGATCTAGATTTGTAGATGAGGCTGGCCTCAAACTCACATTTGCCTTTCTTTGCTTCCTGCTGGGATTAAAGGCATGTGCCAGTAAAATGAAGGAATTTTGGGAGTAGGGATAAGTCAATTAAACTGGAGCAAGAATAGAGCTTTAGTTCACTTGCCGAGCCGTGTCAAATCACTTGTATGAACTAGATGGTTAAGAATAAGGTGAGCCTGCAGTCTTTTAACACTGCTTTTGGTGGTACAAACTAAGTTTTAGTTTGTAGATGATTTCCTGCCTCCAACATTATTCAAAGGAACTTTCCTCTTTGAGGATCCCTATTCAATGCGTATGCTGGTTTTAGTAGGTAGTTAGCTATTGTGCTGTATGCTGCACATGTAGCAAGAATTTGAGGGTGAGCAAGGGTGCTTTCCATGTCTGTATTGTAGAAGCTGATAGTAGTGTATGCCAGTAATCCCAATATTCAGGAAACAGGCTGGAAGATCATGAGTTCAAGGCTAGCATTGACTGCATGAGACTATTTCAAGAGAAAAAGACCAGGAGAAGAACTGAAGCAGATAGATATTCGGGGATTTCTAGCCTCTTTAGAGACACAGAGACAGATGTGCTGATTTTTTGCAAGTATGTCCTACAGGGTAATTTTTGAAGTTTTATTTTTAGTTATGTGCATATATGTGTCTACATGGGAATATGTGCTTGTAAGTGCAGGTACCCAGAGATACTAGAGCCTTGTCATCTGGAGCTGAAGATACAGGACAGGTGGCAGTGGGGTGCCAGATGTGGTGAATTGAACTTTTGTCCCCCATAAAAGCAGTATATTCTCTCATATTCTCTCTCTCTCTCTCACTCTCACTCTAGACTCACTCTCACTCTCAGTCTAGACTTTTATCAGTACACTGTAGCTGTCTTCAGACAAACCAGCAGAGGGCATCGGATCCCATTATAGATGGTTGTGAACTACCATGTGGTTGCTGGGAATTGAACTCAGGACCTCTGGCAGAGCATTCAGTGCTCTTAGCCACTGAGCCAGCTCTTCAGTCCCCCAGTATAGTTTCTTAATGATTAGATGCTAAGTGCCCACTCCCCAACCCCCAGCTCAGTTTCCATCCCCCTTTGCTGCTGTTGGAGATTGAGTCCAGGACTTTGCTTGTGATAGGCAGATATGCATGCTGTATGGAGATAGAGCAATTTTCATTGTACTTTTTTCTTGTTTTTGTTTTTTTCCCCTTATTTTGTAGTCAAGTGTGGCAGTGCAGACCTTTATTCCTAGCACTTGGGAAGTAGAGGGAAGCAGATATCCTTTATTTGGCTTTACTTCCTAGTTTATAGTGAGTTCCTTGTCAGCCAGAGCTAGAGAGGCTCTTTTGTGTGTCATGAATATACCTTGTGCCCATGAAAGCCAGGTGAGAGTATCAGACCCCCTGGAATTAGAGATGCAGATGGTTATGAGCCCTATGTAGGTGCTGGAAATCAACTTTAGGTCCTCTACAAAGAACAAGTGCTCTTACCTGCTGAACCATCACTCCTGCTTTTTCTCATTTTACTTTAAAAAACTTATCCGACTGTAAAAAATGACAGCTGTAATCTATTCTAGTAAGAATTTGGCTCCAGAGTATGTCAAACAAACAAACAAAGAAACAAACCTAGTTCAGAGAAAATGGTAGAAGTGGTTAAGTAAGCTCCATGCAAAACTTGCTTTTAAACTAACTCACGATCAGAATATTATTACATAGTTATTTCTCTGCCTCCAAAGTCACGCTCCCTTCTTAGTGGATCCTGGTTTCTGTGGCAGGCTACTGTCACGCTTCATTTCTGTGATGTCTCACTTCCTCAAGCCATATGCCCCATTCTTCCTAGGCCAGTAGACTCCACAGTGCACTTATTCAGATCACTTATTCAGTAAATCATTCATTCATTTCTCCAGCCTTTTCTCACTTTGTGTTTATTGTATTGTGAAATAGGGAAGATTTTATCCTTGGCTGGTGTGAAACTTCCTCTATAGACCAACTTGTCCTTGGCCTGCTGTGGTTTTGTTTTTGTTTTTGTTTTTGTTTTTTTTGTTGTTGTTGTTTTTTTTTTGTTGTTTTTTTTTTTGTTTGTTTTTCCCCTCTGATTTAGGAGTGCTGAAATTACAGGTGTGTGTCACCACATCTGGCAACTCTCCAAGTTTCTAGAACAGTTCTGTCCAGTATTCAGTGGGTTATCTAGTCTGATAGATACTACCCTATGCATAAGTGAGCCTTTGAAATAAATAGTCTGGAAAACTCAATCAGTGTTGTTGTTGTGAACTACTTTGACAGGCTTTAGAAAAAATGGCTTTGCTTATAGTCTTGTGACTTTGGTTTTTCGAGACAGGATTTCTCTGTGTAGCCCTGGCTGTCCTGGAACTCACTCTGTAGACCAGGCTGTCCTGAAACTCAGAAATCTGCCTGCCTCTGCCTCCCAAGTGCTGGGATTAAAGGCGTGCGCCACCACTGCCCGGCATGACTTTTTTTTTTTTTTTTTTTTTTTGGACATGGCCCCAAAGGCAGGAGGAGATGCATACTGCTAATGCAGTATCTAAGCTAGACCTTAGATCTAAGATCTAAGCTAGACCTGTTATCATTCAATATTGCCTGTAGAGTTAGTGAGAGATGCCAGGGTTCTGGGGAGAGAGAAGGCCAGATAATAATAATGAGCGTGGTTGCATCTCTTTTCTTTCCTCTAAAGTTAAAACTGAACCTAGTTTGAGAAAGCCAGACTCATCCAGATTGGGATGAGAACACTGGTGGGAGATTGAGCTTCATTGGGAGGGCTTTTTTGCCCTCACCCCATCTATTCTGTTATCATTCAAGTTATTTAGTACTTAGCTATGTATTTCTTTAGTTTTCAGAATAGAGTGTTCTCACCCATCTCACCCTGAACCCCATTTTGTGAGTGGTGTTTTGAGCAGGGCTACTCATTTTGGCACATTGATTTGTATATGGAGAGAATGTGAACAGTGGTCAAGTCTGGACTAAAATTGAACTATGCTACCAAGAAATGCTGCTACAAGTTCTCCTTGGAGTTAATGGAAGTCATGATGAGGAGATTGACCTGATAGTTCATGCAGGATGGCTCCCAAGTTGTAGAATTGAACCCTGTGCACTCTTGGGGGCAGTTTTCTGGTGTTTAAATGTATGCTCATTGGACACTTTTCTGTCCCAAGCACCAGGAACCATCCAGGTGCCGGATGTCAGAACTGAGCAGTAGATACAGACAAAGCATGGCTACCCACAGAGCTCATGTGCTAGTGAGATGAAGAACATATTACCATATGTTCTGCCTTTGAGCATGTGTTTATGAAACAATAGTTTATTTCCAAGTAATGGTACTCAAAAATTTTACTAGTTTGTTTATTTGAACAGTTATTTTGTTTAGGTCTTTAGCCCTGAAGGTTTGTGTAGTGTCTGTTTTAAACTTAGCCTGGTGGTGGTAGTAGTGGTTGATGGAGGTAGTGGTGGTTTCTCCAATCTTATAGTTTAGGAGTGTAGAGTAAAGCCATTTTTATTTTTATTTTTATTTTATTTTTTTGCAGAGGGGGGTCATTAAAAATACATAAAATTCATCACCAGCTTCTAGGAATAGAACCATGAAAGTTATATGCTTATCATTGTGTGAAGATCTTTACTTTTGTTTTCTGTTTTATTTATTTGCGTGCGTGAGTACCACAGTGCCTGTGGAAGGTAAGAGGACAGCGTTGAGGGGAATAGCTTCTTCTCTACCATATGGGTTCCTGGGATTGTCAGCAGGCCTAGCAGCAAAATGCCTTTACCTGCTGAGTCATACTGGTGGCTCTTCTAGAATGTCCTATTACCACATCATGCCAATTATACTTTTACTTACTGTTTCTATGAATTTAAGCCATAATATTATATGAACAGTATTAGTGGTTTTTTGTTTTGTAACTAGCTTATCCATGTATCCATGTAATAGATTAATAATATCTCATTGATTAAAATGTCCCACCATGTGCCTAGGACACTTTGATTTTATTTTTATTTTAATTTTATTTTATTTTATTTTATTTTTTTGTTTTTCGAGACAGGGTTTCTCTGTGTAGTCCTGGCTGTCCTGGAACTCACTCTGTAGACCAGGCTGGCCTCAAACTCAGAAATCCGCCTGCCTCTGCCTCCCAAGTGCTGGGATTAAAGGCGTGCGCCACCACCGCCCAGCGATTTTATTTTTAAAGAAAAGTTTATTTTATTTGTATGTGTGTTTTGTCTGCATGTATATGTCTTCTGTATCACTTGTATGCCTGGTACCTTCAGAGGCCAGAAGAGGGGCTTGAGTCCTCTGAAATTGGAGTTGCAGATGGTTGGGACCCATCATGGGTGCTGAGAATTGAACCTGAGTCTTCTGGAAGAGCAGCCAGTGCTCTTAGCTGCTAAGTCATCTCTCTAGCTCTAATACTTGCTGGCCTGGAACGCACTATATGGGCCAGTTGACCTTAAACTCACAGACTGAGCCACCTGTTTTGTTTGTTTGTTTGTTTGTTTGTTTTCCTTGAATGCTAGGATCAAAGATGTATGCCTCCACACGTTGCCACCCGCCTACTTTCTGAACACAGGCTCTTTACTGTAGAAGGCAACTCATAGCTACAATTCTTGTACCCTCCCTGCACGTTAACAGTGCCTTACAGTTGGGATATGCTATTGGGTAGCTAAGGTAAATGTATACTCAAGGGCCAAGTAAATAGTTTACAGTCAGGTATCTTTCACAACAGACTTAAAATCAGCAACCAGCATCAGATATGATGGCATCCTTTAATCCCAACAGTTGAGGCTGAGGCAGGAGGATCTCAAATTTGAGGCTAGCCTAAGGTTCATAGTGAAACCATTTCTAAAAAACAAAGTCAAGGGCTGGGTAGTGGGATCAGTAGAATAGGGTTTGTCCTGGCATGCTTAAGGCCTTGGGTCTCAACTCACAAAATAAAAGTCAACTGGTTAAATGGATTAGACTTCACTTTCCTAAGGTCTCATCCTATCAGTTAATCTGGAACTTCAGTATTGTCACTCTGACATGCTTTGTACAACATGCAAGAATATACCTGAATAGTTTTGAGATACATCTTGGTTCAGCAGATCTCATTCTGAGAAAACTCGCTAAATAAAGGTAATACTTCTTTGTGTTGAGTGTGGCCAGAGAAGCCCAATTTTTAATTTTTTTTTAAAGATGTTTCTAAAGTCTGAGGTTTCTATCACTTTGGCAGTTGTAACAGGGAAAAGCATCTGCAATGTTCATTGATTCTTGGGTTCTAACTAAATTTTAGTCCTCAGAAAGCCACTATCGAGCCTTGGGATTGAGGGCTACATTGTACAATGTATTCCCTCAGAAGTGCCCCCCTTCTGATAATCATTATAATAAAGATTATCTTTTAATCAGTTGATGGATGCTTGGATTGTTTTACTTTTCTGTCTGAGTAATGCTGTTAATTTTCATACATGAGGTGTTCTGTATAAATGTGCTTCTTTTTTTTTTTGGATGTATACATGTAAGGATAGGACCATGGTGTGTGTGTGTGTGTGTGTGTGTGTGTGTGTGTGTGTGTGTGTTTGTGTTTAAAGTACTGGTGTTTAAGTAGTTTCCAGGGAACCCACAGTTGTCCAAAAATGTAGTCAAGACTGGCTTTGAACTCCTATATAACTCAGGCTAGTCTCAAATTCACTATCCTACTATGGTTTTCTGGATGCTAGAATTAGTGGTTTGTATCATCACCCCCAGCTAGTAGTTGTGTTGGTTGTGGATACTATCTCAGTCTTGTCATATGCCATTAGTTGATGTAGGGTGGCCTTGTGTGCATGCCTGAATGCACGATGTGGTCAAGATAGATGTTGAACTTTATATTTTATTTTCTGTGTGCTTTTGCTGGTTTTCCTTTTATTTTTTGTGCATATTTTTTTGTAAAAAAAATTTTGTAAACATTTGTGTCATCAGAATTGTTTTTATTGAGGATAAAGAACAGGCACATTAAGAGAGTAGTATTGTCATTAGCATTTTACAAGTAAGATGTACAAGTTTCTCAGCATGGGTCAGCAGGTATTTTCAAAACAGTTGTTAGCAGTTTGACTTGCCAAGCTTTAAAATGTTTATTTACATTTTCTCTATCAATAGATAAGTAGATTTAATTTTAATGGCTGTAAAATGTCCTAGTGACTTTCATTACAGTGATCTTGATCACTACATCTTTGTAGGTAAAGTTTGGCCCTTCTGTGGCTCACTTAGAGTATCTTGTCAGAGGATCTTAATTTTAATATATGTGAATTTGTTAACTTCTTCTTTGTGTTTGGCAAGAGCAGTGCTCTGATGCTAGCTATATTCTCTGTTGAAAAAGTTATACAGGGCAAATTATAAAGGTTCTTTTACCATCAAGCCTGATTCTGAGTTTGATTCTAGGACCCACTTAGTAGGAGAGAATTGACACACACAAAGTTGTCCTCTGACCTCTACAGGTATGCAGCACATGTATCCCCTTACCAAATAGTCTTATTGAATACTTGAAGTTCTTTTTCAAAAATTTTAAGTTTTGCCTTTTTCAATTTGTGCAAATTTGAGGTATAGGTAAAGAAGTCACGCAGATTCTAAATAAACTTGTTGTTGTAGCAGCAGCAGCTAATGAGCTTGTTTGGTTATAAACCCAAGGTCCTGTACTCTTTTTGTGTTCAAGATCCTCATGAGGTTGGAATTCAACTGTGAGCGCTAAGTCTTAGGGCTGTCAGTAATTGCTTTTTGGTCTGGGCACAGCTTCATTCTTACAGCATGTGGGTTCTTCATTCTTTCAGCAAGTGAAAGTTGGCATTTAACTGAGAAAATTGCTACTAGTGCATTGCTTGCCAATAAACAGTTACCACAACTCTGCTCAGTAAATCTTGTTGAGCACTGTTGGCTTGCAGGTACAAGGGCTTAAATCCCCAGTCTTATAGTTTATGTCATAGCTATGCAGTCTAGAAGTGAAAGCATAACACTGCCTTCCGGGAAGCTAGGGAGATAAATCACTGAAGTGCTTGATTTGCAATTGTGGAAACCGAGAACCCATGTAAATTAAAAAAAAAAAGTATAGATGAGGTGGCATTTACAAGTAGTTTTAGTATTGGGGAGGTGGTGACAGATGGATTCTCTGGGATTCTCTGGAATTTGCTGGCCAGCCAGCTTAGCCCATTTGGCAAGCCCGAGGCTAGTGAGAGAACATGTCAAAAAAGCCCAACCACACAGGGTGGGTTGATCCCAAAGAAACACATGAAAGTTGTCCTCTAGCCACCATGCAAAACACACACACACACACACACACACACACACACACACACACACACACACACACGTGTGGTGGGGAGAATATGTGATGAGAATAATGAGAATATGGTTACCGTTTCCTGTATCCCTGCTGGGGTCACAAAGCTGTGTTCAAGGTCTACTTATTCCCCACTTATAACTGTGACAGTAAGCCAGGCAGCATTGAGCTGAACCTTTTAGTGCAAAAATTGTTTAGAGACAGTCGAGGACCACATGTGCCCAAACACACTATGTGTTCCTGTGGGCAAACAGACAGCAGGAGATCTGCTGGCTTTTGGCATTTGTGCCACATGTCTTCTCTGAATGATTTGTGAAGAGAGAGAATGGTTTGGAATTATGTGGTAGGTTTAAAGATGTAGGCAGTGAGAACAGCTTTAAGTGTTTCTCTGGAGGAAGGTAGGGGATTCCCCCCCAACCCTGGGGGGGGGGGGTTCAAGACACGGTTTCTCTGTATAACAGCCCTGGCTGCCTTGGAATTTGATTTGTAGACTAGACTGGCCTTGAGGTCATAGTGATCCACCTGCCTCTGTCTCCCCAGTGTTGGTATTAAAGGAATGCACCATCACTGCCTGGCCAGTTGATAATTTCTTTTTACGTTGTACTCTTAAGTAGTCAGATTTCAGAATGAGGGCATAAGACATTCTCTCTGCCTGGCTTGCTAATGGGGTCTCTTGTGCAGGTAGTGTTTGATAGATTGTTTTGGGGGACAGAGTCCTGTTACATTGCCCAGGTTGGCCAGAAAATGATAAGTCTGTTCAGCCCTCTGAATAGTGAACTATAGGTACCTGCCACTATGCCTGGCCTTTTTGCATGTTGATCAGGGGCTTTGTCCTGTGTCTTTCACAGGGAGTATAATAATTAGCCATCAGATGCTTATTGATCCCTTTCTTCACTCTAATGACAATACTTGGAAAACTGGAAACATCCACTTGGAGCGTAGTTAAGTGAGACTGGCCTATTGTAATGGGAAAGCAGCTATTTGTTCACACCATAGTTAAAGGTGACAGTTTTACCTATGTGTGGGTGGGTACAGTTGTTAGCCCACTTACTCCCTTCCTCCAGAGATAGGGTTTCTCTCTGTAAGAGCTCTGGCTGTCCTAGAACTCACTCTGTAGATCAGACTGGCCTAGAACTGAGATCACCATGTTTCTCCTCAGTGCTGGGATTAAAGGCATGGGCCGCCACCACCACCTGGCATGGATACAGTTTTGAATCTAAATACTACTATGGCTTACCTTGGACATATAGAAATAGGTGCTATATGCCAAGCAGGCTTTTCATTAGCTTTTTCACTTTATTGTCATGACAGTTGTATGTAGTCCCAGAGACAGATTTGTCCTTTTTAGTGCTGCTTTTTCCTCTGACCATGAAGATGTTCTGTAGGGGCCTCTTCCTCTGCCTCTGCCTAGGAATTTTCATAATTTTCCTATTCCTGAAGATGCAAGTGTTGTTGGAATTTTCAACCCCAATAAGCCCATATTAAAAAAAAAACCACATGATCCAGTTATTACAATTATAAGCTATATATATTGATTGGGCAGATCTTAACACTATACTAACTTATTCCCCAGCTATAAGACCCTTTATTGTTTGCTGTTTCTCCAGGCCACGTGGTCCTGGCCCTCCTTCCCCTCTCGTTCTCTTCTCCTTTCTACCTGCCCCCACTTTCAAACCTCCAGCCCCACCTTGCCCTCCACTGCCCAATCACAGGCCTTATCAACCAGTTAAAATGGGGAGAAGGTTTGAATACTTAATGAAAGACCTTGACCCAATTTTAAAAGTGTTCATTAAATCTCTAGCAAAGATACTTGTGTGTTGTGGGTTGGCTGGATGCTTTTTGTATTCTCGTGTTAATTCTGCTTTCTCAAGCCATCTTTCACCTTTGTTTTAGAGAAAATTCTAGCCTGGGCTGAGTAAACAAGTCTAGTTTGGAGGATGGTTTTTATTGACGTTCTTTTAGTCTCTGTGATTGAACATGTGATACATTATATAAGTTGTAAGCTTGAAAAATTTCAGTTTCTGAATGTGCATCTTTTAAAAATATTTATGTATATGAATGCTAAGCACAGGCATTCTTGTTCCTACACATGTATATATGTAAATGGCTGGTACCCTTAAATCAGAAATGGGCCCTGGACCCTTTGAGATGTCATATAGCCTGTTGGAGCCACCATATCAGTATTGGTAACTGAGCTCAGATCCTCTGTAACCATCTCTTCAGTCCTCATGTGTGCATCTTTTAGTCTACAGGTGATTAACTGCTCTTTCCCACATTTGGGTGTGTGTTTGAGACAGGGTCTTAGGTATTCTAGGCTGGCCTCAATCTTAGTATGTAGTAGAAGATGATCTGGGCCTATGTACTGAAATTTTGTCACACCCAGGGTGTATATGTGTAGGAAAGTGAGGTTATGTTTGTGTTAGACAAGTTCTCTATCCACTGAGCTCAATTGCTAGTCCCACACATTTTCTAAAATACTAATTTATTTCTATTTTTCTGTGTATGAAGGTTTTGCCTTCATGTTTGTATGTGTTTTATGTATGCCTGATGCCAGTGGAAGCCAGAAGCGGTCTTTGGATCCCCAGGAACTGGAGCTGTGTGACATGAATGCTAGGAATTGAACTCAGGTCCTCTGGAAGAACAACCAGTACTCTTCACTACTGAGCCATCTCTCCACCTCTAACTTTTTTTTTTTTTTTTTTTTTTTGAGACAGATTCTCTCTGTTATGTATGTAACCCCAGTTGTTCTGGGACTCACAATAGAGACCATGCTGGCCTGGAACTCAGAAAAAATATGCCTGCTCTGTGTCAGTGCTAGGATTAAAGGTGCATGCTGCCATTCCCAGAATTCCCCACTTTAAATTTTATTTTCATGTATATAGGTGTTTTATCTGCATGTATGTCTACACAGTGATTATGCAGAATCTTAGGAGGTCAGAAGAGAGTTCAGATACCCTGAGACTAGAATTATAAACAGTTGAGCACCATGTGTGTGCTGAGACTCAAGTACAGGTTATCTGGAAAAGCAGCCAGTTCTCCTAACCAGAGACATCTCTTCAGCTCCGACACATGGGTTTTAAAAATAATCTTCCAAGTAGTTCATTGAACCTAGAGGCACCACTTTGCAAGAGTTTTTACCAGAACACCAATATTTTCAGTTACATTTTTACTTTTTTTTTTAAAGATTTATTTCTTAAATTATGCCTCTATGTGTGGATATGAGTATACAGTGTGAATACAGTGCCCTTGGCAACCAGAAGAGACCAGGTCCCCTGACTGTGAAGTTGGCCAGTTGTAAGCTACCTGATGTTGGTACTGGGAACCAAACTTGGTTCCTCTGAAAGAACAGCATGCACCAGCACCCCCGCCCACCCCACCCTCATAGAGTTTCTCTGTGTAGCCCTGGCTGTCCTCAAACTCAGAGATTCTCCTGCCTTTGCCTATGCGTGCTGAGATTAAAGACGGGCACCACACTATTGAGTACTCTTAAGTGCTGAGTCATCTCTCTAGAACGTACATACTTAGGTGAGGACGATACAGAAGCAGGTGGCCACTTTCTGTAGGCGAACACTACAATGCTATTTTATGCTCCCCTGAGTGATGGGGATAGACTACTCCAGCTCTTACATGGGAAGGAGGAAGCATGCACATTATGTCCCAGAATCTACTCATGCTGATACCCAAAACCCATGGAAATAAGTCACTGTTCCATTCATCTCTCAACATGAGTTCTTATTGGACAGTTTTGCCTGAGGTTGGAGAATTATAAAATAAATTGTAATTGTATGAATGAGCTCCAGGTGGGAGTAGTAGCTGACATTGGATACCCAAGGTCTTGCCCATATGCCCTTTCATCCTGAGTTCTTGTCAAGAAACTGCACTTGATTACTATTCTGACTAAGGACCTTTAGCACCAAAAATGAATTGGGTGACTTTTGTAGATATGGCAGAACTTGAGAGTTGAAATGGCTCAGGTGATGAGAGCATTCGTTTCTCATGATCCATGTTTAATTTCCAGAATGTACATGGCAGCTTAAAACTTTCTATTATTCCAGTTTCAGGAGACCAATGCTCTCTTCTGACCTACACAGGCACCAGGCATAAGGTGATGCATAGACATAGCAAGTCACTCACCCACATAAAGTAAAAATAAAATTAAAATGAAAAGATTGTTGACTTTTTATAGAAGTGGCAGAAGTTAGGCTAAAGTGGTTAAGGATGCTTGCTGCTTTTGCACAGGACCCAGGTTTGGTTCCCAGCACTTGCAAGATTGTAACCATCTGTGACTAATGGCCCAAGGGTCTGACTGACCCCTCTTTTGATCTTCATTGTTACCAGGCACACACATGGTACTCATATATACATGCAGGCAGAACACTCATAAAATAAAAGATTAGAAGAAGTACTAGAACTTTAGTGAGTATTAGGCTGAATTAGAAAATTCTTTTTAAAATGTGGAGAGGATGCTGCTGTATATGTTCATTGTATAGTGATCATCTTACTAATAGAACGATATAGGGCTTTCTAAAGACAAATGATTAGCCACAAATAATACTTGTTCAGAAGGGGTCTCTCCTGCCTAAAATGGGAGGGCCATACCTATCTGTATGAAGTGGGTATCTGACATTAAGGCTAACAAGTCAGCATATCAAATGTGTTTGTTCCTCAGGTGTTCATTTCTGCAAGTACCATGGCATTTCTGTAACTGGGAAAGGACTCAACAGAAAGTACAAACAGAATACTGGAACAATTTTTTTTATAAAGACCTATTTTTTTTTTCTTTCTTTTTTCTTTCTTTTTTTGGTTTTTTTTTCGAGACAGGGTTTCTCTGTGTAGCCCTGGCTGTCCTGGAACTTTGTAGACCAGGCTGGCCTCGAACTCAGAAATCCGCCTGCCTCTGCCTCCCAAGTGCTGGGATTAAAGGTGTGCGCCACCACCGCCCAGCCCTATTTTTTTTTTCTTAAGTAGGAATATTTTGCGTCCATGTATATGTCTTTGTACCTCATGTATGTGTGTGTGAACCTGGTGCCTGCAGAGGTAAGAGAATGCTGGATCCTGTTAAACAGCAGTTAGAGATATGAGCTGTCATGTAGATGCTTCTTCTGGAAGAACTGCCAGTGTTCTTAACCTCTGAGCCATCTTGAGCCCATCTGTGTTACATGGTGATCTCTTCATGTTATATTTGCTTGCTTGCTGTTTGTTGGCTTTTGGGGTGTGTGTGTGTGTGTGTGTGTGTGTGTGTGTGTGTGTGTGTGTGTGTGTGAGAGAGAGAGAGAGAGAGAGAGAGAGAGAGAGAGAGAGAACACGAACACGAGAACACATTATCTTATGCAGCCCAGTTTAGCCTCAACTAATTCCTTATTTTCCTGCCTCCATATCACTAGTGCTGAGATCACAGCTACATTACCAACCCCATCTCTATTTGTGTGTGTGTGTTGAGTTTTTTGGGGAGTGTGATGTGGTTTTTTGAGACGGTTTCTCATGTGTGTACACACACACACACACACACACACACACACACACACACACACACACGTGCGTGCCTGACTGTCCTGGAACTCAGTATGTTGACCAGGCTGGTCTTGAACTCATAGATATCCACCTACCTCTGCCTCCCAAACTCTGGGATTAAAGATAACTGGCTACCACCTCTGGGCTATTTCCTTTCTTTGGGCCTCAGGTGGCTGTTGGGGTTATTTTCAATGGATAAATGATTGTCATTTTTCCTGTGGAGCTGATTTCCTAGTAATAGGGTGTATACTATGACGTTGGTTTAGTTAAGTTGTTAGAGAAACTGTTTAAGTTCATAGTTATATATTTTCTTTCCCTCACCATCTGAAAGAAAGGATGAAATTCAGTCCTGTGCTTCTTCACTCAGCTAGAGCTTTTCTCCACTTAACCATCTCTCTACTTTCTTCTTGGCATTTGAGGTTGTAATAAAGGAGACCAAACTAGGAGACCATACCATGCTGTTTTCTTATCAAAATGGTAAAAATGTAAGTTGAGGGCTCTTGGACATTTCACAATTGCAGAATTACATATATATGTATATGAGAGAGGGAAAGAAGAAAACTTTGTGATAACAGTTTTATGTAACTATACTGGATAGTTTAACAATGTTTATTTGTTTAATTCTTATATTAAGGTTAATGGGTCTGAGGAGGTGGCTGAATGGTTAGGAGTACGCAAAGGATGTGCGTTCAGTTCTGAGCACTCAAATGTTACCTCACAACCACCAGTGACTCTAATTCCAGGGGATCTGATGTCCTCTTTGGACCCCTCCATAGGCATCAGATACATATGTCTGTTCATGCTCGAAAACAAAGCACACATATAAATTTTTTTAAGGCCAGGCAGTGGTGGTGCCCGCCTTTAATCCCAGCACTTGGGAGGCAGAGGCAGGCAGATTTCTGAGTTTCAGGACAGCCTGGTCTACAGAGTGAGTATGTTCAGGACCACAAAAGGTCCTGGTCTATAGGAAGGTCTTGCTGGTTTAGAAGAATTTTGTGAAGGGCAGTCTCTGTCAAGAGTACACAGGTAAAAATACGGTTATTCACTAGTCAACCAGAGAAACAGGTGGCTCTTAGAATGGAGCTATCTCTTGTCATTAGCTTTTCAGAATTAGAGAAAATGTTATGCCCTACTAAACTCATGGTCAGATGGAAGGTGCTCTAGAAACTGAGTTGGAGGTAAGGGAGATTGTACATTAGGTGCTTTTACACGCCCCTGCTTTGTTTCTCTTAGGGCTTCACTTGCATTAACTGTGCATGCTGTTATTGCTTTCTCTTTTTTAAAATATTTATTTATTTATCCATCTAATGTATGAGTACACTAGTGCTGTCCTCAGACACACCAGAAGAGGGCATCAGATCCTATTACAGATGGTTGTGAGCCACCATGTGGTTGCTGGGAATTGAACTCAGAACCTTTGGAAGAGCAGTGTTCTTAACTGCTGAGCCACGTCTCCAGCCCACTGTTTTTGCTTTCTTAAAAACACGTTGGCTTGTCTCTGGATATCCTATTCCAACATGTATGTTATAATTTTGTGATTAATTTAAGCTTCAAATACATTGGGACCTTCCGACCTGCCAGCCCTCACTTACCACGATACTGCTTGCAATTTCAAAGTTTAGTTTGTTGTGGTATATAAGAAAGCAGTTAAACTAACTTCTTTCTTTCTTTCTTTCTTTCTTTCTTTCTTTCTTTCTTTCTTTCTTTCTGTTTTTTGTTTTTTTGTTTTGTTTTTTGTTTTGTTTTGTTTTTCGAGACAGGGTTTCTCTGTGTAGTCCTGGCTGTCCTAGAACTCACTCTGAAGACCAGGCTGGCCTGGAACTCAGAAATCTGCCTGCCTCTGCCTCCCAAGTGCTGGGATTAAAGGCGTGTGCCACCACCACCCAGCAAATTTCATGTTTTTATATCTGCATCCTTGCTTCTACTGTAGAACTTTCTGTTGATTCTTTGGTATTTTCTAGGGGAGGTAATCATAGCATCTGCAAAGAAAGGTTTTCAGTTATTCCCTCTCAATTATGTCTCTCTCTTGTTTCTTTTGTTATTAGATTAGTTAGGACTTCAATACAAGTTAGAGGACATTTGTGACTGCCATACAATAGTCTATATATACTTCAGAACATTTTGGAAGATCCCTGGGTCCTACAATATACTGGATATTAGGCATATGGTCTTAGGTGTTAGGCATATGGTCTGCAGACACTGAACTTAGCTGGTACCCCTATACTGCAGTAGAATGTTGTACAGCTTTTTTTTTAGCAAGTTGGTTCTCTGAGGTTGACACGTATGATTTTTTTTTCCTAGACAGGTTTTTTCTCTATGTAGCCCTAGCTGTCTTAGAACTGGTTTTGTAGACCAGGCACTCATGTGTCTGCTTCCCGAATTCTGGAATTAAAGGTGTGTACCACCATGCCTGCCATGACAGTATGATTTAACTGTATGATTTGTTCCTTGACTGTTGCCCAAGCCTTTCTTGGAACTTCTAATTATTACTAGAGTAAGAAATATGAACAACAGAAGTAAAAGTATGATGTTGAATATTTTTGGAGTTAGATATGCTAGTTTGTTTTCTGAATGGCCTTTCTGGCATGGAACCTGCTCGTTCACTTTTCTCTGTCCTTGACTGCCATGCCACTTCACCTGTGCTGAGGATCCCACAGTCCCACAGTGCCTCAGCCTACCAAGGAGCTTGGATGCCAGCCGATACCTAGAACCCTGGGCTCTGAGGCAATCAGTGGTTTTGTTTTTGTTTTTGAATTAGTCCTGGCATCCAGTCACCATTTATAGTGTTTTCCCCTGGGAACCTGGTAGAGAAACCTCAAAAATTGGCTCAATCTGCCCTTGAAAACACAAACCTGCTCTAGGTTGTTAGTTGTCTCTGATATATTGAGAAGGCTTCTGAAAAGTAGAAAGAGAGGGGGTGGGGTGATTATCACTAGATTTCCAGGCCAGTTCTTTCTGTCATTCTGCCCCCTCTTCAATTCTCCTTGTTTTCTAGCCAACAAGATAGCTATGTTCCAGTTTTGGTCAAAACTATAGTGAAGAAGTCTTCCTCTCTTCTCATTCCCATGGACAGACACAGCAGTGGGTCTAAGAAAATCAGCTCACCAGTGTGTGTCCACTGAATCACATTGGGTTCTCCGTAGTGAGTGAGAGTTCTGGAATTAAAAAATAAAAACAGAAAAATTGTAAGAGTATGTTTTTGTTTTAATCCTAGGTATGGGATATGGGGCTGCTTCAGATTGTCCACATTAGTTGACTATGATTTGTCACCTGCTTTAGTAGGGATGTGATTTTGCCAGCTGCAGATCGTTTCTGCGGTTGTGTGACTTTTGGAATTTTGGACTTTTCAGAGGGTATATAAATGCTAGGGCCCCCAAGAGACGTGGTGGCTGATTTGTTGTTGGTTGGTCATTATTGGTCAAGATTTGCCTAAGTAGTTACATGCAAAGAAGAAAACAAAATTAGATATTTGGCAGTGGCCCCCTTTCCAACAACCCCTGACATCATTCGGGGATCTATCCTTTTTTCTCTCTCATCGTAGTGTTAGGTTGAAGAAAATGGTTGGAAGAAAGAAGAACCTACAAAGAAGCAAAAGATAGCTTTAGTTCTCCAGTCTAGAGACTTGATCCTTTCTTTTTCCAATGAACTGTCTATCCAAGTCTTTATTACAGCTTCAGAAATGTGAGGAAAAAGAACATTATATACTTAGTCATATCCACTTATGTTTAGTTTTAGGTTATGAGGACATTGGTGCCAAATTACATTGTAAATACTCAACAGATTTTCAGTGTGTCTGGCATGGCTCTGTTTCTTCATTGTTTTTGATTGTGCAGTGATTCAGACTATGGCTTGAAGGTTAGAGTCATCAGCGAAGATTTCGAAATAAGGCTTGGTACTTACTTAGGGACCCCTTTTGGAATCTGTAGAGAGGAGCCCAAGCATCAAAAGCTACAGAGGTGTCCCAGATGTTGCTGACTCTGTAGTTCTGCACACTGCTGCTTTCTGCTCCTATGCTCTGTCAGGAACTGATTTGCTTGACTTTTTTTTTTTTTTTTTTTTTTTTTTTTAATACCTGCTGCTAGATTTCTCCTGTTGAGCATCACTTTGATACTTTGAAAGGTAGAGATAATGATAGTTAGTAGCTTGGTTTGATTTCTTATGGTCCAGTTGACTGCTTTGGCTGATGAGATCTGTGAAATCAAATTCTCACTGTTTTCAATGTTGAAGCTATTTCTATTGGCCATTTGATATGGAAAGTTTTCAATGAGTGAATTAATTTTTTTTTACATTGAGTAAAAGTGGATGTACCTTTACTACTATGATAGTACTATTCACAACAGTCCTGGAGGTTCAAAAGTTAGCTAGCTTGGGCTTCACAGTGAGAGCCTGTTAACAGAATAAAACAGTAGAAAACTGTAACTGTCCATCTTTAGGAAAGGTGAAGAAATGTGCAAAATGTAGTTATCCTCATACAGTGAAGTATCCTTCAGGCATAAAAGGAAAACTGTCACATGTTGTAACATGATGGATCCTGAGCACTAATATTATACCAAATGGAAACATCCATGTACAAGTAGACAAATAATGATGTTTTTCCACCCAGAGAAGACATTTGTGCAATCATATAGACAAAAAACAGAGCAGTGGTTTCCAGGGACAGGAGAGAGGAGTTAATATTCTGTGAGCAGACTTTGTGTTAGATGATGGGCAAGTATTGAAGAAGGATCTGAATGAATGATGACGGCATAGCAGTGTAAATGTATGTAGCCCTACTGTGTCATATGCTCTCAGTGTATATAGCCCAGGCTGGCCCAGACCTGCCTGCCTGCCTCTGTCTCCTTAGTGCTTCTATGGAAGATGTGTGGTGTTCTGAATTGGTCAGTGACTGTATCTATCAAGGATTATAGGCTTTGTACTGTCCTGTCAGTTAGTTTTGGCTGAATTTTTGTTTTGTGAAACAGCATAGCTGGTATTGATTTGTTGCTTATAATTACCATATCTTTGATTGTTCTCCACTATTATTGGTTGTGTTTATACTCAGGTGTTCTGGGAACTGAGATAAGTGTGCCTTCTTTGTTCCATTGTAGTATTTTTTACCAAATACCACCTTCTTGTGGCTTCTTATTTTGGGCAGTCTTGTGAAATATAATTGATCAGGAATTCCTGATTTAGGAATTACACCCACTCTGGTGTTGAACTGTGTTTTTTCAGGCCTGTTTTTTTGTTTTTTTGAGACAGGGTATCTCTGTGTAGCCTTGGCTGTCCTGGAACTTGCTCTGTAGACTAGGCTGGCCTTGAACTCATATAGATCTACCTACCTCTGCTCCTCACCCCCCAAGTGCTGGGATTAAAGGTGTGCGCCACCACTGCCCAGCCTCGGGTCTGCTTTATAGGGCTTGCTTGCTCTTCCATGGGTACCTAAACTTTGTTTTGAGATAAAGGTTGTTTTTTTTTTTTTTTGGGGGGGGGGTGGTGGGGTCAGGTCCAGAATGATCTTAGAGACTTCCCAAGGAGCAGGAGAAGGGTAGGTTCCCAAGTATTAGGGACTGCAGACACAATCACTATAAACAACTTGCCTTTTTGGTTGCATTCGTCATTACTTTGGGCAGTGCTGCCAGTAGCCTCCTTGAATTGCTGGCATTAGCTATGGACAGCTATTGATCTCAGGTTTTTAGGTGTTCATGCAGCAATATGGTCTTGGTCAGATCCACCATTTCAAGGCTGTTTGAAGGGGTTCATAGCCATGAGCAGAGTTGTCTTCCTGAAATTGTGGCATGCAATGCATTCATTCATATCTGGAGAAATGTTTTGTTTTATTTGCTCATAGTGTCTTCCGTGAACAACCTATTTTCTCTGTAGTACACAAAATAGTTTAAATAACAACTGCTTTCTTAGTTCACCATTTCCAGCAAGAAAGAGATCTTTCAGAGTATAGATAACTCATCTGAGCCCCAATTGGTTGTGAAATGAAACTCTTGGGTTTTTTTTTTATATAAATCTTTTTTTGTTTGTTTGTTTTTTAAGATTTATTTATTTATTTCATGTGAGTACACTGTTGTTGTCTTCAGACACACCAGAAGAGGGAATCAGATCTCCATAACAGATGGTTGTGAGCCACCATGTGGTTGCTGTTAATTGAACTCAGGACCTCTGGGAGAGCAGTCAGTGCTCTTAACAGCTGAGCCATCTCTCCAGCCTTGAAACTCTTGATTTTGTTTCTAGATGTTGTTTCCTTGAGTTCTGCCTAGGTGATCTAGCTGAATTTTTATCCTATCTTGATCTGTTTGGTTTGTGAGACCTGTGGGTTTAGACTGTGGTAGGGAGAGAATGACCTTTTCAAAGGGGTCTCATATCTATCAGAAATTTTCACACGATTCATAAAAGTAGTAAAATTACAGTTATGAACCAGCAACAAAATAATTGGGGGTCATTACAACATGAGAGACTGTATTAAAAGGCTGCAGCATTATCAAGGTTGAGAAACACTGGCCTTCACCTTCTTTAATCTTTGTGGGACAGGATGTCTATAGTTTAGAAATCTTTAGTAGGTTCTAGCTGAAACTCAACTTGGAAATGACTTTCAGTGCGGCTGGAGAGATAGTTCATTGGTTAAGATCACGGACTGCTCTTCCAGAGGACACCCCACGTGACAGACAGCTCAAAACTGTAATTCCAGTTCCAGGAGATCCAGTACCCTCACCAGACACATACACAGACAAAAGATCAATATACATAAAATAAAGTAATTAAAATGGCTCTGAGAATAACTGCCAGGTCTTTTTTTCTTTTCTTTCCTTTTCTGTTTCTTTTTTTTTTTTTTGCTTTTCGTTTTTCAAGACAGGGTTTCTCTGTGTAGCCCTGGCTGTCTGAGAACTCACTCTGTAGACCAGGCTGGCCTCAAACTCAGAAATCCACCTGCCTCTGCCTCCCAAGTGCTGTGATTGAAGGCGTGTGCCACCACTGCCCAGTTTAACTGCCAGATTTTAAGGAATGGTTTCCTTACAATTCCATCTGCGTAGAATTAGACCCTACCCCAAGTAGCATGACAGTTGATGAATACCATGGCCTCTGTTGAGATGGAGGAAAGTGATAGCACCTGAATTCTTATAAAAAAATTTCCAAAAGATGTGAATATTCTTTTTCCTCTATTAGCCTCCCCACCTCATTTTACTGCTCTAATCTGTAACCTCCCATCCCTTGAGGTTGAGAATGATTTGGAGGTGAATTTCTTCCTTTTGTTGTTGGCTGAGGATTAGTCTCTACTGTTCAGTGTGTGCCTGGGCTTGTTATTGGCTCCAAAAAAAAAGATCAAGCTTTGGGGTGAAAACATGAGAGTAAACTGGGTGAGATTAATTTATGCATAGTGGCTTCTTTCTTTCTTTCTTTCTTTTTTGTCTTGCCTTCCTTTTTTTTTTTTTTTTTATTTTATGTAAGTACACTATAGCTGTCTTCAGACACCCATATAAGGGCATCAGATCTCATTATGGATGGTTGTGAGCCACCATGTGGTTGCTGGGATTTGAACTCATGACCTCTGGAAGAGCAGTCAGTGCTCTTAACCACTGAGCCATCTCACCAGCCCCTTGTCTTGCCTTCCTAATTAAAGATAGAACATATTAATGAGATAAGTTCCGGTTTTTGGCTAGCTAGCTTTCTAATTAAAGATAGAACATGCTGGTGGATAAAAATTCTGACTGGTAGTTTAGTACCTCTCAGCAGTGCTTAATTGAAGTGTTTAGGATACTCCTCTCCCCCAGAAGGAATTGCATATATCTAAAAATGTAGCAGTATAAGCCTCTGGGTTTAGTAACTGTAACCTGCTTGAGAGGTTGGGATTCAGGGTCACACTTCATTCTTTGCATAGAAATCAGTAGGTAAAATAGCAAAGCATGTACAACCAACCACCAAAGTGGTAGTGTAGGTTTGGCTTAATGAATTATCTTATGCAAAGTAATAGATTGACTACTTTTTCTTTAGCTTTAGAGGTTTAAATGAGCCTTTAGCACATGAATGGGATGTTCTAGTGGTGGAAGCTTCTTCCCTTTGGTGGACTGTGTTGTGTCATTTCCATTTATTGTATTCTATGGAGGGAATGAGAATAGGAACCACGAAGCCTCGCCTCTGAAAGTCCCATTTCACCTCATCTGGCTCTCTCATTTCTTTGCTCCTTCTCCTTTTCCTCTTAAGCTCTACTTTATTCCTAATGGTCTGTCTGTCTGAGGCCATGAGGACGAAAAATCTGATTTTTAGAATCAGATCTTCAAAGCCTTGTAAAGCAACAAAATATGTAATTTAAATTATTTGTTGAGTGGGTAAGTGAAAAATCCAGTAATAGACATTTCAAATGACA
The DNA here is from genome assembly GCF_011762505.2 of Arvicanthis niloticus. Taxonomy (NCBI): domain Eukaryota; kingdom Metazoa; phylum Chordata; class Mammalia; order Rodentia; family Muridae; genus Arvicanthis; species Arvicanthis niloticus. The sequence continues at coordinate 4,045,930 of NC_133429.1, read as the reverse complement.
GAATGAGGTGACTGAAGTCATCCTCAGGCTGACTGTAGCTTCGTGACCAGCCTTAACAAGAGTTAATTTGCAGTCTGTTCTTTACCCGTGAAACAACCTTGGGGGGGGGGGTGGGTGGGTAAGAGAGAGGCAATCAAAACTCAGAAGCAATCCTTATAAATACTTGTGTGTGAGCAGGTAGCTGTAAGCAGTGGATGACAGGACAGGGCTTTGAGATACTCATTGTGTCCAGGTTCTGCTAGAGTCGGCACACACTCTTTTACCTCTGTAACTCCAGAGTCCCTCTCTTCTTTTGTGGGTACTGGGAGTAAAACCCTCAAACTCAGAAGTCGCCTCTTGAGTGCTGGGATTAAAGGTGCACACACCACCATCACCTGGCCCAAGAACACTTTTTAAAGCCTCACATTGGTCTTTGACTTGAAATCAAGTCTTTATTAGATGTATCTCATAACAATACCCAGTAAAGAAAATAAGCCTACTCCAGGGGGGAACTGTGTGTGGGGTGTTGGGTATTACATTTCAAAAAACAAGTCTTAAAATAAAAAAGGAACAAGAGAAACATGAAAAGGGTTGTATTGGAGAGGGAAGGAGATGTGTGGGTTCTGTGAATTCAGGCTCTCTAGATAGAACTAGAACCTGGAGGCACAGAATATGGTGGCCTGGCCCTGGAGGAGAGGGCAGTCCACTTTGCCTAGACTCTTCCATGGGTTGGTGTTCTGTGTTAAATGATGCAAAGTCCTCTCTCAGGCCTACGGCAGTGATTTGGGGGATGTTTTGGGTTGTTCTTGCACCACTTTTTATCATTTAAAGGGTGTAAGTGTATACTGGATTTAAAAAGGTTTTCCTTTTTCAGCACCCATAGTATCTTTCTTCACCTGAAAGTCTAATGCATTTTGATGCCATTTCTATGGCAACTAGTGAACTCCAAGGGAGCAGACTCTATTTTTGTGTGTAGCTTGATAACAGGTTTAGTTGAAGACACATCTAAAATTTTGTTATAAGTCAGTGCTGCTTTTTGGAGAGAATTGAGCTTATCTAGTACAAATTTTTAAAATTAATTATTTTTTTCATTAACTGTATAACCTCACTGGCCTGGAACACACAGAGATTCTCCTGCCTCTGCCTCTAGAGTACAGGGATTAAAGGCATGTCTTTAGGCCTGGCTAGCACAAATTTTTACTATTGACTATTGTATATCCTTTTTGTGATTGAAAATGTGACTACTTAACTTTTACCTACTGCCTCAGGAAGCTTTTCTTGACTCTTATTCCTGTGTTACCTTGTGAGGTTGCCCTCTGTCGAGTCCCAGGTAAAAGTGGTGCTCCAGTCTCCTAGCTTATGTTCTTCTAGCTTTGTTAGATTTAGTTCCAGTCAGTTTCCCTTCACTTTCTTAGCCCTTTATGAACATTTATTTCCATTCTTTGCTCTCCCCCCCCCCCCACTCCCAAGTGTTCAGCACAGAAGCAACAAGAAGTTCCATGGAGGATTCATCTGGGGTGTGGTACATGTATCTCTGTATCTAGATTTTGGTTTGCTTTGGTCTGAAAGCTCCCTATCAATGAATGTTAGTTTCCTCTTAGTGTTTTGTTTTGTTTGGGGTTTTAGAGTAGTAGTTAGTGTATCCTAAGTAGTCTTTAAATTGTGTGATGACTTTGAACTTTGATATTCTTGATTCTACCCACTACTGTCTTGAGGTTATAGGTAGAGAGAGGCATGTGCTACCATGTCCAGATGGTGTGACTCTGCCACCTGAGCTATGTCCCTAGCCTAACTCTTAATTCTTAATTAGACCCAGAAGACAAACAGTCTGTAGTGGAGTACACTAAGGCTTCATTACAGACTCTAAGAGACCAACCAAGGTGCTCCTGAGGTTCCTCTGGATACCTAAATGCACCAGGGAGGGGCTGGTTATCATTGCCCTCTCACAGAGACAAGAGGAAGGAGGATGATTAGGAAAGCCCCAAGAGGGAAGGAGATATGGTTTACCTTAACTTTATTTTTTTTCCTGCACCACTCCCATCCTCTCTCTTACTAGTGTTAAATTGGGGTACTTGATTTTTGTAGGTTACTTTGTGGACGGTAGGTAGTGTCAAGTAGTAACATTATTTCTCACAAAGTCATATCTCTTAGTCAAGTGATTTTTTTTGTTTGTTTGTTTGTTTGTTTTGTTTGTTGTTTTCTGCTTTTAACTGTCATTTAAATGATATAGGGTTTATTTCAACCCCTACTCATGCCGGAAGTTACCGAGAAGGCATCAGTTTAAGTCTAAACACCCTCCTCCAACTGACTTGGTCAGATTGTCTGCACAGGCCGGCAGTGGTGGCGAACGTCTTTAAACCCGGCACTTGGGAGGCAGAGGCAGGCAGATTTCCGATTCGAGGCCAGCCTGGTCTATAGAGTGAGTTCCAGGACAGCCAGGGCTACACAGATCCTGTCTCAAAAAGAAAAAAAAAAAAAAGATTGTCTGCACAGTAAAAATTGAGCATTGGCTGAGGATTCCCTGATAGTACATGACGATGCTTGACTGGGTAGCTTCTTTAGGTAAGTGATGTATGGAAGCCAAAAATCCCCTTGACCTGTATACTTAGGAGCTTCATTGACTTCAAAAGCATCTGTGAAGGTACAGGACTTCCCAGCACCCAGGTTGTGATTCAGTCATAGTTCTAGTTCAGAGGATCTGATGTCCTCTTTGGGGTTTTGAAGGCACATGTGATACACATACCTAGAAGCAGACAAAAACATTTATATACACAAAATATTTTTTTAAGAGCCTAGAAGTCAACCCATATAGCATGTTCTAAAATTCAGCTTCACACTGCCTTTACTCACAGCACTTATAAGGCAGAGGCAAGCCTATCTCTGAGTTTGAGGTTAGCCAAGTCTACATAGTAAGCCCTCAGGAGAGAGGCTGGTGGATCTCTGAATTCAAGGACAGCCTGGTCAACTGAGTGAATTCCAGGATAGCTAGGGCTACACAGAGAAACCCTGTCTTTAAAAAAAAAAAATCGAATTTTAAATACACAATATTTTCCTTTCCCCTTCTATTCAGAAAGTCTAGAAATCTGTGGAACATGGCCTCCAAACTGGCCCTCAGGATAATTGGAGTTCTATTCCATTGTGGCTGGGCTTACCTGGTTGCTTTCACATAGTGGTAACAACAGAAGAATGAATTATTTTGAGAGATTATTTGTGGTCTTTTACAGGAAAAGTTACCCCAGCAGTCCTGATCGTGTCCATACTAGTATTTGGTTTGATTTGATTTTCACTGTATGTTACTTAAACATTTTAAATTTATGAATCCTTTACCCAGATTTAGCAGTCATGATGTAACCTGAACATCTTTTTTATTTGCACACTTGCTTGTTCCTCTAGCTTGCTGGCATCCTTTACAGAGAAGAGGGAAACAGTTTAGCTTTCTCATACTCCCAGTGTAGCTGGCCTGCCTGTTGCTTTCTGAAGGAAAAGCACTGGAACTCTAGTTGATGAAGTTGTAGCCAGACCCAGCTGGCTTCTGCTCTTCCTGGCTGCAAGATCTCTGTTGGCCCATGTTCCCTCCAGTGGGGGGAAACAGAACTTGAATATATCTCACATTCCCTTAGAAAGAAGGCTGGCTTATTTATCTCCACCTTCACTCATCTAGTTCTAGGGAAGATACAGAGCCTGCAGTACTGCAGAGTCTGAGGTAATGGGGCCGAGAACTTATCGTGTGTGTGGGAGGGGGCAGGTTATGTACAAACTGAGCAGTAAAGGCTTAAGGCTTCTAAGAGCTGCCTTGGATCACAGCCACTGGCCTGGCTCCAGGCAGTGCAGTCTGGCTCATATTATAAGCACTGTTCTCACCAGCTGCAAGAGCCAGTCAGATGGAAAAGTAATCCCATTTGTGCTTCCCCACTGACACAGATTGCACAGTTAAACAGTGCTGTCGTCATGAATGTGAAGTAGCCACTGCTCTAGGACCAGGAGAGGAATGGGCCTTCTCATACTCTTGTTGTATAACCAGTATTTCAGCAGAGATGTTCCTAGGACAGGGTAAGAGCTGCAATTTGATTTTACTGAGAAATTATATGTTTAATTTTTTCTTTTCTTTTTGATATTGTAATGTGATTACATCATTTCTCCTTTGCCTTTCTTTCTCTAGTTCCTCCCATGGGCCTCTCCTTGCTCTCTTTTACAATAATGACCTTTTAAGAGTTGATTGTTTAGATGCATATGTTTAATATATATTTATATATACTCTACTTAATATGTATAAAGTCACTTTTATGTTGTCAGGGTTGACCATTTTGGTATTGGATTTCTTCCACTCTAAGCATTTCTTAGTTGCCTGTAGTTACTTTGTGTAGGATTGAGGCTTCATGTCCTCCTCTCCCCATCCCTGTTAGCATGTCTTTTGTTCTTGTTCAGCTCATGTTTAGGTTGTCATGTTGGTGAGACTTTATAGGTATTGTTTCTGACATTACCAGAAAGCCCCCTGGTCCTCTAGCTCTGAGAAGCTTTTTGCCACCTCTTCCACAATGTTCCATGAGCTTTAAGTGCAGGGGTGTTTTGTAGATATATCCAGTTGGAGTGGGCTCCGTAAGTCTGCATTTCAGTTGCGTGTTATTTTTTTTTTTTTGAAGTGGTCTGTGTTGCATAGAAAAGTTTCCTTGACGAGGAGTGAGGACTGCACTCATCTGTAGGGTTAAAAAATGTTTAGAATGTAGTTAGGGATTAGGCTGTTTTAGTCAGCTTCTCCCAAATCTATGACTTCATGTAGCCCTGGGTAGTTGGCTAGTTTTCTAATGCCAAGCATAATTTTCCTCCTGTTGAACTACGAAGATATGTGTGCTGTGCCTGCCAGTCATTGATGTGTTTCATAGAATCCTAGCTGGATAGGACTGTTGATTGCTTCCCTCCTTTGGAAGCTTGCATGGTGCCTTCTGGTACTGTGAAAAGCTAGTTCTCAGTAAGGAGGCATTCAAGTCAGTTCCAGTTCAGAGGCCTCTGGACCCTGTATCTGAAGTGCTTGATGTCTTCAGAAATAGGGATTTACCATCCACCTCTAAAGCAACCAATAGCAATAACCAAGGCATAGCAATAACATGCATGCATGTTTGGGAGCCTCCTGAACAACTAAAAAGTTGCATGATGTTGGAGTCTTTGTTAGATGGTCTTTGTCTCTAGGAGGGATGAGAACATTTCATTTATGTATATTATTAATAGGTTTTTAAAAAACTGAGTAAGTTAGTAGTGTGATTCTTATGACTTTTTCAGACATTCTTACTGTTGTCATACTCTTCTGTATTTTTCTCCACCCAGCCTCCCTAAGTTACCCTCCCTACCACACACACACAACCCAGATCAGATCACTTATACCTTGTTACTCACCACTCTGTTTCCTCAAACCGTTACCCTGGTAATGGTCCCTTATCCTCCAGTGAGACAGAAGATAAGACGTTTGTCTTTCTGGATCTGGGTTACCCCACTCAGCATGATCTTTTGCAGTTCCGTTCATTTACCTATAAAGTCTTTGTTTTCATTTTTCTGAATTTATTTTTCCAATTATCAGTGTCCCTTACCTCTTTCTTTTTGTTCTTGAGTAGACTGTGTCACTACTTCAACTGCTTTATTCAAATCCTTGTACTTATAGAGAGGTGTTATTCTGTGTCTTTTTTTCCCCCTCTCCCTGACTTCCATGTCTTAAGGATATATGTAAATTTGAATATATTTTTCCTTATGGGCCTGGGGCTAGCCACATTGGCCAGAAGGAAACAAGTTTAAGCTATGTTTGTTCAGGTCTCTTCTCACATACCAAGCTTCAACCGGGAATTGTGCTTCAGATTTTGCCTATAATGATGTCCAAGTCTCCTTGTAAACAGATGGCCAATTACCACAAAGTGTCTCAGTTCTGATTTATTGGGAATGAAAATATTTGGAGATAGCACTACTAGAAATCTGGCTGGAGCCCTAGCTCATGAGCCATGTGATACTTGGTTACATCTGTACTGAGAGCAGGCCTGTTGAGGGATATGAAGTATTACTGTGCTGTCAGCCAAGGCAGAAGAAGCTAATGGTCATTGCTCCTGTGCTTGATGAAGCTACTCTGGATCAGAGCACACCAAGTATGTGCTACTCCACGTGACCACTAGTTGACTTTTGTGTTGTAATGGGTATCATGGTGAAGATGATGATGCCACTGTCTGACCTATGAGGTTGCTGTGAGGGTTAATTAAGCTAATAATAGGTCAAGTCTATAATGTAGAACATAAAGTATCATCAACCCTAGAAGTGAAGAGTTTTTCTAGGCTCTAGGGCCAATTACGTTAACTAGCTAACCAACATTCATAACTGTTCCTTACCTCTCTGGCATTTTGCTGCCTATGTGTTGTAATATCAAGAAAGATGTAAGTCTGAAGAGACAGGGCAGAATTGAGGAGTCACTGGGCTTGTGGGGACTAATGGAACCTGATCTGTAGCAAAATGTGGCTGCTCTCAACCTACTAAAAACTTCTTGGCAGTGGTTATAATGGGCAATTATCCATTGGGATATACACATCAGCTCACAATTTTAAGAGGTAAGGTAGTATCAAAGATGTCCTTGAGAAGATGGCATACTTAATTAATAGTTGGTAAACTTCGGGAAATATGTATGTATATATGTATGTACATGTGCAAGTTTGTTCATTATAATATGTATATTTCCACTAATTCAGAAGTTAAGCACTTGCTACTCAAGCATGAGGACTAAAGTTCAGATCCTCAGAAATTGAATGTCAGATGGGCACAGTGGCCACAGGGGCAAGTTGGCTAGCAAGACTTGCTCACTGATAAGTGAGCTCTAGGCTTGATTGGTGTTTTTTTTTTGTTTGTTTGTTTTTTTGTTTTTTGTTTTGTTTGTTTGTTTTGTTTTTTTGTCTCACACAATGTATACACTTGCCTACACACATTGAAATCCTTTTCACATGGACTCAGGTCAAAGGAAGCACTCACTAGTTTTGTGAAACTTCTAATGCCCCAAGAGCTCTGCTGAAAATGATTTTTCAAAAAAAAATCATTTTTTTGAAAGGAGAACTACTTTATCTGTATGTTGTTATAGTTACTTCTTAATGACCATCTGTCTCAAAAAATATACAGTAAGTATAACCTCTCAGATTGAGAACAATTGTGGGTACCACCTATTTCTCCCCTTTTTATTGTCTTTGTGATACTTGCTTTTTATTACACTAACAACAAGGTGTTAAGCTTTAGAAATTGCAGCACCTTTGAAAGAAATATACTAGAGCCTAACAAAAGACTGATTGCATTGTGTCAGTGCTTGCAGTGACCCTCTCACTTACATGATGTCCTTGAGACACCTTGGTATTAGTACCACACTGTCCACCCTTGCTTCTTCTTTCATCTTATTTCTCTAAACTCAAAACAGGTTATTACAGCATTTCTTTTGGAACAGATTCAGAGTCAGGGTATTCCCTTGGGTCATGAGCATTTAAGGTTGAAAACAATATGTGGAATTAGAGAATTCTGTTCCTTGACTATCTTATAATTCTTGTCTTAGTAAATGTGGCCTTCTGCCCCTTGCTAACAGGTCAGAAGTGAAAGTGGAAAGGGGGGGGCCAGCTTTTTTTGACCTCCTAAGTTGGCTTAAACAGTTGCCTTAACTGTCAGATTCTTAGCTATCATTGTTTTTTCCTCATAAATGCTGCTGTCTGTCTTGCCTAGATCAGTGCCTCTGTTGTCACTGTACTGATGAGACCTGTCTCTACTTCCCTCACCACAGGAGCACATGGAGCATACCTTGTCATCATCAGTACAGTATCTTTTCTCCTTGTCCATGGCTAGAGCAGCAGCCCAGACTTTTTCTATGGCATTGATTAAAGGGTTATTTAATCAACTCAGAATGTCTTGTCAATTGCTAAATGCCACAGACTGCCATGTAGCTCCTGTGAGACACACTGGCTAAGTAAATGACTGAGTCTGATCGTGAAGGTGGGAGGTCACTGCAGTGGAGGTGGATTTTTAATTCCCAGAGCATTTCATTTCCCCGTGGTTGTATATAGGAGTGATAGTAACAGTATTGTGGTGGGTGAGAATGAGAGCCCTGGGCTATTAGCCTGTCTCTTTGCTCCACAGCCTGCCTGCCCCACACTTATTTGCCCACTTGGCACATGTTCAGCATGTAGCATCAGAAGGAGCAGGAGGGCGTATGTGTGTGTTCAAACATTCTTTTGAGACAATTGTATGTTCCATGTTGGCATTGAACTCATGATCTTGCCTCAGCCTTGCACGTTTTGGGATTACAAGCATGTTCTAAGCTTTCTAGGAGAAATCTGATTGTGGCAACCAAACTGGAAGTCTGTCCTTTAGCTTTATTGGAGGCACTCTGTGTCTGTGTGTCTGTCTTCTTCCTCTCCCCTGCCATCCCCTCTTTAAAGGAAAGGAACTAGCATAATCCATGATACTAGCTAGACTAATGCAGTATTTTACCATGCTTACCCTCCAACAAATTGTTCTGAACTCACAGCTCAGTTATCTCTTCGCTTCTGGGTTGCTTTTCACAGGCTGCCTGGCTGGTCTTTTATCATCACCCCCACCAGACTTATGTGAGGTAGATGTATATTTAGTTCCAGCTCTTGGTACCCCTTCGCCATCTCTAGTGCTATGTCAAAGAGATACCAGGTCAAGGTTTTATAGCCATGAAGCCCTTCCTTATCCTACTTACTCTTTTTGAGCTGGGGATCAGAGTGAGAGAGGTTGCTGCTCCTCACCTGTGGTTTATTTATAAACCTTAGTATATTTCATTGGGATGGTTAAATAGACAAGTATGATTTTTTTTAATGAGCCCAGTACCTACTTTTTCATGAGATTTCTTTTCTCAGTTAAACATGTATTATTTGAATATTTACCCAGAGAATGTCTAATAAATGTGAAGCTGTCCAAAGCCAAGTGCATAGCCTTACCTTACTGTTCTCTCTTGTGTACCCCGGCCTAAATAGAAGTGTTAACTTGATTTTGTGCTTTATAATTCACAGATATAAGCAAGGGCTTACATTATCTTATCCCATCACACAGCCAGCATCCTCTAAAGGTCTGTAGGAGAAAGGGCCATGCAAGTTTATGAAACATAGCTTTATTATACCTTCTCTCTGTAGTTCCCAGTGGATTCACTTGCTCCTTATCAGCTCTACTCAGTGCTCTGCCCCTGGTTGTTGATAGTAATATCTATCTTCTGTGCTAGATGGTCACTTTTTTGGGGGTAGGGGGTTTACTGGAATTGTATATACTAGGCATGCACTCTACCACTGAGGTATATCCACCCAGTCCCCTTCTTATTTTATTTTGTGACACAAATCTGACTGAGTTGTTCATATAGGTCTTAAACTTAGCAAAACCACCTTCCTCAGCCTCCAGAGTAGTTGAGATTACTGGCCATCACCACCAAGCCCAAATGTCCGGTCTTAACAGAGATGATTACTAGTAGGGCTCTTTTAGTTGGAGGGTGGAATAGCTCTCCCAGCCACCTTGACCAGATAATACCAACGAAGCCCAATCTTTGGAGTCTGCAGCCAGGGTTACTCATTTCTAGTTTGGCTTATGTGCTGTCTGGTTTTTGATGGGGCTTGTTTTCTTTCTGTGTAGAGTGCCTGGTGAAGAATGTGATGGGATCACTAGCATGTCTACAGAGAGCGGCCCTGGGACACGATTGAGAAATCTGCCAGTAATGGGGGATGGACTAGAAACTTCCCAAATGTCTACAACGCAGGCCCAGGCCCAACCCCAGCCAGCAAATGCAGCCAGCACCAATCCTCCACCCCCAGAGACCTCCAACCCTAACAAGCCCAAGAGGCAGACCAACCAACTGCAATATCTGCTCAGAGTGGTGCTCAAGACACTATGGAAACACCAGTTTGCGTGGCCTTTCCAGCAGCCTGTGGATGCCGTCAAGCTGAACCTCCCTGTGAGTAGCTGTCTGGGTAGGGCCTATGGTTTCCACCACCACCAGTCTCTCCTGGTGAAGGCAGATTCTGCAGAAGGGTAGAGTTGGGTTTGAAGTCATTGAACTCTGAACACCAGTGTCTACAGTGGCCTTTCAGTATATTGTTGTTGTATTTAGACTTGAAAATCAAACAGGAAAGAAAGAGGAAGCTAACTGGGCTAGACATTAACTGATTTCTTAGTTAATTGGGACCCCAGGTAAAGTTATATGGACAAAGTTTAAAAACAGGGTGAGCTGATGTCAGAACCCCAACTAGTACTTCAAGCCTTTTTCTTAGCTGTGGTTGGTCAGCCTGTGCAGAGATGACTGCAACAGCAATCACTTGAAGTACCACTAAAGCACTCCTAAGCTGGGAAAGACCGTAGACTATCTCCTAGGGAGTGATGCATGCAGGCTCTGCGGGTTGAAGGGGATTGCCACTGTCCTCTGGGGATCTCTCCTCCAGTTTACTTGGTCTTGTCTTTCTTGGGGAGTGTCCCATTTGTACATAGCCCTAGCAGACAGCTCTACAATCTGAACTACTATACTGAGCCTCAGTGAATGGTTAGGACAAGTGCTTTCATAGTTCCCTTTAAAGGCCAAGGCTCTCTAAGTTACTCTCTGGTATGTATTAATTTCCATGCGCCCCTGCCCAATTGTGTTATGTGATGGTAGCCATTATACAGGTTGGGTCTATGAGGGCTAGAACTTCTTCATATGGAGTTGGTGGCTTAGCTTCTAATGGGTGTTCAAGTTCTTCAAAATGTGATAACCTACTCTGACCTGTCTAGAAAAATCACAGTTCTAATAACTGTGTTGTCCACTAAATATGTCTTTTGGCTTTAGGAGAAGAGACAAGACACCTGGGTTACGAACTTGTGTGTGTGTGTGTGTGTGTGTGTGTGTGTGTGTGTGTGTGTGTGTGTGTGTGTGTGTGTGTGTGTAGTGCCTACCATTGACTAAGACAGGGTTTCTCTGTGTAGCCCTGGCTGTCCTGGAACTCACTCTGTAGACCAGGCTGGCCTCAAACTCAGAAATCCGCCTGCCTCTGCCTCCCAAGTGCTGGGATTAAAGGCGTGCGCCACCACCGTCTGGCATGGCCACACTTTCTAATCCTTCCTAAACAGTGTACCAATAGGGACCAAACATTTCAGTATATGGGCCTATGGCAGCTATTCTCATTAGACCACCATAGCCAACACTCTTAGGTCAAATAGGATGTAAGGAGCTGGGAGTGGAAGGCAGGTTTCCAAACTTTATGAGAAGAGGGGCAAGGAGAGCTCTTATTGAAGAGGCCAAATAATCACCAGCAAACAGTAGTGCCCAGATTGCTACGTCAGAGAGTCCCACACTATGATGCTGTTGGCTGTTAGAAGACCAATAGCCTTAGAGAGATATGACATAGAAGTCAAACCAGATTGTGATAGTGTGAATGAAATGATGAGGATATGAAACTGCTATTTGAAGAAACTTGGATTTGAGGGAAACCTATGTCCGGGCTAGAATAGAAAATAAGTTTTTTTTAATAGAAAGATTTAATAGGGGCAGAGGCACAGAATCATGAAGGCGTAAAGTCCAACCAATGTAAGAGATTCCTAGGGGACTCAGGTGAGTTCACAGGAACATGCTGGGATTCCTAAAGGACTCAAGTGAGGTTATGGGAATATCCTGGCCAGTAAGTAAGTATATGGTAGATGGTGCCTGTCTGTTACAATCTGTCAGGTGCAGAGCTGGAACTCCTTAAGGTGAACCTGAATTCCCCTCTTTCGGATGATGTGCATCCTACCTCTCTTTTGTTACCACATTTAGCAGCCTTTTTAAAAATGAAGGGACAGAGTCCTAGGCTGGCCTTGAACTTGTTATAGAGTCAGGTCTGGTCCTTTTACTGTATACCCTCCTAAGGTTTGAACTGCAGGTATGTACCTCTACTGATGTCTTCAAAGAAAGGTTGCTGAACAAGAGGAATCTCAAGACCGTTAATCTGAATAGACCTGGGGGCTAATCAGCTGGTGCCATAAGAGCTCATACTTTTTCAGAACTATTAGAAAGCCGCCTTCCAGGCCCCCCTTTTGTGTTTTCTGGGGCCCCTATGTCTTCACATGCAGTTTGACCTTTTGTCCTCCCTTAAGCCCATTGCCTTAGCTCTTCCGTTCTTTCCCCCAGCATTCTTTTATCCCACTGCTCTTCAGCTTGCCCTTTAATGCTGTCCTTCTGTCTTTGAGCCACTTGAAACACAGCCAATGCAGGTCTAAACACTGTTCTCAGAGTTTTGTCCACAGAATAAAAATATTTAGATTTCCATAGGTGTTAGTTTATTGTTTTTAGTTCTCTAAGGAAGGGGGGAGACAGCATGAAATGTTAGAAGGTCTGATTTTTAGTTGCCCTTTGACCTGGGTGTATAGATGCAGCCTTTACCAGAGCAAGACGCTTGAATGTGCCTCCTCTTGCATAGACAATAAGTAGCCCTTTCTTTCTGGGTGTCAGCACATCTCAAAACTTCATTGCCTACTTTAATTTTGGAACAGTACCTTGATGCTCTCCTCTTTCCCTCTACCCCCAAGAACTGCTTTTTAAAATGCTGTGTGCCTTTCCTGATACTTACAAGGAAGGGATATTTTAACACTCCCAAAGAGAAGGGGAGCTTATAAGGCTCCACCCCTACCTGAGGAGATAGTACCAGTTGGCTGCTGAGAGGAAGGAGAATCAGTTTTCTTTGGGGATTTGTCTACTGGGAGGTTGCTGATGCCCCTAACAGTCCCACCCATGCACATACAGGCATCACTACTTTGACTTAGTGGAATGTTTAAAAAGGAAAACAAGGAGGCCTTGATGAGGGGATTGGGAGATGAAGGCAGATATTGATCAAAATACACTGTGTATACACTAAATTATCTTTTTTGTTTTATGTAAAAAGAAAGTATTTGTTCCCCCTCTCCCCCCGTGAAGACAACCTGTTAGCTTGTATATTACCCTGTCCAGATTGCCATCCAGTATTTAGGAATCTGCCCACTACTCACTTGACATTCAGTTCTTCATTGACACCATGGGAAAATCTTTGGCTGTGGAGTTACTAAGGCATAGAGAGCTCACATGCCCAAGCAGCCATGGCTGCCCCAGTAACACTGGCCTTTGATTTCTCTGCTCCTCAGGATTACTATAAGATCATTAAAACACCCATGGATATGGGAACAATAAAGAAGCGCTTGGAAAACAACTATTACTGGAATGCTCAGGAATGTATCCAGGACTTCAACACTATGTTTACAAATTGTTACATCTATAACAAGGTGAGACGTTGGGGGCAGAGGTCCAGTTCCCCTGCTTAGGAAGAAGGGGAAGTAAAAATAGGGATACTTGTCAGGAGCCTTAAGGGCGGGCAGGGTCGGAGGGATAGCTGGGCTGTAAGTATGACAGCAAGAGACTCCCAGAAGTAGGATAATGGGACATGTAATTGTGCATAGGATTGGGTGTTTCTTTTGTGGGGAGGAGGGCATTATCCTTGTTAGCCTGAAGCATCTGCCTCAAGTACCCTGGGGTTTTTATTTTAGTTCTTGAGCATGTCTAATAGAGAATGTATGAGGACAGATGATACCAGATGGTCCATTGGGATGGTGTAAATTTTCAGGTAAAAGAGCCTGCACAACTTAGAGTTTTGCAGAGGTGTGCTCAGGCACAAACCTTGATGTGAGAGGGTACAGTGGGGCTAGCTGCAGACCCCAGCTGTTCTGTGGGTCACAGTCTCCTGGAACTGTGGACATGGCCATAAAATCCAGTGTCCTCCTGGTCTTACATACAGACCCACGGGTCACTTCTAACCCCGTACGTAGCCAAACCTTTCGGCTCGGCTGTGCCATGAAGCCAGATCATTTGTTTACAGTTCAGACCACAGATGTGATTAAAACCAACCCTTTCAAATAGAACGACTCTGGAGGAGACACTATACAGAACTCAGCTTTGACCTCTGCTCGTGTAGTGGGTAAAATTGCCCAGAAGAGATGGGTAGGGTAGTTTCTTGAAGTTTACTGTGTTTTGTAAAGCTTTAGTTCTCACCACTTAGGTGGAAATTAAAATGTACAGACTAGGCCCCTCAGTTAGAGCTGAACGGGGACAGCATGTTCTGGACGTGGTGACAGAGTGGGGATCCATAAGGCAATGTGATGAGGGCTTTGTTCAAACCTCACTGAGCTGCCATTGGGGTACATTAGGGAGCACTGTTGGAAAAGTCCTAAAAAGTATTCATCACCAAAAAAAATGCTGTGTAATTTAAGTATTTCTAGTGAGTTTGTTTGAGTTGTATCTGAAGAAGTCCAAAAGTAAAGGAGGGCCTCCTGTAAGGAAATTGACTGAGGTGGTAGGTACATAAGGCACAAGGATAGTTTCTTGGAGCTTAAAACGGAAGGGAGATTCAGGTGGATAGGTCTTGTTAGGAATACCAAGTGGCATAACCATTATGGCCCCTGGAGTCCATATCATGGAAGGAGCCTGGGTACAATGCTCCATGTGTTGGGGCATGGGGTGGCCTTTGTGTCCCGTCCACAGAGATGGGGAAGAAGGGGCCTTCCAGCTCTACCCCACCTGTTTCCTCATCCAGCCTGGAGGATGACATCGTCTTAATGGCAGAAGCTCTGGAGAAGCTCTTCTTGCAAAAAATCAATGAACTGCCTACAGAAGAAACTGAGATCATGATAGTCCAGGCAAAAAGGAAGAGGACGAGGGAGGAAAGAAACAGGTAGTTGTGTTTCTCCCTCATCTTTGCCTACTTACCAAGTTTAGTAAAAGCTAGTGATTACAGGGAGTTAGGTGGTGACAGCAAATATTTCATTGCTGTTGTTTGAACAGGGTGGGTTTAGTTCCAGTATTATCTATGCTCCCAGGAGGTCCCGTGGGTCTGAAGTCTCCCCTTGGCAAAAGTCATTGGGCCCTGAGTGTATAAAGGAACTTAGGTATAAAAGAAAGCTTGGCTTTTCCAAGCATTTGGTGTTTGAATTCTTTACCTTTAGTGCTGTAAATGCTTATTGCTTTTCTCTCAATTTTATTATTTATTAGTTATTTTGTGGTGCTAAAACTCAAATCTAGCACAACTCACATGGTTAGGCAAGTATTCACCACGAGCTTCACAACCCAGCCTTGCTTTTCTGTTTAGAATAAAGAAATTATTCTGACAGAAGCTGTTGTAACTTATGTCCCAATCTTTAAGGTTTGTTACCTAAATTCCCTTAATGCCAGTCATGTTTGCCTCTGGTGCTCACTCATCTGAAGCCAGTCACTTAATTCTTCCTGCTGCCAGTTCCCAACTGCAACCACTACTAACAAAACTCAAGCAGCCATCTGCAAAGTTTGCTATTAACAGATACTATGTCCTGTACTTAACAGTTCTGAGCTGCAAAAGGGTGACAGTTTTCGGGGGCTCCTGGTTGTTAGTTGTTTGTTTCTTTGAAGAGATGCTTTTAGCCTGGCCTATCATTCCTCTAAAGTGGCAAAGACACGGGGGACCACTGAATCCAAAGTAGCTCTTGGAATTACCAAAGAAAGCCAGTCATTGAAATGTATGTTCCCAGTCCCTTTTCCTCTCCCTCCCTTCCACTCTCTACTTCCCTCTTGGCCTCCACCCCGCCTCCCCCTCCTTCCCTCTGTTAACTCAGACTCAAAATCTTCATGCCTCTTGAGTATTGTTATTACAGATATTCACTAATACAACTTTTGGCAGGTACACATATTAAATCACATCCTTATCCATAACATGCATAACTCCTTACTTTCTGGGACTAACAGTTTTGATTATTTGACTATAGAGCAGGCATGGGAATCAGTCCTGGAAGATGCCAGGGCTTGTTCATTAGAAAGAAAATGGGAAACTCATTAGAACCTCCTCTCCTCCTTCATATGGTTCCTGGACAGTGCTCTACAGCCTACAGAACTAGAATACTTTTTCTTCCCTACCTCCCCCCCCCCCCAGGGTTTTTATTGACATAGCCCAGGCTGGCCCAAAGCCTTAATCCTTGTACCTTGACTCCTCACTTCCAAGATTACAGGCTTTAAAAGAACTTGTTTTATAGAGTGTTGGGTTTTTTTTTTTTTTTCTTCTTCTTATTCTTCTTCTTCTTTCTTCATGTCATTCCGTCTGCATGTAAAGGATTTGGGCAGTACAATCCTTTGTTTTTAATTCTGATTTGGTGTGCCATGTAACTATTTTTGTGTGGAAGTTATGGTACAGTTGCAGGGAAACAACCTGGGTAGTCAAAATTGTCCATAGTCCCCAGTAGTTCTGAGCATTGAGATCAACCTAGTTTTCAGAAACTCTGCAAGGCTGGCTGCTGCCAGATCCTGCCAAAAGTACTCTGAAGGAAATGAGGGCAGCTGTTTGGATTCCCCAAGGAACATTTTTTATGATTTTCAATGTGCAACTTTGGTGCTAACACAGTCTAAGTTTGCTACTTTTTAGCCTGGGCTTCCCTTCTTATGACAGTCGTATCTGAGTGAGGAGTTGCCACCAAGGACACCTCAGGAAATGTAGCACGATACTGCTTTCCCCTCAACCCTGGGGACATGGGGATATGTTTGGGCACAGTGATACCTGGAGTGTTCCAGATGGTTGGATAATCTTATCATTAAACAAACCTGTATGGGTGTTTGTCAGGTTCAGCCAGTGATGCTAGCATATTTTTTAAAATTTCCTATCCTTTTTATGATTGGTAGGACAGCAAAGCCTGGTGTATCCACGGTACCAAACACAACTCAAGCATCAACTTCTCCACAAACCCAGACGCCTCAGCAGAACCCTCTCCACCTGTGCAGGCCAAACTCACCCCTTTCCTGCTGTTACCCCAGACCTCATTGCGCAGCCCTGTTATGACAATGGTGCCCCCCCAGCCCACTTCAGACTCCTTCACCGGTACCCCCCCAGCCACCACCACCACCTGCTCCAGTTCCACAGCCTGTGCAGAGTCACCGCCTATCATGCGACTTACCCCACAGCTACGAAGTTGAGCATCCTGGGCACTGGTGGAGTGCTGCCACCAGAAACGGCTGCCAGGATTCTATAGTTGTTTCTTCTATGGGCTGTGTGGTCAAGCCAGGAAAACTTCAGGAGGTTCTATGGCCTCTAAGGGAGCAAATACTCTATTCAGTTTTGTGTTTTTCTCCTGTTGCTGGCTGGTTCTATTCAGCTGTGGAGAACAGTGATGTGTGACAGGGTCTCCATGCAGGTTACACCTTTGGGCCTGTCCTGAGTATTGGGATCCTAGTCAGGGCTTGGTCAGAGTGATCCTGAAGAGCAACTGTAACCAGCCAGCGCCTTGATTGAGACTTTTGTGCCTGTGCTCATGCAGACAAAGAAAGGGTGAAGAGAAAGCAGATACCATACCCCCCACAACCATCGACCCCATTCAGAGCCGCCCTCATTGGCCCCAGAGCCTAAGACAGCCAAGCTGGGGGGGTCCTCGCCGGAGAGCAGCAGACCTGTGAAGCCCCCAAAGAAGGATGTACCAGACTCACAGCAGCATCCAGGGCCAGAGAGAGCAGCAAGATCTCTGAGCAGCTGAAGTGCTGCAGTGGCATCCTCAAGGAGATGTTTGCCAAGAAACATGCTGGCCTATGCCTGGCCTTTCTACAAGCCTGTGGATGTGGAGGCACTGGTCTGCACGACTAATACTGTGACATCATTAAACATCCCATGGAACATGAGCACAATCAAGGGTTAGCTACCAGGACCCTGGGATGGTGGTCAGAAACAGGATTTTCTCCTAGACTAATCCAGTAAAGTTTTGGGTGACCCCGCTGAAGGTTCATGTGTTGAAATGAACACTAACCTAGAGTGCTTGGTTTCAGGTTTCTGCCTCTTTCCTTGGTGTAAAGAGATGTAAGATGCATACTCCAAGGCTCTCTCAGTGCCCCTGTACTTCTTTGCACCTGGCAGATGGTCTAGGAAACGCTGGGTACTCTGGGCTTAATGTGTTGGAAGAAAGGCTTTGCTCTTTCATCTGTAGAAGGCACAGCACTATCTACTACATCATCACCAAAGTATTTTATTTAAGGACTTTATAATTTTTTCTCCTGGAAGTAGAAAAATATTGCTCAAAAACAGGAGACAATAGCTGTGTCCAACTTGTATCTTTTCTGTATCTTTCAGTACAAGCACATGCAAGATTGAACTCTGTGTTTTATTTTCTCATCAGTTCTGGTGTAATCTTTTCTGGGATTCTGTGTGTTCAGTTTCCCTTTAGACATTGTACTGACCTCAGTAGGTAAGCTTGGTATGAACAATCATTTCCTAGCCCTGAGACTTGGCAGCTATATCTCCGTACCTGTCTTGTGCTGAGAACTGGAGTGATAGCCTATTGTTCCTCTTTATCCCCATAATCCATACTCTATCTGGATTCGACTGAGAGCCACTAAGAAAGCCACCTTGTTTCCACAGTAGCCATCAGTGTGTGTGTGTGTGGTGTGTGTGTGTGTGTGTGTACCAAAACACCCATATACACACAGCATTCAAACACGACAGAATGTCTAACTAGGACCTATTTTGTATTTGCAGTCTAAACTAGAGTCCCGGGAGTACAGGGATGCCCAGGAATTTGGTGGCTGATGTGCGATTGATGTTCTCCACTGCTACAAGTATAACCCCCCTGACCATGATAGTAGCCATGGCTCGAAAACTCCAGGTAAGGCTCCAACGTTAGCCAGTACCTTGTCTAGGCCTTGGCAGGTGTTATTCTGTCACTTCACTCATAATAATACAGTGTGGCTTGGAGGATTTTTTTTTGTTTGTTTGTTTTTGAGATAAGGTCTCTCTTATGTAGACCTGGCTGTTCTGGAACTCTCAACGTAGACCAGCTAGCATCAGACTAGCAGAGATCCTCCTGCCCTACTCCTGAGCCATATGTAACTCACCGAATACATACATTTAAGTTAGGGGTCATTATCTTACATGTGAGCAGCTGGTTCTGTCTGTTTGTCTCTCTCTCCCCCCCTCCCCCAAGCAAACCTGGGGGCGGCTTTTATTTAAAGAAAGGTACGTACCTAAATTTACAGAGACCTGTAAGGTGCAAGTGTTTTAAACCATTTAGGCCATCTCTATAATGCCCAGACCTGCCTTTTAAACGAAACTATAAGATCTTAATTCCAGCCATTTTCTTTAGTTCATGGGTTGCTACTTCTCTCAGGTCAGTGGTCCTGCTATTATGAAGGAGCGGTATGTTGGTTGTGGTTCTCAAGACGTCTTGGGTCTGCTTACATAGCAATCTCTAGGTGGTCCCAGGGCAGAGATTTGCAAAGCTTTTTGGTGACTCATTGATCTTTGTCACACAGAGGTCACTAGAACTTTAGTGATTCCCTGCCTGCATACTATTTTGTTAGTGTGTCACCATGAGAGCATCTTTTCTCCTTTCACCAGAGTTAAGGCATTTTTGACATTTAGTTTCTGTTGATGGGTTGCCTTCAGTTCAGAGAACATGTTAGATTCAAGGTAGCTTGACTGTTCTTTGTTGTTAGTGTTGACCTGGCTCTTAAAATTCAAATGCATAATCAAAATCTATTGGGATTTGTTTGTTTGGTTGGTTTTGTTTGTTTTACATTTATTTGTATGGGTGGTTTGACTGTGAGATGTCTGGGGCTTGCAGAGTCTAAAAGAGGGTAGTAGATCCTCTAGACTGGAGTTGTAAGCTTCCAGCCTCCTTAAAGGTGCTAAAGACCAAAGAATCTCCTGCCAAGAACTTCCAGTGCTGTAACCACTGAGCGATCTCTTCCAGCACCTGAAAGGTTGTGTTTGGTTTGGTTTGGTTGGTTGGTTTGGTTTTTGTATATGTTTAGTTGGTTTTTGGTGTGTGTTTGTTTAAAATCTTCCTTAGTTTTTTGCTTGTTTGTTTGTTTGTTTTAAGACCTGTACTGGGCTCTAGCATTCCCTCTCCAGTTTGTGTTATTTATCCTTTGGCTTCATTTTTTAAAAAAGGCAGCCCTTTCACCATTTATATTTGCTTTTACTAGTCTTTATGTGGGATTTGGGCTTTTAAATTTTGCTACAATTTTTTAAAATATATAAAAGTGAATGTATTTGAACTATACTCTTGTTGTCTATTTCTGGCTAGTCCTACCTCTGCATTCTGAGTGCTGGAATTAAAGATAGGTTAAACCATACTCAGCTGACTGCAATTCTTAAACAGGACCACCAAGTGGCAGTGTACTTGGGTCTTGGGACCTCTCCTCTTGCTCACTGTTTCTTGAGAACCCAGGGTAGGGTTTGCCCATTTTTACTCCTGTTGCAGAAACTGCAGAGTTCAAATTCAGATACCTGCCAGCAAGGAAAAAAATAACTGTCTTGAAGACTTACTACTAAAGAAGGGAAAGAAAAAACACTATGTCTAGCTGCCCCCCCCCCAATCTGATTTTCTTTTTCCTGTCTTTCTGATATTGCCACTATTTCCTCTTTATAATTTCTACTCTGAAGGATTTGGCTTTACATTTTGGTGTCTTGTTTAAAAGTTTTCTTTTGTGTACCCTTCTCCTCTTAGTGGACGAATCTGTTCAAGCATGTCATTTTTATTATGATCACCAAGCTATCTGTCTCTTAGCAACCTCCAAAGATGAGTTCTTCATAGGCATTGACTTAATAACAAGCTTGACTTAGAGGAGATGGCTATTTTCGAGCGGAATCCACTTGAGGCAGGGGTGGAAAGTTCTTTGCATTATCTTAGTGTTCTTTTGCCAGGCAAGTTTTTAGTCTGGAAGGCAGTTGTCTTTTTAGCATCTTTGGATTTCATATTCTTTTTTCTACAAATGTCCCCTATCACAGAATACTATAAGTAGACAGAAAGGGGACACAAAGCTTTTACTTTGTTTACTTCTTTAAGAAGTATTGGGGGGGGCTGAAGAAATGAGTTAAGAGTGCATTCTGTGCATCACGAGGTCTAGAAATTTGGATCTCAGAATCTGCATAATAAGCCAGGCATCCTGTACATGCTTATAATCCCAGTTTTTAGGGGGATGAAGAAAGCAGCATGACTAGCCCTTGCTACCTTATTATCTAGCCAAGAATACATGAGCCCCAGGTTTCAAGAGAGTCCTTTCTCAAAGAAATAGGTAGCCAGACAGTGGTGGCCCACACCTTTAAATCCCAGCACTGGGAAGCAGAGGCAGACAGAGTTCTGAGTCGACGCCAGCCTGGTCTACAGAATAAGTTCCAGGACAGCCAGGGCTACACAGAGAGACCCTGTTTCGAAAAACAAAAATTTAAAAATAAAATAAAAAAAGTAGACGATAAAGGAGGACACCTGATGCCCTCTTCAGGTCTCTATGCATACAGGTATGCATGCCTATTTTCTCTACATAGGCATATGCCCACACAGATACATACATGCAAAAACAATTTTTTAAAAAGATTCATTCATTCCTTTATTTGCCTGTTTGCTTATTTTATTATGTATGCAATGTTGTGCCTGCATGTATGCCTGCCTGCAAGTCAAAAGAGGGCACCAGATCTCAGAAATAGATGAGCCACCATGTGGGTTGCCTGGGAACTGAACTTAGGACTTCTTGAAGAGAAGCTAGTGCTCTCAACCTCTTGAGCCATCTCTCCAACCCTAAACACAATTAAAAAAAATTTTATTGAGGCCAACTTAGGTTTTTTAATTAGGCTATACTGCAGGAATAGAATTTACTTGGAAAGTTATGTAGAAAAGGATCTCTTCCTTTCCCCTTCATTTCAGAAGATTTATAGTAACTGTGGCCCATGTGCTTACAGGACTTTAATATGTTGAGGGGTGTCACAAATTCCTTGTGATTGTAATTGTTTAATAGGGAGAAAGAAACGGGAAAGATATTTGGCTCCTGTTTCAGGTCCCAGAGGCAGGCAGGTTTTGTTATGTGTGGCATGCTTGTTCAAGCTTCATCCAAGCATATCTGAACTTTCAATTTTGTACCCTAAAATTTTACATGGATTTCTACTTCCAACCTTGGCTTCTGGGCTGGTTCATCTGACACTGTGGCCTCCTAGCATCTGAATTTGTACTGAGAGGACTTTTATGTTTTCTTTATTTATCACATACAGCCTAGCCAAGGTAAGCCTGCTCAGTATTCTGACACACACATGCATGCATGCATGCATGCACACAGTTTACCTACAGGGATTGGACTCTCTGCATATATGTTTTGTGACACCATCAATATTGGATCCTTACTGGGACTCCTGGTTACTCTGTTGTTGCTCTGTGTCATGGAGATCCTGCAGCTTTGGATCAGCAGGACTGGCTCAAGTGTTTGTATAGTATACTGAGTTTGGGATGGGCATACTCAGTGCCCTGGATGTGAGCCTGGGAGGTAGCTGAGCTGGTCAGCACACTGGCTATCTATCCCTTATTTGTACTACCAGGGTGAGTTCTAGAGAACTCACTCCAGCTAGGCCTCCTCATGCCACTTCAGCAGGAGAGTCAGGGACAGCTTTCATGCCCTCCGGTGCTCACTTGTTCCCAACATCTCCAAAGCCAGCTTCACTGTGCTGCCCAGTCAAGGCTACTCTCCCAAGTGCTGCAGCCTGGAAGAGGTAGGGGAAGGGGGTAGGGTGTGGTTGGAGGGTTATTCCATTCTTAAAGCAGGTCTTAATCTTTCTGGGAAGCTGTGTCTATTCTGTGAGTTGTTGGATTGGCTGTGGAGTCCCCACCATGGGGGAGGGGTGCAGATTGCCAGTTGGTTGGCTGTGTGTGATATGATTTCTAGGAACACGGGCAGGGAATATTGCTCTATGAGTTCTGTAACTCCATGTAACTGTCCAGGTAGTGTGAGAGTCTCTTAAAGTGTGTTTCTGTGTTCAGGATACCTGTGACTTCTGCTCTGATTGGTTATACCTCACGAGGTAACCCTTCCCTAAGCCTGTCGTAAGCACCCTACATCACTAGCCAGCATTTCTAGAGATTCATGAGCCAGGGGCTTGTTCAGTTACATACATGGACCACTCTGAGTAATAGGGAGGCAGGTGCAGACACATGTACACTCTACTGGGGATACTCAACTCAGAGCCTTTGCCAGTCTTTTCTGTATATAGGAGGCCAGCGAAACCTCATGTCAGAGAACCTGGTAGGAAGGAGGTTTGGGAATGTTCTCTGGGGATCTTGATCATGAGCTAACACTTACTGAGCACCCTCAAATTAAAGTTTTCAGAAGAACTATTTTTTTACTTTGGTAACTGTTTCCTCCAGGGAATGAATAGCAACATCTCTTGTGTGCACAAAAACAGAGATATATTTATCCTATAACTCTTTTCCTGTTGATTTGATCCCAGGCATTCCTGAGTCTGAGTACCACATAAGCATGGCTTTTTCTCCTCAGGATGTGTTTGAAATGCGCTTTGCCAAGATGCCTGATGAGCCTGAAGAGCCGGTTGTTATGGTGTCCTCCCTGCAGTGCCACCCCCTACAAAGGTGGTAGCCCCGCCCTCATCTAGTGACAGCAGCAGTGATAGTTCCTCCGACAGTGACAGTTCCTCTGACGACTCCGAGGAAGAGCGAGCCCAGAGGCTGGCTGAGCTCCAGGAACAGGTGAGGGAATCTGTGGTTTTATGTACAGAAGCCAGGATAGTAGTCTCTCACAGGTTTCTAAGAGATGTTCTTAACACTACCTCTTTAAAGATCTCCTTGTGGCATTTCCTCTTTCTCAATGGCATGTTAATCCTATAGATGTATATGCTGTGTGTTTTGAGTAGGAATGAGATATGGACATTTTCTATGAGACTAGGCTTCAGGATCCTGGAGCTGTTTGCCTATAATAATCTTACCTTTGAGTTAGTCACCAAGCCCTAGGACTAAGATAGCCAGGAGATTTAGCATCTGTCAGGTCATTCCATTCAACTTCTCTGTTGTGGAGGACTGTAGCACTCCTTGGAGATCAAGGAGTGGGTAAGCACTTTAGGGATCTCGTTAATGTGGCAGGTCATGGCTGGAAGCCAGCATGTCCTCTGCTTCTACCGTACCCACAGCTTAACACTCAAGTATAAATTTGTAGCATGATACAGAGCCATCCTCCAGGGTTTAGGTAGTGGGAAGAACATTTAGTCCTGGTAGTAGGGGGTTAGTTTGCATTTGAGGCATGTTCCCACTTTATAACCCTGGCTGGCCAGGAACTCAAAAGAAGAGATCCACCTACCTCTGCCTCTCAGATGTGGGAAGGGACTGATTATAGGCCTGTGCCATCATGCCTGGCCTGGTTGTGATTCCATTCCTCTCCTCTCCTCTCCTCTCCTCTCCTCTCCTCTCCTCTCCTCTCCCTCCCCTCCCCTCCCCTCCCCTCCCCTCCCCTCCCCTCCCCTCCCCTCCCCTCCCCTCCCCTCCCCTCCCCTCCCCTCCCCTCCCCTCCCCTCCCCTCCCCCTCCCCTCCCCTCCCCTCCCCTCCCTCCCCTCCCCTCCCCTCCCCTCCCCTCCCCTCCCCTCCCCTCCCCTCCCCTCCTCCCCCTCCCCCTCCCCCCTGTTCCCCCCCATCCCCATTTGCTCCACAGCTCAAAGCCGTGCATGAGCAGCTTGCAGCCCTCTCACAGCCCCAAGCAGAACAAACCAAAGAAAAAGGAGAAGGACAAGAAGGAAAAGAAAAAGGAAAAGCACAAAAAGAAAGAAGAAGTGGAGGAAAATAAAAAAAGCAAAACCAGGAACTTCCTCCCAAAAAGACAAAGAAAAATAACAGCAGCAACAGCAATGTGAGGTCTGTGTTTCTCAGGTTTTCTATCTTTGGGAGTGGTGATCCCAAAAAAATCCTTTGTAGGGAGGAAGACCACCCTGTTGGCTTCCGTCATCAGTCTGGGTTGGTGCCCTATCATAAGCTCTTAGTCGTTCCTTCTCCCTTAGTTTTTTTCCCTTAATGAGCTTTGGTAACTTACTGCTTGACCAGAGAGGGTACAGTGGGCAGCTGTCATGCAGCTACAGCTTCTGTAGCCTGCCAAAGTTTACTCTGGTCTTTCTGATTGCAAGCAGCCTTAAATCCCATTCCTTATTGGGTGTGGGAAGCCAAACAACGCCCACCCTGCAGTATACACCTAACCACATACATTCTCAGGGGGTTGTGCAGTTTTCCTCAGGGGACCCATTCTTAACTGTATATATCATCCCTTCATAGCAGAAGGAACCAGCACCCACGAAGACCAAGCCTCCTCCCACATATGAATCAGAAGAAGAGGACAAGTGTAAACCCATGTCTTATGAGGAGAAGCGGCAGCTAAGTCTAGATATCAACAAGCTTCCTGGTGAGAAGCTAGGCCGTGTAGTACACATAATTCAGTCAAGGGAGCCATCACTTAAAAACTCCAACCCTGATGAGATTGAGATTGACTTTGAGACCTTAAAGCCATCTACACTACGAGAGTTGGAGCGATATGTCACCTCTTGTTTGCGGAAGAAAAGGAAACCTCAAGGTATAATCGAACTCCTTCCCATGGAAACCCTCAGTTACCCTCTTCTAACTTAGCACTCTGCAATGAAGCCCCACTTCCCCCCCACACAGACAGTTATGCGTTTAGAAACCTCAAGAATGATACTTCATTAGACCCTGGATTGTTACTCATTTCTGGATCTCTGGTGGCTGGCTGAAACCTACCTGAATCAGCTGGTTTTTTTAGCCTTGCTCTAAACAGCAGCTGTTTTCATCTCTGGTTGTTAGCCATACAGTCTTCTCCAGAAATGATCTCCCACCTGTGTTGAGGTGAGGCCAGGAGGGAAGGAGTGTCTGGATGTCCTATTAGTGTGTGTACTGATGTTCGTTCAGTACTGAGCCTCGATTTGCTAGCAGAGGTGACACCTACCCCATCCCTGCCATCAGCCTTCCAGATATCTCTTCCATCTTATATATGCCTCACATTGGCCTGTAAATTTCCCCCTTAGTACTAGAGGGTTTATTTAGCTTACGATGTATGTCAAAATATTTTATATACTGCTTTCTTGGTCCATGCTAACTTCTAGGTCCTCAGAACTTTGTTCTGAATCTGATGTTTGGTGACATCATATGGGCTTTACTTTTGCAACTTAACAGGAAAGCTTTGAGAACCCTGGAGCTCTTCGCTTGTTTTGCTGTGCTCTGGACACAGCAAATAACCTATATGAAGAAATTACTGCTCTGCCTGGTCTTCTGAGTCCATGAGAAACCATTCAGAGGGTGTTATAAAAGAGCTTGATGAGGCCTTGAAATTGTAGCACAATGCTATGTTTCAGCTAGTGTGTAGTAGGCTACCAGTCAGAACCTTAGAGCTACTCAGGATCTGGGTTGGTAGTCATTGTTAGGAGCAGTCTTTAAGCCTACGGGGTTCAGACTTCCTACTGGTCCTTCCTCTGGGTAGTTGGGAATACACTGTGGCT
Organism: Arvicanthis niloticus; assembly: GCF_011762505.2. NCBI lineage: Eukaryota > Metazoa > Chordata > Mammalia > Rodentia > Muridae > Arvicanthis > Arvicanthis niloticus. Next base: position 4,019,659 of record NC_133429.1, on the reverse strand, counting down.
AACAGCAACTGTCTGGGTTGGTATCCTTTCTGATACAGTTCTGTTACTTGGGTTGCAGCTGAAAAAGTTGATGTGATTGCTGGTTCTTCCAAGATGAAGGGCTTCTCATCCTCTGAGTCGGAGAGCACCAGCGAATCTAGCTCCTCTGACAGTGAAGACTCTGAAACAGGTTAGCTGGCTCCTGTTTAAGCATCTTATCAAACTACCCCACTCATCCCTGGTACTATCTCAGTCCCTTGTCTAGCCCAGAGTTGATGGCCACTGAGAACTGCCTGGGCTCTTCATGATAAGCTTCTCCCTGCAGGGTGGCAAGATGCCCTGTGTAGCAGCACTCTGTTCTCTCCATCTGGGTAGTGGGTAAGCCTTGAGGACTGCAGGTGTTGGGGCCCCATCCACCTTGAGTTGGAATGTCCCCACTCTCCTTCCAGTATTCTGGCCTTACAGTTGGCATGGGAACAAATCTGGCACATTTCAGCAGATTAGAGCCAAGCCACCTATAGTTGACAGCCTGCCTGATCAGTCTGTTTTGAGTTCTGTTGTCTGTAGCCTGAGCTTGAACTATGGAAATTGCCATTTTCTTCTTCTCCACAGTGTGCTTACTGCTGTTTTGTGTTGTCTGTTCCCAGATCTGCTCTAACTACATTTATGTCCTGCTCTTCTACTGATCCCTGTGCTCTGTGGGCCTATATAATGGTGTTTAGTTGCTTTTTTCGAGCACCAGTTACAGAGCTGGGGGTGAGGGCAGGTGGTAATGATGAGAACAGGCTGCCTTCCCAGAGGTGCACTTTTTTTTGTTGTTCTCGGAGGAGCGGGTGCTCCTATTGACCTCAAGGGAAAGTAGGAAAGAAGGTACAGTGTACCTAGGTTGTCTGACACATGGCTCATGTGTGTTACCCCTGGGCAGGTCAGGTTCCATTTGCTGATACAGTCCACCTATGAGCCAGCCCTGGGGGCTCAAGTGGTCTAGGATGTATGAAGCTTATAGTTAGAAGTGAGCCTGTGGATGAAAAGGCTCCTGGCAGTCTTCTGTGGACCTTTAACTTGTGGAGGAATGACCTGATCATGTCAAGGAAGGCAAGGCTCCGTTACAGAAGCAGTGACGAGCTTTGTTATTTCAAGCTGCACATACAGAGACTGGAGTTAGGGGGAGAAGACATCTTGTGGGCCATGGAATAGGCTTGGGCCTTCCCAGGACAGTTATTTGTACTGCCTTGTTTTTGATGAGCAGTGTATTTACAAAGAAAATGTAATGCATTAAATGGTTTTGTTCTGCGTTTGTTCTGTAGCATGTGCAAATTAGCTGGTCTCACAACTCCCCTATATATTCTTCTCCCTGTTTATTCTAAAATACCTTGCCTTGCTTTCCCATGAACCAGCAGGGGGAGCTGCATCCTAGGCCTGCTGAGAAGGGCTGGCCCTGAGCCATTCCTTGAACTGGGGCTACCGCCTGGGCAGGGTGAATGGGGTGAATAGATGTATTCTTGGGGCTCCATTAGCATTCTTGGTGGCCACTGACTTTTCACTTTCATTGCCAGCCAAGCTTTAGATTTGCCTTTCCTCTGTTTTCTTTCTCTTTTTGGGGGGATGGTGGTGGGGCGGGGGACTGCCTGTATTTTCTAGATTGTTCCTCCTAAGATTTTGCAATCTTCTAAGAATCCAAGTGTTCAAATGATAATCCCAGAGACTGACCCTGACCTGATGCTAAACATCTTGGCTTACCTTTGGGATCTTAGAGGACTGTGACCCCTCGCACACAAGTATTTGAGGCCACTGCCCCACAGCCCTCTTCTTTGGGTGGTAGCCCTCCTATGGTGGTCCCACACGAGTGCCCTGCATCTGTCTTTCCCTGATGGCTGTCATGACATTTCCAGCAGCTTTTTTGCTACTGCTACAGAGAGAAGACATTTTTTTTTTTTTTTTCCTAACTGGCCTCCTCACTTAAGTAGAAAGCTTGTGCAACAAGTAATCTGAGAGTCCTGGGAACAGCTGTCCTGGCGGGAAGGAGGGTGGAATTTAAAGTCATGGAGCTGCTGACCTGCAGACTTTTAGGCCTTGGCTATGTAGCCCTGACCACTTTGGCCGCCTGGGCTGAGAGGCTTCCCTTCATTTCAGAAGATACCCTTCCCACTTTTGCCTGGCTCACACTTGACTGCATTCAGACCACTGGTTTGTGTTTTCCTACTTTGTACAGAGTACTGTGTTGTGAGGTTGTTGACAGTACTACTTAGGACCTGCTGAAATTTTGTTTTAGAGCTCCACATAGGGCACATATGCACACGCATGGACATGTGTATACACCAGTAAATGTCACACCAGTGAAACAGCTTGTGTCTCCTCATGCCACACAGACACTGCACTTTGTGGTATTTGGGGTGCAAAGGTAGGCAGATCCTCTAGCAGCTGATCTCCTGGGTTCAGGCAGCCCAGCAACCCCAACCTCCACAGCAAATAGTGCTGCCATGGCAGGAGATGGTGGGAGACAGGGTAGACATGGAAGAGGTTTCTCTTTGGTCTTTGGGTCTAGTTTATGTTTTTCATGTTCTTATTTTTCTACTTGAATTGAAGCTAACATTTCTCATGGGACCTATTTTTGTCACTTGTACTAAGGGTCAGTTCTATTGGCATGGCCCCAGTGACACAAATCATCTAAAGCACCTGAAGAGAAGCACCCAGTAGAGGCTAGAAGGGTGTGCAAGGATACATAGGGTTAGACCATGCTGCAAATGAGTGGGTGGGTGCTTTACTGGCTGGATTTCAGCCACTGTGTAATCTTTCTTTCTCTGCAGCGGCACCAATGGCCCTTGTTGACATTTCTCTTGAGCTGAGTTATTTGTAGTTGGACTGTTTTGTTTTTTATTTAGCTTTGATTCTAACTTGAGTCTGGAACTGCTTAGGAGTTCAGTGTTAGGATAAACAGAATAAGGCCCAGATACAATTCCTTTCACCTTCTACGAAGTCTTCAAACTTGGGCTAGGCAAGTCAGGGTAAGACACCGTGACTCTCCTTTCCCATTACTCTTCCAGTCACCAGCATAGGATCAGATCATCCCTCATAAGGGGTAAGGGATGTCCTAAGACTGTTTTAGTTCTCTCATTATATTGCTAATATCTGGTTCTCCTCATATATTTTCCACAGGTCTTTGTGAGTTTAGGTAGCTATATGGCTGCTTATGTGCATCCTCTCTGGAGCCACCCCTGTAGCGCACCTCAGGCTGGAATGGGTTTGGAGCCGTACAGTGAGAAGGCTCTGGGACTGCAGCCTGTTCATGCAAGAGCACAGTCCAGCTATTTTAGTCTTACTTCCTTTTCCCAGGATTGGAACATGTGGGTGTTCCTTAATAGCTCCAGGGTAAAGAGGAATGCATGGTGTTTTGGAAAGGCTGGAGCTGGGAAGTTCAGACAGGGGCCATAAGACACACTCTAGAGGCTCCGATCAGGAAGCCAGCCTCAGCTCCCTGGCCCCAGGATCTTTGAGAGATTCCCTTCAGGGGTATAGTGATCTTGCTGCCAGAATGGGACAATTACTTCAGAAAGGGATAAGGCCCCTTGAGAGTAGGAGTGTGCAGAGCCAGGTGGCACCACCTCCAGAAGCCCAGGAGTTTGAAGGGATTGATTGGGGCTTCCCTGGGGTGAGGGCCAGCTTTGTGGAATGTGGCCTACAGTAAGAGGCTGAGTGGGCGGAGTTTTCCCAGGCATGTTCTGGGACTAGGGATTGTAACATTTATAATTCCAGCAGCGGCGCCACTCTGCTACATGTGGGAACCAGTCCAGACCCCTCTCTGGACCAGAAGCCATATTGGATGTCCTAAAAAAAGGATGCAAAGGACAAGGCCTTTTCTCTTTGTCCTTCTTCCCCTCAACAATTGCTGTGCCACCAGTTCCGCTTTTATAGTTTCTGCTTTGGTTTTGGAGATGTGGAAATAGACAGAGATGGCTCTGCTCTTTGCCTTCCTCAGTGGGAGGTGTTGCCTCCTTTGTTGGGGGCTTTTCTTCCCTGACCACACTATGAGAGAGGGTTGGTATTTTGCTGTTCTGAGAACAGTTAGCTGATTCCTGGTGACTTTGACACACCTGGCTGGTTAGATAGCTTGGAGACAGGAGGTGCCTCTCATATGTAAGAGGGAATTTAGGAATAAAGAAACAGTCAGGGCACATGGAACTCATTAGCAGAATCAGTTTTGTTTAGAAGTGCAGACAAACTTCAATCAATTTTAGAGACTTCTACATGTACTGTGGCCTTTCTGTGGTGTAGATTTATCCATCCCTGCTGAGGCAGGCCAATCAAGGATGGGGCTCTTGGTTTCCAACAAGGTCCTCTTGTGCCCTTTCAGTCACTAGGGCACAGATGCTGGCTCAGTCTGCAGTTCTTCTGTTCTTGTAACTTGAACGGTACATTCCACACCATTCTCTCACACTGGTTTCTTTCTCCCTCTATGTAGGTCCTGCCTAATCATTGGACACGGACTCTTAATAAAACGGTCTTCAGTTCCAGATTCCTTCCCAGCGAGCTATAGCTTAAGTCCATTTTCTTCTGTGAAAGGGACAGGACTCCATCAAGTTATGGAATTGCTCAGAGCCCTGGGCCTATCCCCCCGGGGTGGATTAGTCATGTCCAGCAGCACACACCTAGTCTCACCTTCAGGAAGGCTGCCTGCCTGGCCTGCTGCCTGGGCCTCTCTGTACAAAGACTGCCTGGCTATCCTGCCCAGCCTCCCTGGTCATCTGGGGTCCTCTGGGTGGGTGGCATCTCCTAGAGGGTGATAATGATCCTCCTCTATGCATACATGTGGTGCTGCTCTGTGTGCAAAGCCTGATCACAGTGTGTTTCCTCTCTCTGTCCCTTCCATCTTTCTCTGAGACTCCAGACCTTGCAGTGACTTTAGCCCAGGAAAGCTAATTCACCCTGAGGATGAACATTTTGACCTCCCATGTGGGGCCACCCTGGTTAGCTTGATCAGATGGAAACTGTGACCAGCTTTAGCTGGCACATAGCCTCCTGGATTCTCCTTTAGTCTCTGTTGTTCCCATAGAGCACTAAAAGTTCAAGGGGCCTAGTGGATATTTCCCCAAGTTCTTTGGTCTTCTCTCCTCATCACATAAGTAAAGTACCCTTCCAGGTTGTTGGTGAGGGGCATGCAGGCACATTGGAGCCCACTGCCAAGCCAGGTCAGGATCTGGGACATGGGCAAGAGGCTACTTGTGAACTGCCTACAGTGCCTCTCCAAGGTCATGGCCAGCACAGCCATCCTCATCGTTAGCTTCCTGTAATGGCAGCAGCTGTTGAGGCTAGAGCAGGCAAGGATAGGCCATATCATCCAAACCTTTCCAGAAACAAACCAAAGTAGGCTGCTTTTTTGTTTGTTGGAGTTTGTTTTGTTTTTCCTTCCCTAAAAACTGGCCCTGGCCCTTTTTTGATCACAAATCTAGCATCTCACCAGAAAACTGCCTGACATAAAAAGCCCCATTTTAGTGGGTTCTTTCTGTCCTTTTTTTCTTTTAAAATGTGCCTTGTTTGTTTGGCTTTGTTTTTTGGGTTTTTTGTTTTGTTTGTTTGTTTGTTTTTTTGAGACAGGGTTTCTCTGTGTAGCCCTGGCTGTCCTGGAACTTACTCTGTAGACCAGGCTAGCCTCGAACTCAGAATAAAATGTGATTTTATACACTTCTCAGAAGACTGTCTCTGACACATTGAGGCCTGGCTTCCCTGGGGCTAAAATGAGGCTGAGGTGGTGCTGTGCCCCTTACCAAATTCCAGAGTTCCAGTATTCAAGGGCTGCTTGCTGCCCTATATCTGATAATGGCCTTTGGGTCTCAGACTCCCTAGAACATCCACTGACACACACACCCCCCATGATGATGCCTGAGTTTCTAGGCCATTCCAAGTCCTCTGTGTGTCTAGCTTCAAGATTGTCGAACGTACTATTTTGAGCTGCCCTTTGGCCTGTGCCTGACATATTCCCAATGAACTTGGCTTGGCTGGAATTGGAAGGAGGGGAGGCTGCTTGCCCAGAGACTCCCACAGGACAGTTTGGGAAAGCTGTTGGCATTATCTTTCTGGGAAGATTTTTGCTCTCTTGGACCAAATGGTGGCCTACATTCCCACAGTATCTTGGCTATGTGCCGTACCTGCCCCTTTCAATACCCTGTCTACACATGTGCATACACACTGGGCAGCTTGCCCTCGAGAGTACACTTTGCTGTCCTGAATCCCATCCCTGGCTATGTGGGCCTACTATGTGATAGGAACACTCATGACCTGTTGAACTTGAAAGGTCTTTAGCCTTAAACTACCAATTGTACTTGGTATCCTAGGAATACAGCTAGAAAGGACAGTGTCCCACCTGTTTTTCCTTGTTGGTAGTCTTCTGTTCCTGGGCAATGGGAGGTCCCCTTGGAGAGCGTTAGTATACCAGCTGACTGTGGGATCTTACTGGGGTGTCTGCAAGGACGGGGGGGTGGGTGTGCTTCTCTCCTCAATTGCCTTGCCCTCAAACCTGTCTCCTCCATTCAAGTGGGGCTGGGCTGGGGTTGAAGAAATCAGTGTTTTAATCAGAGTTTACAAAAATCATTTTACTTTGTATAATACCATCCTATGTAAAGATGAAATTTGTGTTGGAGTCTAAGATTGTTATGGAATAAAGATCACACAGTATTTGAGGCCATCTCCATGTAACCCTTTCTAGAGAGTTTTGTGGGGGGTGGGGTGGGGCTGGTGTGTCATGAAGCTGTACACTTCCTGTCTTGTCTTCTGACTGGTAACCCACCACAAGGCTTGGGTGATAGGAGCTGCTTAGGGCTGCCTCCACAACATACTTGAGCTCCACCAGTCTCACCGGGGCCCAGAGGGCTGCCGAAGATGAGTCCCAGAGTCCTCCTGCTGTGGTGACCTTTGCAGTGCAGCTGAGGTTTCCCAGAAGCCCGTTGTCCACTGCTCTTGGTCCTAAGCCTAGGCTTGTAGACCCTAACTTAAGGCAGGTGATGAGAGGCAGGAGACATTTATTCCTTTTATGTAAGTAAGAAAACAATGTTCAATGTTATTAGACAATAGGAAGTAAGCCCCATTCCTTCCCAGACATCTCCCCACTCAGTTCAGCATCTGGGTGCTACCTCCAAGGCTTTTCCAAATCACACTTGACAATAGTGGTTCAGCTTCATCTCCGAGCATCTGTATATGCTGAGATCCCCTCGAGTATAGTCAGCATTTTTGTAAAGCAGCTCTCCCCAGATCCCTGTCTGTCACCCTTCCCACTCCACCCTTCTTACAATGACACCAAAAATGCTAATCCAAATGCTATCCAATGGCTGTTCCAGCCCCTCCCCAACTACTGAATTATTGGCTCTCTAGCTGTTGTGTATCCTCGTCATACAAATCCTTCTGGTGTGAGATCTCCAGCTAGTGCTGTTTCTACATTGCAAATAGCCAAATGCCATGCCCTGATTCTACAAATCTATCCAACAACCCCCTTTTGAATGTCTTCTTGTATGAAGCTCTCTTACCAAATTTCTTCTACTGACCCAAGGAGTTGTGAGAGAGAGCTCTGCTTTCTGGCATCCAAATTTGGGGTTCAGCCTTGGGTTCTCATGTGCCAGGTATCCTCACTTGCTGCCCTTTGTTATTTGTGTGAGGACATGCTTGTGGCTGCTGAGGTCTGTGTCTGTGTTTTGTCAGTCCTGCATGGAGTGGTGAGCTTGCAGGGTACAAGGGCCCATCATTCTGTTGGTAACATACTGCACCTCAGGGGCCATGCCTTTCACAATACTTGGACAAAGCTGTGAGCTAGCATTGACACTACCAGCAAGAACTGGTGTTCTGACAGGGTGCTTGGGAAAGGCCAGAACAAAGACAAAAGTAACTCCTCCTGACAGTAGCCTGAAAGGCTCTGTACCATGGGGCCCGGCCTCCAACCTGGTTTATTGGCATTTGTATTGTTTGTCAGCCCAAGAGTACTGGCCAAGGTGTTATCCCTCCCCTGGAGTATCTGGGCTGGTAAAAATTCCTTATAAACTCTTATAGTGGAGGCAGAGGTATGAACATAGGTTTTTAACCAGTTTAACAGAGAAAGGCACATTTGCACACATAACACACTGGCTTCAGCTTTTAAGGAGCCAGGACCACCTTGCCTTTTTTCTGTGCACATTGACTGTCCAGAGAAGGGTCGCTGACATCTGTCTTGTCCAAGGAAGAGAAAGGGGGCCAGTGCCATCTTTTTGGCAGTGAGCACCTGCCCTGTTTGTTTGCGGTCATTCTGGGGAGGATGTCTTGCTTCCCTGTTCCCCAGAGGGGTCCCATTCTGTGTTCTCATTCAGGGTCACTTTCCTTTTCCACTCTGTGGCTCTGGTCAAAGTTATGCTCCATGGCAGGATCACTGATCTTTCTCAGTCCCAGCCTCAGCTCCTTAATCTGAGGCAAGGACTACCTCAGTACACAATTCTACCAGAGACCCTAAATTGCTGACTCAGCTTTGTGGCCCTGAATGGTGGTCCTCATTTTTTGGATGGAGCCTTGTTCTCAACTGGTTTCAACTGGGGTCATTGCAAATATCCCAAGTTATTCAGAACATGACAGGTTGTAATACAGAATGTGCTGACACTCTCATCCAAGATATGGCTCACGAAATGGTAAGGTCTCTAGCGCTCAAATTCTGACCTAGCCAGG